>NW_022111320.1:24913677-24920974 GCF_000313985.2 Echinops telfairi
AATTACTTGATGGTGAAATTCAACAGTGCTATTTGTTGTTTTGGTTTTCTCATTTAATAAAATGTATTGAACACATAAATTGAGTGGTTAAAGAAAAAAAAAACATTTTGAAATTCTGTGAATGGGAGCCTGTTTGAAAATGAAGGTAGGTTGATTCTTGTTACGTTAATGAGAACATCAAAGAGTGGAGAGGGTCCTAAACCTACTGCCTTCTGAGAGTAGGACCTTTTTTTATAGCAGAAATCGGAAATAACTTGCCGGTTTATGAAAGAGTGGGTTAAAAAATAAAACAAAAAACCTCACTGCTCAATTCAGGCTCAGAGGGACCCTACAGGACTGGGTGAAACTACTCCAGAGTTTCTGAGGCTGTAAATCTTTATGGAGGCAGACTGCCCTATCTTTTTCCCTCAGTGCAGCTGGTGAACCACTGACCTTTCAGCTGGCAGCCCAATGTATAAATGTTAGGTAGCTAGAGTTAGAGACGGGGTTGTCTGTCCCATGCCTGCAAAGGCCCCCATAGAGGAGGTTTTCAAGAAATTAGGCAACCATTAGATGCCTACGAAGACCCCAAACTGAGCATGCTCACACTCAAGCCCCCAAGCCAGGTGGGAGGTACACTTGCGCGGTCCAAACTAGGTCCAGGCTCATGACATCACCCAGGTGGGCTCAACCCAGCCAACGTGGTCAACCAATACCTTCAATCTCGCCTACCCTCAGCCAGGCGGGGAGCTAGAATAAAGGCGGGGAGCACGCTCAGGCATGCTCTCTTGCCACAGTCTCTGGCCCCAGTCCTCTTGCTCCTTTCTCCCTCGGTCTCTGGGATCCCTCCCCCTGTTCCACACATGTGGGTGCGCTTTTCCACGAGATTGCTCATGCCCAGTTGTGAATCCTTTTGAGACTGTAAAACCTGAAACTTGTCCTGACCTTCGTAAAAATCCACTCGGATTACAAAACAGGCTTTGGTGTGAATTCTTTCATCGTGCAAAGCCAAGACCGGGTGCATTACCCACTCAAGAAACCTTACATAACTGGCTGTGCCACCTGGGATGCTGAAACAGACAGGAATGTTTTACAGCAGAGGAAGATGAACACATTATAACTGCATAACACCACAATTCGAGGTCAAGAATAAAATGGCAAAAAGAGGGATTTGCCTCAAACCAAACTCACTCTCAGTGCCCACTCCTAGCGAGTCCCTAGGACAAGGTAGGATTGACTCCGTGAGTTTCTGAGACTGTGAATCTTTCCAGGAGGAGAGAACCCCATCTTTCTCCCACGGTGCAGCTGGCGGTTTCGAACCTTGACTATCACGGCCCAAAGATGCGATCTCCACTGCCCCACCGGTGTTCTTTCCATTTGCTTCTAAGCTGAAAATAGGCAAATGTACACAAAATAGTATTGAGGAATGCAAATAATAGAGTCTCACCTTATACCATCACTCAGGATAAAACTTTAATCAAAAGAGAGTGAGAAAGGGAAACTTTAGTAATGGTTTCCCACAAGGTGGAAGGAAGGACATAGGAGTCGAAGAGCGGCCAGGGCTCGGGAGAGTTGGGAGAGGGAAGAGGGACCATGAGAAGGATCGTTGTATCTTTTTCCGTCCCAGATATATTTTACTTAAAGAAAACAAGTTGCAGTGGTGATGTGTTAGTCTGGGTACTTTAGAGAAACAAATCCACAGAAACTCATGTATAAGAGAGAGTTTTATATAAAAGTTAAGTGCACATCAAGAAAACATCCTAACTCAGTGCTGCCCAAGCCCACAAGTCCAACATTAACCCATTAACCCATATGTCTGACACCAATCCACAAAGTCCTCCTCCATCTCACAAAACACACGCAATGATGCTGACTGCAGGAGGAAAGCTGAATCAGTGAACGTGTAAGCATCTCAGTGCTGGCAGAGTTCTCCACACGGGTGCTCCAGCACCCAGGGCTGCTTCGGGGTAGGTCCATGTGGCTTCTCCTTGGGGATGTCTTGCAGGAAGTCAGACTTGTAAGTTGAAGCAGGGAACTGGCTAAGGCAGCTGCACCCTGGTCTGACCATCACAGAGTAAGAGACCTGAGAACTAAAAAGGCGAGGCTCCGTGAGCCATTTTTCTCTCCGCCCTTCTAATAACCCCACATGTGTTTATCAGTCAGGTTGGCGTAATAAACTAACTACCTCGGGTGATATGCAGAAACTAAAACAAGTGGCTGGGATGGGGGTGGGGTTGGGTGGGAAGGTTGTCTGAGCAGGAGCATTGCTGGGAGGGCGGTGGGGCATCACCTGGCCTGGTGAAGCCACTGGCATTGGAGATCCACATGAACGTCTTGCTCGGGCTTGTTCACCTTGAGGTTTGTTATTCTACGGTCATGGCAGCCTCTGACTCAGACAGCTGTGATGGACAGGGTGCTCGTTGGCTGATTCGCAGGAGTAGCTCACAATCTTGAACAAGCAAAGCAGCTGGACAACAGAAAAGTGGGTGAGGGGAAACGTCGGACAGGGCAACATATGCAAAATAATAATTTATAAATTATCAAGGGTTCATGACGGAGGGGAGGACGAGGGGGAGGGAGAAAATGAGGACCTGATGCCAGGGGCTTAGGTGGAGAGGAAATGTTTTGAGAATGATGAGGGTAACGAATGTGCTTTACACAATTGATGTATATATGGATTGTGATGAGTTGGATGAACCCCCAATAAAATGATTTTTTAAAAATAAGCAAAGCAGTATAAACCTACAAAGACAGATAAAGAACTATTTAAGTACCTCCAAAAATTATTAACTGTCCTCTGGAGTGCTGAAATCCACTTTTTGACACACACACAAATGTGGAAAACTGAGAACTTGGAAAAAAGCGTACATGACCTGCTCCTAGCATGTGACCTGCTCCTAGCATGTGACCTGTTGCTAGCATGTGACCTGCTCCTAGCATGTGACCTGTTGCTAGCATGTGACCTGCTCCTAGCATGTGACCTGCTCCTAGCTCGTGACCTGTTCCTAGCACTCATCTCCACAGAGCTTGGCAAGCCAGCCCTGGTGAGAGGCACGCCTCCACAGTCCCGAGATATGGAAAGTGCCAAATGCACGTATTCAGCAGGAAGGATGTTTCTCCACACCCACCCTCCATAAAATGGTAATATAACACTGTCTCCCACAGACACCTGGCTCCTCATGAGCAGAACAGATGCCTATCTCTAAGCTTCCTTTCTCTCTTATTCTTTTTTTTTAAATCATTTTATTGGGGGCTCTTATAATAACCCATACATCCATTGTGTCAAGCACATTTGTGCATATGTTGCCACCATCATTTTCAAAACATTTTCTTTCTATTTGAGCCCTTGGTATCAGTTCCTCTTTTTTCCCTCCCACCCCCCACCCTCCCACCCTTGGAACCCCTTGATAAAGTATAAGTTGTTATTATCTTCATATCTTACATCATCCGCTGTCTCCCATGGTTTCTGTTGTTTGTGCTCCAGGAGGCGGGGTGGCGGTGGTGGTGGTGATGTGTTCATCATTGCAATCAGTTCCCCTTACTCCCCTCCTCCCCACCTCTCTTACCTTCATGACCCCTTGATAAATTATAAATTATTATTATTTCATATCTCACACCATCCACTGTCTCTCTTCACCCACATTTCTGTTGTTTGTCCATGGGGCAGGGCAGGCATGGTTATAGGTTGATCATTGTGATCAGTTCCCACTTTCCTCCCTTTCTCCCCCCACCTTCCCCTACCCTTAAGGTATTGATACTCCCATTATTGTTCCTGAGGGGTTTATCTGTCCTGGATTACATGTGTCAAGAGCTCTTATCTGAACCAGTGTACATGCTTTGGTCTAGCTGAATTTGTAAGGTAGAACTGGGGACATGATAGTGGGTGGGGAGGAAGCATTAAAGAACTCATTATTTATTTATTTAGAATAATTTTATTGGGGACTCATACAAATCTTATCACAATGCATACATATGTTCATTGTATAAAGCACATTTGAACATTGGTTGCCATCATCATTCTCAAAACATTTGCTTTCTACTTGAGCCCTTGATGTCAGCTCCTCATTTCCCCCCCATCCCCGCAACTCCCTCCCTCATGAACCCTTGATAATTTGTAAATTATTATTATTTTGTCATATCTTACAGAGTACGACATCTCCCTTCACCCACTTATCTGCTGTCCACCCCTACAGAGGAGGTTATATGTAGATCCTTGTAATCGGTTCCCCCTTTCCACCCCACCCTCCTGGTATTGCCACTCTCACCACTGGTCCCGAAGGGATCATCCATCCTGGATTCCCTATGTTTCCAGTTCCTATCTGTACCAGTGTATATCCTCTGGTCTAGCCAGATTTGTAAGGTAGAATTGGGATCATGAAAGTTGTGGGGGGAAGCATTAAAGAACTAGAAGAAAGTTGTATGTTTCATCATTGCCACCACCGCACCCTGACTGGCTAGTCTCCTCAGAGTGACCCTTCTGTAAAAGGATGTCCATTTGTCTATAGATGGGTCTTGGGTCCCCAATCTGCACTCTCCCGAATTCACAATGATTTGATTTTTTGTTCTTTGATGCCCAATACCTGATCTCTTCAACACCTCATGATCACACAGGCTGGTGTGCTTCTTCCATGTGGGCTTTGTTGCTTCTGAGCTAGATGGCCACTTGTTTACCTTCAAGCCTTTAAGACCCCAGACACTATATCTTTTGATAGCCGGGCACCATCAGCTTTCTTCACCACTTTTGCTTTTGCACCCATTTGTCTATAGCAATCTCATATCTGGGAGGAGAGCACACAATAGTATGATTTTTTTTTTGTTCTTTGATGTCTGAAAGAATTCATTCTAAAGGAGCAATTCACATCTCTTGTATCCCTTGAGGGCTCAGGATATTCAAGATGAACACATTGCCCACTTTATTTGCATGGGTATTAACAAGAGGCTTGTAGACCTGTAAAACCCTGTAGTTGAATAAACTCAACACTCTCTTGTCTGGATAATGGACTCTCTTGTCTGAACCCTGGTTTTCTATCTTCCCTTTCTTTCATAATGGCGCCTCGGGACCCTGATCTGACAGTGGGTCTGGACCCCACACACAAAACTGCTGCTTTTCTACAAAAAGCAAATTCACCTAAGAGAGAGAATGAGCTGACAATTTGTGGCGACTTTGTAATATGGCAAAATGATTGTCTGCATTTGTAAGAAATAAGAATCAGGATCAATAGAAAGCTTGTTCCGTTGTACCACCTAGCCTTTCTGTCATGTCCACCACCAGCTCTGGCCCCAAGCATCTCTTCCTCTAACTGGTCCAGTTTGCAGCCAAGGCAGCTGGCTCAGCTCTGTTAGCTGCTCTCTGGTGTCAGCCTCTGACACTGATCTCTCTTCCACTGCTGACTGCTAGTGGAGCAGCTATGAGAGCACTCAGCTCCTTTGTGGTGCCATTTTTTCTGCCAGAGGTCTCTAAATGCTGTGTTTCATCTGTTTATATAGTTCAACTATCAGTTACACGGCAGGACCTCTCTCACCGGATTTAAGCAGTCCTCAATTACTCATAGAATGTCAATCAGCTCACTCACTGACATCGGGTACATTCGGACTCTACTGGCCTCATATGGATTCTATAGGACAGAGTAGAACTGCACCTGTGGTTTCTAAAAATGTAACTTTATGGCAGTAGAAAGTCTCATCTTTCTCCAGGGCTCAATAATTACTAGTCAAAATATCAAAACAGCAAGTTGTGTATGGCTTACTGAGAATCAGAATCTACATTTTTAACCAGATCCCCAGGTGTACATTCAGTATATCTGGCATGAAAATTCAAATTCTCAGCAGGGGTTCAACCCAGAAGGAACTAACTGGTTTGCAGCCCTAGATGAATCAGACACCCTTGGTGACAAGGTTTTAAAAAGTTGTTACCCAGACCTATACTGAGCTGCCTCCAGTCAGGCACTGTGCGAAAATGTATATATAACATCTCTTTAAAAAAAAAAACAAACCATAAGAAACAAAAAGCAAAAAACACTTACCTCAGGGGACTCAAAGCCAGGAGAAGACATAAATAAACCAATTACCAGGTCTTTGAGGACACGGAAGCCCAGATGTAAACAGAATATTGTATGCCCCCAACTCCCACCCCAAAAAGTTTGGGTAACCTAATGTGAAGGTGAGTGTGGGGTGACTCCTTATCAGAGCCCTGCTGTGCTCCTTTTTTCAGAAAGCAAACCAAACCCACTGCCCCTGAGTGGATGCCAGCCACTGGCAACTCCGTAGGACAGAGTAGAACTGCCCCTGTGAGTTTCCAAGACTGTCACTCTTTATGGGAGTAAAAAAACTCTATCTTTCTCCCACAGAGTGGTTGGTGGTTTCGAACTGCTGGCCATGTAGTTAGCGGCCCAAAGTGTAACAACTAAGCTCTCTTAACAGATCTGAAAAAAATGAAGATGTTAGCTAGAGCCAAAGACAGAAAAGGGAGGAGATTTTTGGCACAGTGAGTAGCATGTGCTTCAAGATAGATCTGGAAATGCCCTTTGTAAAGATGAATGTCACCCCACCCCCTCTTAATTGTGTCATTCCCAGCATTCCCATGATTTTCTGATTCTGAATCAGAAAATGGCCAATACCATTCCATCGTTTAGGGTAAAGGTCATGGGGCTAGAGGCCCAAACAATAAACAAAACAGCGGAGAAGACTTCTGACGTGGTCCCCATACATCCTGAAAGAAAGCACAGAACTTCCAGAGCAAGTTGAGAAAGATAAGTGTTGTAAGTTAAATGTAGTTAGAGCACTATGAAGATTTCCGGTAGTACAATAATTCATGACTTCATTAAGACAGAGGCTTGAAACCCAGGGTTTTAATTGGGGATTCATTGTGGGCCTATATTCCTAGAGCAAAATCTGAGAGGATGTCCCCCAAACCTTAGACTCTAGAAAGGGTACAGGAAATGGTAGGCTATAGAGGATGACATAATTATGTTATCCTGGACTCCCTGAGAAATAGCGTCTGAGGCAAAGACGAGCGGCTAATATACCCACTCCTCACTTATCAACACGGTTAGGTTCCAAAGACTAGGTCTTTAAGTGAAAATCAGTGTCGCTAAAAAATGGAGGATGCCCAGGTTAGAACACAAAAATGGAGAATGACGACACCATTACATAACTGCCAACCTACAGCACTTTCCTTAGAGAACCGCCAAACCGCCTCACTCCGTAACTGCCAAACCACAAAGACTCATGGCCCAGCCAAGCTGACATGTAGCCTTAGCATCACAGCCAGTGTTAATCTTGCCTTACACGCTGATGGTCATTGCTGCTAGATGTATGT
>NW_022111320.1:24923366-24924484 GCF_000313985.2 Echinops telfairi
CCTCTTCTCGCCAAACAAGGGATTTCAGTGACCTAAAAGGAGGTGGGGAGTTCCAATAAGGGGGCACAGCTGTATGAAGAAGCAGGGTAAAACATGATATCTTATAAGACCATGATGGTAAAGACATTGCAAGCACAGGCAGTAATAAGATATGAGGAAGCAAATGAAGAAGCACATCATCTTCCAAGGACATGAGGGTTAAAATATTCCAAACTTAGGCAATAACAAGATGTGGAGTGCTGTAAAAATCAATGCATTCTGGCCTGGGCAGTTGCTGTTAGAGGCAACCTGATTCAAAAATGTAGGGATGGAAAAATCCAGCCTTTACCCTAACCTATCTCAAGGGAGGGGTTAATTATTTACTGGATTTCTCTTATCTATCATGAGTGTTTTGCTGTATGAAGTTCTTTCAAAGAGGGACATAATGATAATAATATATATTTTTAAATTATATATATATATATATATTTTTTTTAACAGCATCCCCTATTAGCAACCACTTTTGAGGTGTGGTGCTTAATCCAGTGAGTCCAGAATATATATGGAAGAGCCAGAGGATCCAGACAGTTGGCTTCGGGTGGCAGCCCCACTGCAGGGGCACCTGAGAGGAGGCAGACAGTCAAGGTTCACGAGACATGAGGTTGAGAGATTCTGAGACATCGCCTAAGATCCGTCTGATACAACAATCATAGCAGCTGAGATCAGGTTACCACTGAGCCTGTGACTCATAAGCTGCAACGTCAAACCCCTCTTGGGGCCTGCAGGTCACCTCAGAAAAGGAAGTGAACTAGATGTGTTGCAGGTTCAAATAAATGACAGCCACTATAATGTATGACATTAGAAGAGCCTTTATGCATCTAGCTGGGCTACCGAGAAATGAAAGACATTTCCCCTCAGAGCAGCCCTGAGTGGACTTCTCAGTTAATTTTTAAAGTCCAAAAACTCATTTATTACCTGTCTAGGATTCAAGCAAGCATGAACAGAAGCAGAAAGCAAAATTAATAGATTAATTTTAACTTTAAGAAGAGCAAGTGAGTATGATGGTGGGACAAGAGGAAAGTCAAAGGAAATAGAGGAAAGAGCTAGGAGGCAAAGGGCATTTATAGAGGTCTAAATAA
>NW_022111320.1:24926062-24927819 GCF_000313985.2 Echinops telfairi
AGGAAGTGAGCCTTGCCAGCTGAAGCAGGGAACTGGCTAAGGCAGCTGCACCCTGGTCTGACCATCACAAAGCAAGATACCCATGAACTCGAAAGGCAAGGCTCACCAAACCATTTATCTCTTTGCACTTCAATTAACCCCACCTGTGTTTGTTGGCCAGGTTGGCACAATAAACTTTAACTATCTCACAAGAGGTTTAAGAGCCCTCAATAAAATGTTTTAAAAAATTAATTTAATTTTTTTTTAAAAGAAGAATGTGTAAAGGCATGTGAGGATGCTAAAGAAGTGGGACACAGCAGAATTGTCCATAGCTGTCCTCCAGAGACTTGGGTGTTTAGAATAACTTTCTATTTGGATACAATTTCAAGCTTACCAAAGTATCACCAAGAATAGTACAGAGAACTTCCAGTATGCCCTTAATTTAATTGTTAACATTTTACCTTATTTGCTTTACCATTTGCCCTCCTTATATGTACATGTAGCACACACACATCTATATAATGTATAACTATGTAACTAGACATGTATCCATCCACATACTGCCATTTCTCTGAATCGTGCCAGAGTGAGTTGCAGACATTAGCCCCTTGACCTCTCAACATTTCAATGTGCATTTTCTAAGAACATAACTGCACTATGCCAATCAAAACTAGTTAACTTTATATTGATACAATACTGCTTTTCCTCAACTACTATTCACCACCCCAGTAATGTTTTTTAATAACTATTTCCCTTTGGTTTAAGCCTTCATCTGGGGTCACGCGTCGCACTCAGCTGTCCTTGTCTCTGTAGGGGAACTGAAACTAAAGCGGTTGCCGCTGAGTTGGCTCGGACTCATGTGATCCTGCGAGCGGCGGAGCAGAACTTCGTTCCGTGGGGTTCTGAATGGTTGGATTTTCAGCAGGAGACCACAAGGCTCTTCTAGATCTGAGTCTCTCCAAGTGCACTCAAACCGGCAATCCTCTGGTCAGCAGCCAAGGGTGTTCACCATCCGGTACCACCCATGCAGCCCCCTCTTTAATGGAGATGGCTGTCTGTCTCTCTGCCTCTCTCAACACGTGGTATGGAGCTGTCTCATCCGTAAAGTGCCGAGCCCTGGTGGCATAGTGGTTATGCATTGGGTTAGGTACACCACGAGGCTAACAGTTCAAAGCCACCAGCCCACTCCTCAGAAGACACACAGACTTTCTACTTCTGTAAAGAGGTACATCTTGGAAACCCCATTCTACATGATAAACATTTTAATGGATTTCAAAAAGATCTTTTTTTATGGATAGGATTTTTCATTTTAAATTTGCACTGAAATATAGGTCAAAGCTGGAACTTGACATTGTCTTGGTAGGAAGGCTGTTAGGTCCACAAGGAGCTGCAGTGGCGTGGTGTTAGGCTGCTAAGCACAACCAGGCTGGCAATGTGAAACCACCGCTCCTCTGAGGTGAAAGTCAAGGCTTTCTACTCCCACCAAGCATCTCAGAAAGCCACAGAGGCAGCTCTACCCAGTCCCGTAGGGTCACCAGGTGTTGGCATGGGCTTGAAGGAAGTGTTCGTGAGTGAGTTAGGATCACAGAGAAAATAGATCAATCAAAAGGGTGGAGATTGCGTTTTCTGAAACACCTTGAAACATTTTCCCCATTCATTTTGCACTCTACTATACTTCCTTTAGTCAGAGTCATGTCTTGTCTAAAAACATGGACAGTCAATGTCCTCTGATCCTGCAATCCCAGCTTCTGCCCTGATGGGATGGTTGTTCTGCAAGT
>NW_022111320.1:24929003-24931105 GCF_000313985.2 Echinops telfairi
TGCAATCAATCTTATCCTCCTTTACCAAATTATGATTCCTCACGAGCATAAACTCACTGTCTCTAAATCTTCCGATTGAACCTTTTGAGATGCTCCTGTCAGTTTGGTCCCACATAGGTAGTCCTTTAAAAGAATACGTTGCTCTAGGCAGACTTCTTTATTAATTAAGCTAAACTGTGTACCCCCTGGGAACTAGAAATTCTGGTCCACATTTTTTAAAGATCGTTTTATTGGGGCCTATTACAGCTCTTATAACAATCCATTCATCAATTGTATCAAGCACATTTGTACATATGTTGCCATCATTATTTTCTAAACATTACTTTCTATTTGATCCTTGGTATCAGCTTCTCTTCTTTCCCTCCCTCCCCCTCGGTCCACCTTTTAACGAAGGATCAGTTTTGTTGTGATTCTTATAAGTGCTATTTCCCGTCTATGAAGGGAAATAGTATATATTGTAAAAACTAAATTGCCACAAACACAAAATCTGACTACTTGCTCTTTCAAATGCTTACATGTTGAGTTTTCCGCATACAGCAATTGAAGTTCCTTGTACCACAATGTTCTTGAATTTGATAAATGATTTGCACCTACCCTGAGAAAAAGTTAATTCTGATAATGTATCAAAGACACATGAAAGACACTTTTTAAACACACACACAGGGGCATTCAGTTTATTTTCATGGTGATGGAATATTTTAGAGAGGGATAACAATAATGATACAAAACGATAATCAATGAATCTGAATTATACAGGTAGACGTTGTTGAATCTGAGAAGGTTTTGTTGTGTGTATTTTTGCCAAAAATTGGGGGGGAAATTACATGAATAACGATGAGCACAAAAAAGAAGAAAATGTTCTAAAATTGACTGTGGTAAAGATTGGACAACTGTTCTTTATATGATTGAACTATTGAATGGCATGATATGTGGATGAAGTGACAATAAAACTGTTACACACACACACACAAAGCCGAACTAGACAATATTAGATTTGACCACCCAAACTCACTGCCTTCAAGTCTTTTCCCACTCATAGGCAACCCTGTAAACCAGCGGTTCTCAACCTGTGGGTTACGACCCCTTTGGGGGTCGAACGACCCTTTCATAGGGGTCGCCTAATACATCCTGCATATAAGATATTTACATTATGATTGATAACAGTAGAAAAATGACAGTTATGAAGTAGCAATGAAAATAATTTTATGATTAGGGGTCACCACAACATGAGGAGCTGTATGAAAGGGTCGCGGCATTGGGAAGGTTGAGACCCACTTCTATAGACAGAGATGGGATTGAAATAGCTTAACAACCCGTTTGCTGCCCCAATGACCATTTTAAGTATTAAAAAATGATATAATGAAAGGTAGTTTATTATTTCATACAATTAATTCCTCAATAAGAACATTAAAAGAGGTACATAAAACTCTATTGCTATAAGAAGTTTAAAAAATATTAGTGAACAAATATTAATTAACGGCTAACAAAACCCAATAAAACAGTTATTTAAGATGCTTCCATGTTGCTCCTTGACTGGTGTCCTCACTTGCAATATTTTTGGCTTCTCTCTGAGCATCATCAGCTGTGCAATTTATCATTAAATATCTTTTCACTCTAGGAGGAGGGTCCCCTTCCTTTAGAGGTTGGCCCATTGGACAATAGTCATTGTGTTTTGCTATAGTAGAAAAAGTTAGGTGGCTTCTCTTCTCCGAAAATATTATGCTCATCTTTTAAAAACCTCTTTCTGCTTCTGCTGAACTTACAGCAATTGTTCTGACAATATTTCTAGCTCTTTGAACTCTTTGAGGGATTGCATAGTTCACTCATAACACCTCCTGGGAATTTGGGGTGTAACACCAAGCTTAAACCAATGACAAGGTGTTTACTTGTGTAGTACATTTCCTCTTTTTGTTATGTTTGTTTACTGAAGTAACAAATGCAAGAGAATAAAAATGTAGTATTTCATTAAAAGTATAACAAATTTTATGAACGAATAAATAAATATTACAAGCATAGTTCTGTCTAAATCAGTGATTCTAAACTTGTGGGTCGAATGACTCTTTCACAGGGGTTACCTAAGACCATCGGAAAACACATATTTC
>NW_022111320.1:24931747-24933381 GCF_000313985.2 Echinops telfairi
TATACCCTAGTTTGTTGTGCATTCTTTCCAAAAATCGGAACTTTAAAAAAATGCCATGGAACACGGGACAATTTTTTAAAAATCATGACTGTCCCGCCAAAAGCGGGACATCTGGTCACCTTATGACTTACAGAGAACCCTGATGTCAACTACCATTTTCAACCAGTTCACCAAACTCAACAAAATATTAGGTATTGGTTCTACTGACTGAAACCCACCACTGGATTTACCTATCTTGGATTTCATACAGAAAATAATTTAAAAAACCCAAAACACCAACAAGTAAACAAACCAAAAACAACAACCATGACAAAGCAAAACAAAGTAAAACATCAATTGGGGGAAAAAGCCAAAAATATTAAAAACTGAAACAACTTTAAATTGAGTCAAAAGGGAGTCAAATTGAGTCAAATGACAAGGTGTTAGATTTTTTCTTTTTTTTAAATAAATCATTTTATTGGGGGCTCATACAACTCTTATCACAATCCATACATAAAGGTATTACATTTATAACTTAACTACATCAGCCATAATTGACTTTGCAATACTCTGTTTGATGGTAAGTGTGGTGGTTACATAATCTGGTGTCAATTTGAGGATTAAGGGATGGAGTCTAGCCTGTCAATCAGGATAGAGGCCTCTGTGTGGGCATGGCCTTCTGAGGATTCTGGAAACTCATGTATTTCCTCCTGGGAGGCAGGAGACACCCTCTCTCTTTCTCTCTCTCTCTGCTCAGTCCTTGTGAGACATCCTTGTTGACAAGCCTGATGGAGACAGGCTGATGGCAGTCAGAGCCTCAGAGCTGAAGGAACCACATGGAGACCCCTGCCAGTGCTGAGATGCTTCTACTGCCACTGGATCCACAAGACTTCCCACCCACTGGCCTGTGATCTTCCTGAATTAGGCGTCATCGCATGTGTTCTATGAGTCTGAAGAGGACTTTATAGATTGGTATTGGACATATGGGCTCATATCGGACTTATGGACTTAATCTGGACTGGGCTGAGATGTTTTCTCAATTTTCAACTGCTCTTGTATATGAAGCTCTTCCTTATACACATATGTGTCTCCCTGGATTTGTTTCTCTAGTCTACCCGGACTACCCAGCAAGACTATTCATATCGCTGGACTAAGATTAGAGGGGATTCAACAAAAATGGTATCCACCATGTGGGGACCCTGCAAATGCATGTTGGACTTCCACTGTCATCTATAGCTTTTCCAAACTGAGCGTTCACAATTTAAGCTCTGACATTTTTCCCTCCTTCGGATTTAGATTTCATTGTTTCCAGTCCTCGGATCACACAGGCTGGTGTTTTTTTAATGTGGAATTAGTTGAGGCCTCAACGTGGATGACTGCTTGTTTGAAGACAAGCTTTAAAGACCCCAGGGACTATTCTTTTTTTTTTAATTGTTTTATTAGGAGCTCATACAACTCTTATCACAATCCATGCATAGATCAATTGTGTAAAGCATATTTGTACATTCATTGCTCTCATCATTCTCAAAACATTTCCTCTCAAGTTAAGCCCCTGGTATTAGGTCCTCACTTTTCCCCCTCTCTCCCCGCTCCCCCCTCCCTCATGAACCCTTGATAATGTATAAATTATTATTTTGTCATATCTTGCCCTGTCC
>NW_022111320.1:24934225-24943332 GCF_000313985.2 Echinops telfairi
CACATTTGCTTATTCACCTGCTTTGTCTTCAGCAGTTGTGTCGGGAAGGTGAGCATCATAGAATGCCAATTTAATAGAAGAAAGAATTCTTGCATTGAGGGAGTACTTGAGTGGAGGCCCAGGGACTATTCTTACTGAGGAAACCATGTGGTTTCCTTACTACACTTTGGTATAGCAGGAAAAAAAAGTGATCTCTTCATGAGGGTATGTATCAAGGAGAGTCATGTCATAAGAACTAATTGTTGACTAACTGACTTTAGATACAAACCATACCTGTTTTGATTTACCTAAGAAATTGACTTAACAACCTATATAGGAATGAAATTCCTTCTGAATCTGGGGACTGCCTGCATGTGCACTGCTCCTTGTGTACCATGCATATTCTGTGAAATAGGACATTATGCGATTTGGATATTGTGCAAACTCATATTAAAACTTGATGGAAACCTTCTTCCAGTTGTCCTGTGGCCTCTGCTACTGCTATTGTTGGTAGAGGCTGGGTGAAGTAGGGAGGTGGTGGAAGTAGCTTCCAGAGACCAGAGCAGGGAAAGTGTGCTTGGACAGGAAGTGTGCTTGCTGGGTCCAGACACCGTTCTACCAGCCCAAGCAGCAGGAGTAGCCTGGGCACACCCTGTAGCACCCCTCCCTCTCCTGCCCCAACTACCCACTGGACAAAGCCTAAGAGCCTATACCCAGAGCCTTGTACTCAGAGGTGCCTCACCTGCCTGTGATTCTACTCATGATCCAATGTGGCAAGAGTCTGGGTTTGAGGTGTTTAAAACCCTAAGTGTGGGGGTGGGGAGAGAACAAAAGGAGAGCTGTTTTTCCTTTAAAAACAACGAGAAAAACCCTTTGTGGACCATGGATGTAGATATTTTCAGACATTGTAATCCAGGGATATCAGGATATAGACGATAGAGAGGGTTACACCTTAGGCTGCTAACCCCAAAGCCAGCAGTTCGAAACCACTGGATGCTCTGCACATGAGGCTTTGTGCTTCTGTAAAGCGTTACAGTCTGGGAAACCCATGGGCAGTTCTACTTTGTCCTAAGGGGTTCTTATGAGTAGAAATTGACTTGATAGCAATGAGTTTGAGGTTTTGTTTTTTTTTAAATGCCATACCTACATATATAGATGAGGAGGCTTCAAAAAGTTGGTGGGAAATGTTTCTTATCATTTAATTCCATTTCCCCACAAACTTCATCAAGCGCCTCCTATATAAAAGTTGATCTCTCTAAAGGTTCTTCCCTGGCAATTTCTTTTAAAACCAAGATGTATGGAATGACTGGAAGGGAGGCTTTGCAGAGGGTGCAGGAAACTAGCCAGGAACAAGCTCGGTTTAAACTTCAGACGCTGCTCCAGTGGTAACCAGAGGCCCTGGACAAGCCTCCGTTTGTTCTTTCGGCTGTAAATATGGAAAATCGTGTTATATCCGCATTTGCAGGCCGGTCGGTGCACAGGGATGTTGAAAGGATAAAGCGTGAAATGGAAAGGTGGAAAGTGTTCGCTGGCTCCCCTCAACTTGAAACAAGCATTCTGCAGCCGTTGGCACTTCGGGGGCTGGCAGGGGGGTCATTTTGTCGCTTGAACCACACCTGGAAAATGAGCAGCTGTCTAAAGCAGCGGGCCTCCAGCTTTAACGGGCACCAGCATAACCTCAAGGGTTTGAAGCAGCAGCTCAAAAGACTGCTTGCTGGGACCCATCTGGAGAAGCGCATAAGCACTGGTTGCTGACCTTTTCAACCAGAAGGTAGAAGGTCCCAACCCAGCCCTGCTGGAGGGTCTGCTGCTAAAGATCACAGCGCTGGAAACCCTCTGGGGCAGTTCTGTGTTGTCCGTAGGGTCACTATGAGTCTGGTTCACCTGAAACCGGTGTGGTTTTGCTTTCAGTCACAGGGTGCTTTTTTTGTTTGTTTGTTTGTTTGTTGTTTTTGAATGCAGTTTCTGGGGCAGGGTACCACATTTATAATTTAGCAAGCGCCAGGTCCTGCTGGCACAGTTGGTGGGCACTGTGTGAACCCCTGGCTGAGGGTTTCCCGGAGAGGTTCCCGTGCAGGGCTAGGACTCCAGCTAGGCCTCTTCGACTTCGGCTGCGCTCATTTCTCTAGTGCGGCCTCTCAAGACACCCAGGGGGCCACGAAGCCCCCTCCAACTTGGTTATCAAGCTGTTCAGACAGGGCCTTTGCAGTGCTCATTATTTCAAAGGATTCCTCCCATCTGGCAGATGCCAGCAAGATCCAGTTCTTGTCGTGCAGTCACGGGGCCCTTGGTGGCCCAAGGCTCGCCCAGCCCGCCCCCGTCCCAGTCCCCTGCTCGCTCGCCCACTCCTGTCGCTCCGCTCTCGAGGGCGGGGCGCTGGGCGGAGCGAGCGCTGAGCGGCCTGCAGGGCCCGGTCCCCGGTCAGCTGACACCGAGCGGCTGGCCCCGGCGCCCACTGCAGATCCCAAGGTCGGCGGGCGATCATGCTGCGGCTTCGGCTTCCCACCGTCTCTCTGCTGCTGGGGCCGCTGCTGGGGCCGCTGCTGGCGGGCCCGGCGCACGGCTTGCATGTAAGTCCGCGGGCCCCGCGCGCCTGGTCCACGGACCGGGGACTTGCTGCCGGGAGCCGAGCTGGGGCTGGCCAGCCGGGGTCGCGGGGCCGGGAGCAGGGGACCCTGAAAGGCACTCCGGCAGGCAGGCGGGCACCTGGCGCGCACGCGGAACACCGGACCTCCCATCTGGGGTGCGCCGGCCGGGCGGGGCGCGCCTCCTCCGTCGCGCGTGTGCTGGGTTCCGCCTCGCTCGTCCTTTCGTTCGGATCCATTGCCAATCCCGGAAACTGGGGGCTGAAATAAGGTGCGCCCCAAACCTTGCCGGACTTGAAGTTTGGGGGTAGGGGGTTCCAAGTTGGGGCGCCCTCCCGGGTGCAATTCGTTCTCCGCGGGGCGCTCCGGAAGGGGAAAACTGGGGTCAAGAGAGGCTCCCCCCCGCACCCCGCAATGGGAGCCCCGAGTTCGTTTTCTTCGAGGATGCGCGCCCTCTCAGGCGTTCCCCTGTTGGTGGTTCCCCCCACCTGCTTTGTTACGGGGATCTCTCGTCCCTTTCGCGTGCCTTTCTTTTGGGGGTTGGCGGTCCAGGTGGAGGGTGGGCAGAAGGGTGCGTGCAGGCCGAAGTTTGCCCAGGCGAGGTGCAGCTCCGGGCGCGCACTTTGGCTGGAAAGGCCCCTGAGGACACTCTTCCTTGCTGTCAGGGGCCGGCTGTTCCAGCAGGGCCGAGGGTGGCCTCTGCACCGCGGCCTGGAGGTCAGATCCCAACCCGGGAGTGGGGAGGCGGGTAGTGAAGCAGCTACCTGTTCAGCAAACCTCCTGGGGCGCCTGCAGGTGCTGGTGCGTGGAGTCTGGCATGTGTTTTAGTAGGTGGCGGAGGAGGAAGCCCCTTAATAACCTTGGAGGAAAGCTTTTTCAGTAATGCCCCCAGGGCAGAGAAAAAGCCGTCCATCAAACTAAAACCGTGGTTACAAAGCTTAAACCTTTGGGAAACAGCTCTCAAAAAGTTTTCATTTGGGGAAACGGTTACTTCCAGTGATACGCTCTTGCTTCTTCTCTGCAGGAGAAAGAAAGAAAACGAGGCTTTCTACTCCTGTCAAGGTTTGCAGCCTTAGAAACCCACGGGGCAGTTCGACCCTGCCCTGGAGTGTGACCTTGGGTGGAGTTGGACTGATGGCAATTAGGTGTTGAGTGTTTAGAGGCAGGCGTCTTGTTGTAGGCGCAGTGGCTAAAGTGCTGTTCACCACAAAAGGCCAGTGGTTTGAACCAACCTGCTGCTCCAGAGGAGCAAAATAAGACAATCTGCTTCTGAGATTGACTCCAGGGCAGGGGTTTGGGTTTGGACTGAATGGTTTAGGGATCTTGTCTGAGAGGGTTGGAGGACTCCTGGGCTTGGAGGTGAAGGCTAGTGAGGGTGGGGTTGGGGGACAAAGTTCACAGGAACAGTGGCAGGGTAGGCGGAGAAAGGCCTATATGCGGTGGAGCAGAGAGGGAGCGGAAGGATAAGATGGGAGGTCAGGGCTGGTCCACAGGGCGGCCACCTGGGGGATGGTTGCATGGTCATTTGTACACCAGCATTCAGCAGGGGGGTGCCCTGTGGCTGCCCTCCCACGACCCCAAAAGCCCACACAGATAGGCTGGCTGCCCCACTGGAAGGCTCATATCTTGTGGGTCTAGGTGTTCCTCATGAGCTGAAGAGAGGGGGTTTGTGGGTCTGGGCTAGCTTTGTCTTATTTCCTTGATTACATTTATTTGGACCAGCGTATCTCCAACTTAAACCATATAGAAAATGAAAACTGAGAACTTAAAAAAAAATCTGCTCATTTGTTTAAAAAATAGTAAGTCCATTATATGTTCACCGTAGTAGCACTTTTATTAAAATAACAATGTTTTCTACCAGACTTGGGTGGAGAGCAGCATCGTTTTACGTTTTCACAAATTGCCTTAACTCCTAGGGCAGCAGAACTCTGCCTTCAGTCTGTTGCCGTATCGAGTGTCAGGGAGCTTCTGGAAACGCTACTGTTCACCCAGGACACGAGACGGGAAAGGAAGCAATGGCCCAGCCTTATTTGGAAGCAGTTTTAACTTCATGACCTTTCCACTCCCCTAACTCCCTAAAGAGGGCATGTCCAGGGGGCCCCTGGCCCAAGGGCATGTCTAGGGGTCCCCTGGAGCACACTTTGAGAACGTGCCCTTAGTCACGAGTCTGGTTTGAGCAATTATTTGTGATGGAGCTGCCCGGCCTTGTGGCAAAACAAAAACAGAGAACACTGTAGGTAAGAAAATGAACCATCAGCTATGCTATCGCAATCTTGAGTGTATGTGTTTGGGTAGTAATTTGCAACTCACTGGTATTTGAGCTGCTTGGATCTAGGTGGGCTGGAAAGACCTTGAGGTTTTGAATGGGGACAAGGACTCTCTAGTATCCCACAAAGCTGATGCTGGTTCCTGGTTACAGGCGGAGTTGACCTGGAAACCTCTTCTTGGCCACTGTCCTGTCTAAAGAACTCACCTTCCAGAGCCCACCTGCACAGAACTGGTGGGGGACCCTCCTAGGAGCTGAGAAAATGGTGACCTTCAGGCAGCTGCCCCTGGGTGTGAAGGCCGCCCTGGCTGCTGGTACTGTCTTCATGTCCATGATCGTCTCCCGCACCTACCTGGCAGGGAGCCTGGAGCTCAGGTCCTGGAGGTGGGTGTTCCGCCTGCAGCTTGCCTTGTTCGTCAACTCGCTCATGCTCATCGGCTCCCTGTACATCTGGCGTAGCACCGTGAGCAACCTCGGCCCCTCCCCAGCTGCAGTGTCGGCCTGGTTTTGGCTTTGGAAGATGGCTGTGGTGGTGTTTCTCGGCCTGGCCCACTCCAGTTCCTTCACAATGCTCTTTCTGGTGGCAGAAGAACCCTATCTCTTCTCCTTGGCAGCCTACTCCTGTCTGGGGGCTTACATCATCATGGTCTTCTTCCTCTGTATCCTCAGTGGCACAGAGCAGGTCTGCCAGCTCTTGGCCTGGCGCAGTGGCAGGGTTGTGGGCAGCCTGGACAAGACCAGGAAACTGGCCCTCCGGCCTGCCCTGGCAGTGGTGGTGACTGCTGTGCTCAGTGTGGTTGGGCTTCTGAATGCTGCCCAGCCTCCAGTCGTGAAAACAGTGGAGGTGCCCATCCACCAGCTGCCTCCCTCCATGGACAACCTCAAGATCGCCCTCCTCTCGGACATCCACTTGGGCCCCACGGTAGGGAGGACTAAGATGGAGCTGTTCGTCAAGATGGTGAATAAACTGGAACCCGATATCACAGTGATCGTGGGTGACCTGTCCGATTCGGAGGCGTCGATCCTGCGGACAGCCGTTGCCCCCTTGGGCCAGCTTCGCTCCCGCCTCGGGACCTACTTCGTCACTGGAAATCATGAGTATTACACATCAGACGTCAGCAACTGGTTCACGCTGCTGGAATCCCTGCACGTGCGGCCCCTGCACAATGACAATGTGAAAATAGCTGCAGCAGGGGCCCAGCGCGGTGGTGGTGAAGATGGAGCCTGGATCTGCTTGGCTGGCGTGGATGACATTGAAGCGGATATCTTGCACTACTCTGGCCACGGCATGGATCTCATCAAGGCCCTGGAGGGCTGCAGCCCAGACCACGCCACCATCTTGCTCGCTCACCAGCCCCTGGCTGCCAAGAGAGCCCTCCAGGAACGGCCAGAAATTAATCTGATCCTTTCAGGGCACACCCACGCTGGGCAAATCTTCCCCTTGAACGTGGCAGCCTATCTCCTGAACCCTTTCTTTGCTGGTCTCTACCGCGTGGCCCAGACAACATTTGTCTATGTCAGCCCGGGCACGGCTTACTATGGGATTCCAATGAGGTTGGGTAGCCGGGCGGAGATTACGGAGCTCATCCTGAGGGCTCCCTGAGCACAGCCCTGCCCTTGCCCTTGGCCCTCTCTTCCCCACTGCCCAGTGGTTTCCCAGCTTGATCTCCTCTCCTGCCCAGTCCTGCCAACATACCCTTGGTCACAAGCCTGTCCTGAACAATCATCCGTCATGGAACAGCCTGACAAGTTCAGGTTAACTCTTTAGATGGCCAGTTGATTGGCCATTGTGGTCACCTATGTAAGAGCGGGTATTTCCGGAGAGTATGGGGTGGGACGCTCCTCCCATGCAGAGTTCCCAGAGAAGAATGGAATCTTGGGATTGCTCTCCAAGTGGAGTGGGGAAGCTGCAGGCATGGCTTCTGCTTGTTGTTTTAAATCATCTCTAGGACCAGGGCAGGCTTCTGGAATCACGGATCTAGAAATTCGCTTGGGAGGAAGCCGCGTTGCTAGGAAATTTGGGAGAGCAGGCAAGATGGAGGCCCCCTGTGTCTTCTGCGGAAGACTGGTTTCTCTTTCCCCGTCATCCCTATCAGAGCCGCCAACATTGAGACTATCAGCAAAACCCACACCCTGTGCATTCAAGCCTCCGAGTGTGGCTGTTTCTCGGGCTGTGCTCCTGGACCTTTGTGGGTGGGGGAAGTAGACAGAACTATGAGCAGCGTGGTGGTGTTGGTGGTAACAATCTTTGGGTGGGGGGGGGGGCTGGCTTTCCTCCCTCCTCTTGTTTTATACAACCCTTGGGTAACACAGTTGGAAACAGGCTGCTTTTCCCCCTTGGGAAGCGAAGACCCTCAGGCAGAGAGAGGAAGGGTGTTGGCAGAGGGACAAGTTAAGGAGGTGATTCGATGCCGGAAACTGGACCCTCTACCTCTCAATAAAAGTTCTTTCCACCAGGAGGTTTCCGTAGCTGTATCTGTCCAGGGACACGTAGGATGAACCAGGGCACCGTCAAGACCCTCTAGCATGGCATGTTTTTTCCAAATGATTTCACCTTACCTGTAACTGCACGGAATCGTGCCTGGGGAGGGAGTTGGCTCATTTCCGTTCGGGGAGTCTGTTAGATTTGGAACCCTGTCCCCAGGTTTGTGTCTGAGCGCTTGAGAGAAGGGGGAAGGCAAGGCGTGGATGGGAGTGGGCGGCTTCGGGTCTCACACACGGCTTTCCTCATGTTTGTGGCATGCTGGGATTGCCTTTCCTGTTGGGCAGCTTCCACGCCACCTACCTAATTCCTCAAGATCTGGCCTTCGATCGGGTCACCTCGCCGCCCCCAGCTAATTTCCTTTGATGGAGAATCGCCAACAGGGAACAAAGACACCTGCTTTGAGGGCAGAGACGGATCCTTATCACTCTTGGGTCAGGCAGCATTGGGCAAGTGACTTGACCTTGATGCGCCTCAGTTTTCCTGAACTGCGACATGGGCTCAGTTGTATCTCCATGAAAATGGTTTCCTCGAGAGGGTACTAAGAGATGGTGCTTGAGTTGCAGGTAGCTCAGGGCACACAGTACGTGCTCCAATGTTCCTTTTCAATTGTTACCTCTGGGCTTTCTGAGGAAGGGTTCCCTGTGAGTCTTAGACACAGGTGCCCAGAGAATGTCAGAGGAGTCAATCTGGGGAATGTGAGTGGGCAGCTGCCACCTGGATTTATTGATGCAGCTGCTGCTGGAGTTTGCTCTGCTCTGCCTGTGGCCATGTCTCCTTGTGTGTGCCCTGCCTGGCCCAAGGGAGAGTCTATATATTCCTCATCCTCCTGGTGGTGATGGGGTAGCCAAGGGAGCTTGGACACTACTTCTCCTTGTTCTCTGAAGCCTGGGTATTTGATAGCTGGGCATACGGTCAGGATGGAAAATGTGTTCCTGAGTTGAGATTCTGGTGGTTTCCTCACCTCTCTCCCTTGTGTCTATTTCCCTACAGGCAGGAATGTTCTGGAGAGAAGGGGCCAGGGAAGGGGCTTGGCGAGCTTTTCATTTAGCACACTTTGCAGATAAGATTGTAGGTGAGGTGGAGTGCCTTACCCAAATTGGTGGACCTGCACTCCACTTCCTTGGCTCCAGGGCCCCTGTCTCCATGCGCCACATGCTGCCCCCCACCCCTCTCTGCCTCTCTGGAAGCCTGCTCTTCCAAATATTCTTTTTCAGTGGTTCGACCCAATTGGTTGGATCGTTTTTACCAGCTTTTCTGTTGTCTTTTGTGTTGGGTTTCCCCAGACTAGGTAGATTTGATAGGGAGACCCCGCTGTGCTGGCAGGTAGGTCTGGGTCTATACACTGCATGCTCGGTGGGTGAAACCCACCAGCAGCTCTGATCCTGCCAGGATCTACAGCTTTGAAAACCGTATCCGGGGTCTATATGAGTTGGAATTGACTTGTGGGCCGTCATTTTGGGTTGGGGTTGGGGAGGACCTGAGTTGAGCAGACCCAGCCCTGCCTCAATGGAGAGGGGGGGAGCTGACTCAACCTGATACGGCACTTGTTTCACGAGTTTATGACTTTGATCATTCTCATCAAAGCCCTGAGCTTGATGAAATTAGTTTTCATAAACTCTTATTTTTAAATCTTAGTTTTCTTTTTTTGGGGGGGGATGTCATTTGGTGGTCCAAAGGCCTTACTGGGTGGATTGTTCTTTGTTAACAGAAATAAAACCTGTGTCCAAGAAGTAGCTGTCAATACTTTGCATACTTGGTTTGTATTCCCAGACCTGGTAGAACTTTTTCCAGC
>NW_022111320.1:24945439-24961096 GCF_000313985.2 Echinops telfairi
CTTGTGATCTCACAGGCTGGTGTGCTTCTTCCATGTGGCCTTTGTTGTTTCTCAGTTAGATGGCCTCTTGTTTATCTTCCAGTCTGTAGGACCCCAAATTCTATATCTTGACAGCTGGGCACTTTGCCTTCAGTGATCATGCCGGGGTAGGCTGGTGTGCTTCTTCCATGTGGGTGTTTTGTCATTCTTATCAATCTCTTCCCCACACATATTTGGGGAAGGGGGCTTCCCCATCGTAAGACAAGTCCTTGAAAATACACAATTTCTCTTAAGTACATTAGCATGTATTTTTTAGACATTGTCATCATGCTTATTATCATATCCAGCATAATTAACAATTTTTCTTTAACATCAGCTACTCTCCAGTTCCTATTTAGTTTTTTTCTGATTATCTTAATTATACCTTTTTATAGTTCTTTTGTTTGAAACAGGATCTAAAACCCAGGCTGTGACCCTGTGCTGGATACCCTCCTTGAGTCTCTCATTCTGTAGCCGCCACTCCCGCCTCTTGCCCACTTTAGGACATTGATTTGCTCAAGTGACCTGGGACGTATGCCTTGGATTTTTCCCACATTTTGAATTGGTGGTGGTGGTTAACAAGTTCATCCATCCCTTGTCTTGCCTGTCAATTGGTCGCTAGTAGTAGAGGCTGGGTTAGATTCACATTCAACTTTTTTGGTAGGAAGACATGGTGCTGAGTCCTTATGTTGCGTTCCACTGAGATAGGATCACTGCTTTCAGGGATGCAAAGGTTGACCAGGGAGTTCACAGGTAGTCAGCCTGCTCTCTTCAGGATCAGGATCAAATCCTCATCCTCCTGTAATCTAGCGTTTTAGCAGCCATTTGGTGTTTGTTTTGTTTTTTAAAAAAAAGGATAACAAAATGGGTGATCATTAAAATTCTGTCATTTCTTCTGCATTTACTAGTTGTGATCCTTTGACAAAAAAACTTCCTTGCTCCCCCCTCCCCCCAAGGGGAAGAGCAACAGAAAATGTGAGTAAAGGGAGACAGCATAGTGTAAGATATGAACATAATAATTTATAATTTATCAAGGGGTTCACGTGAGTGGAAGGGTGGGGAAGGGAGGGAAAAAGAGGAGCTGATACCAAGGGCTCAAGTAGAAAGAAATATGTTGAAAATGATACTGGCAACATAGTACAATGTGCTTGATACGATTGATGTACGCATTATTATAAGAGCTGTAGTAAATGATTTATTAAAGAATTAAATGATTTATTTAAAAAGAAGAAGAAAGAAAACTTTCCTTATCAATTATTGGATTACTTTGTAAAAAATATGTACAGAAAAGCAAGCTAGATGCTTGATTCTCCCCACTTATCAATTTTTGGAATAATTACTTCTTAAAATTTTTTTTAATTCAAAAGATCATTTTATTGGGGGATCTTATAACAATCTGTACCCCAGTTGTATCAAGCGTATTTGTACATATGTTGCCATCTTTATTTTCATTCTTTTTGGAGGTGGTATTTGCATATCTGAATGTGCCTATCTCCTCAAAGTCATACATAGTGGTACCCCATCCCGGGCCATTTTGGGGCTCCTTCAGATGTTCGTCGCTGGTGTGACTCTCCTGGTTTTTGACAGTCTTAGATCTACCTGTACCTATTCTGACCCACATGGTTAAAAGAGTCCTGGGAAAAAAAGAAAGAAAGAAGGAAGGAAGAAGAAAGGAAGGAAAGAAAGAAAGAAAGTCGTGGTTTTAACTTTTCATGGGAAGATTTAGAAACTGCAATTTAGACACTAGAAGAGCTCATTGCTATTGACCAATTATCGTTTCTAAAATCCATTTCTGTGCGTCGTGCCAGGAAGTAAAGGTCTTTTTAGAAAGAGAGAAGTGTATGCTTGTATTTCTGATTCAAGAAGAATACCATTTTTTTACTTAATTTTCTTTGATTTTTGTTTCTCTTTTACATCGAAAGTGGAACTACCTGACATACTTAACATAACTTTATTCTATAGCACCTATTGAAATTCGAAACAATTCCCATATTATTAAGGTTAATTCTACTTGATGTAGTAGGTTTTTCCCTCACCGAATACAGTTTAAGATTAATTTTTATCTCTAGGTTTATACAGGCAAAATACTATGAGGGGGCTTCAAAACATTTATGGAAAAATTCCATTATGGTTTTTTTAAAAAAACAACAACAACATTCCATTGGGGGATAAAACCATTCCATTATTTTCACGAACTTTTTGCACCTCCTTGTAATTCAGAATCAGTTGAAATAATCCTTTGGCTTGCGGAGGGTTAGGTTGACTTGTTTTGCCATTTATAATGCACCTTTTGTTTTGAGCTCTGCATCTAGAGAGCTTCTCTCGGAGGTGAGGGGGAAGAATTAGCTCTGGCAACACCTGTGAGTGTGAGGTCTAGACAGTGGCCGCAAGCCTTGTAGTTGCTTCTCTCTCATCAATTGTAATGTATGCTCTGTTTCCATTCCTTAGGAATACTGCGGAGGGAGGGGAGGAATCCTTTTTTAAAACAAGGGAAGCATAAATAATAAAAATAGAATGCTTAAGGGATAGCAGGTCATCCAGAAGTTCCTGTAGATTCATAACTGAATTTCCCCATGCCCTCTGTTTTGCAGCACCTTCGGCGAATCGGTCCAAGCTCTGGCAAATAACCAAATGGTTTTATAATCACTTGAAGTATGTCCTTTGCTCTGTGAACTTTTGGGGTGTCTGAGAAGCCCGGGATATAAAAATGCCCTTTCTCTCCTTTCCTCACTTCCTTGTTCCTCGCCCCCTAGGTAGTAGGATGGAGTCTAAGCTGCTCAACGCTGAGCAGTGCCTGCCAGGAATTCGTAGGGTTCCTGGGACATAGGGGGTGAGTTGAGAGGGTGGGTAGGGTGCATCATTGAGTAGCAGAGTTAGAACAAGACAGGTTATCTTCACATAGTTAGCTTGAGCCCCTAACTTTGACCCTGAGCTCCCCTCTTTCTTTATTCTAGTTGAAGAATGTGCACATGATGCAAATATCACTATTTCCAACGTCAAGGTTTAGGAAACCCGGAACTCACCTGCTGATGTAAAAAGCAGGGTTATGTTGGATTTTTTTTAGAAAGATGTTACTTTACCACTGACATAGTCTAAACCAAATCAGTATCTTTAAAAACCATGGCACGGTGTTAGGTCTTTGATATGTGTGACAGGGCTTCAAAAAGTTCATGGGAAAATGGAACAAGAGGTCGTGGAATTTTCCCACAAACCTTTTTGAAGTCCCCAATCCTTGGTCTTAAGGGTGTTGTATTTGCACTGCTGTATCCCACCCCCCTCCAGTATTATATTTGTAATGGACACGAGGTGCCTCCTGTGGGTGTGGGTTTTGTTTTGCATGGAACTGCCGTAGAGCTGTGAAGTTTTCGGTGACCTCGTGTAGAGTAAATACTTTCATACCACCTCCCTGCGAGTGTGAAATAAAACTGGTCCCTCGGCAATGCCGCCCAGCATCAATTCATCCAGAAGGTGTGAGATCATCACGCTGTGCTTTGGGGCAGGTTTTATGTTCGGCATCAACTTTGAGACAGCCCACCTCTTCTCTTCCTGGTCACCTTGCTTGCCGATGGGTCTACTGCCCAGAGACATTCAGAAGCTGCCTCTGTTTAGGCAAGAGCCGTAAAATGTTGAGGTCCTTCAATGTTGAGAGGGGTCACTTGGCACCAGGAAGTGCCTTTGCCCCATTTCAGCATCGTAGTGACCGTCCACAAGGAGCCCTTGGGGCACAGTGCTTCAGCTCCACTGCGAACCACAAAGTGAGTTGTTCAAACCCACCACCCTGCTCCGTGCAAGGATTAACCCCTTGGGGACCTTATCGGGCATTGTTCCTCTGGATTGCTGTGAATTGGAATCAACTCTGATGGACTGAAAAGAGCCCGGAATGAAAAGATCATGGAATTTTCCCAACAAATAGTTGAAGCCCCGCATACTGGCAATTCCAGGAAGACTGTAGTATTCAGATGGATCTCCAGTGAGGGCGTGGGTGGTGCATGGTTCTGGTACTTCCCCTTGACCACTCCCTCCATTGCAGCTCTTACTCTTGGCAAGGGTTCTATTGGCTGTGGAGTAAATCTGCCCCTGTTTGCACTTAGGACAAGGAAGATCACCATAGATGGGTCCTCTGAATCCCTGAAGGACTTGGGACAAGACCTCAATCCCCTGGCATCCCTGAGAGCCCAGAAGGAGAGAGATGACCTTCCAGGTACCCTGGTATCCCACAGTCCTCAGGGTACCTCTTTCTATAGGACACAGCTGTTTTAGGCAGGGAACAAAGGAAACTGTTGAGAATCCCTGACTGGTGGCAGAGCTGCATGTCACAGTTACAGGCGGGACTACAACAGTGGGAATGCCACCATGATTGGCACATGTGTGGTGTTAGGTGGAAGAATTTACAAGATGGGTCCAGGGCCTTCTGACCAAGGTAGTCGGGGTGAGGCATGACTGAGGACTATTTGACCCCCCAGTATGGTGATCTCCGTCAGAGACACCCAGGCAAGCCCTTCAGAGAGACGGCCCCTCCCTGGGCTGGCTGCAGAGTGTGGGGAGGTAATCCACATTCCAGTGCACTCTGCCTTGTAGGCAAGATTATCTCCGTCCTTGGTTAGAGAGCAGAAGGAATTCAATGGAGGCTGCATCTAAGTGGGGACTCTGCCAAGGGATTTGGGGCCACCGCTGTCATCCATCGCTTTCTGAAACCAGAGTGCTCAGAACTTAAGCTCCAATACACAAGTACGCTAGGTCCCCTAGGGAAAGGGTTGAGGGGGATGCTCACCCTCCATTTGGCTCTCAGTAATTCCTCTCGGAGTCATTGCACTTGATCAAACCCGACCAGGCATTAAATGCCCTCCTTGCCATCAATTTTAGATCTGTTAGCTCCCCACTCCTACTCCTTACTCCCTCCTCTCCCATCCTACCACCACCCCCAACTGCCGGTCCCATTGTTTTCTCCTCAGGATTAGAAATAGAGGAAAGAAATAGGAGGTAAAAGCTATTTATAGAGGTATAGCTATAGGTTTGTGTATATGTAAGTATATTAATTTATAATGAAAGGGATAGAGTCCAATGTATATATGTTAAGTATTAAGATAGCAAACAGACTTTGGACCTCTCCTTAGGGCCCCCCTTAACACAAGAACACTTTGTTCTGATAACCTGGCACTCTTTGATACTCACCTTCCCCTACACCATCTCTGAAGAAAAATGGGTACAGAAGCAAATGCGAAGAAAGCAGATGGTGCACAGCTATCAAAAGATGTAGTATGTGGGGTCTTAAAGGCCTAAAGTTAAACAAGCAGCCATCTAACAGGGAATCAAATAAACCCACATGGAAGAAGCGCACCAACCTGTGTGACCATGAGCTGTTGACTGGAACAGGTAACAGGTACAAAAAGATCTAAAACAACAATGATATTGATGTGAAAGAGTGGGGCTAGAGTGGAGAGCCATTGCCCATCTGTAGACAATTGGACATCCCCCACAGAAGGGTTACAAGAAAGGGACAATTCAACCAGGGTGTAGTATAGCACTGACAAAACACACATCATTCCTCCAGTTCCCAAATGTTTCCTCCACCCACTACCATAACTCAGTCCTACCTTATAAATCCAGCTAGATTGGAGTACACACAATGGTACAGATAAGAGATCTCAGCACATGAAATTCAGGACAGATTAACCCCTCAGGAACAGTAGTGGGAGTATCGATAACATGAGGGGAGGGAGATAGTGGGGAAAGGTGTTAGGGGGTGGGGGTGGGGGGAACCCATCACAAGGTTGGATATATAGCCCTCCCCTGGGGACAAATAACAGAAAGGTGGGTGAAGGGAGACAACAGACAGTGTAAGACATGAAATATCAATAATATAGAATTGATCAAGGATTCACGAGGGTAGGAGAGGGAGGCGAAAAAAATTGCTGATACCAAGGACTCAAGTAGAAATTGTTTTGGAAATGTTGATGTACAACTTTGGTTAATACTATTGAATGATGGATTGCTATAAGATTTGTAAGAACCCCCAATAAAATGATTAATTTAAAAACAAACAAAAAGCTGAAACAAAAATTCAGTGAGGGAAAGTCTATTAGAAGAAACAATGCGAGATGAATAAAGATTGACATTTCTAATGCTTAAAAAAAAGTTGAGGGTAGTATTTATTTATGGCGCGTACCTGGGGAGTCTCCACAGGGCCTTTCTTTCCGCAAGGGCATCGCCCCACCCTTCCCTCAAGCTCTGGACTGCGTGTCAGGAAATTGGCTCCGCCTGGGAACTGGCTTCACATTTTTCTATTGGTTGATGTTAGCCTCTGCTCATGAGTTCTGGATGGTTTTTTGGGGCTAGACCTATCATTGGTTGGCTCTAGGAATGCCATCGTTTATTATCCATTCTCTTAGACCCCTGTGGTCAGCGCAGCCTGGTTGCCACTCTGGTCTTTGCTGGTCACTGTGGAAATGATCTCCCCCTGACTCTGCCACTGAAGTGACTGTCTGCGTTACCTACTGCCGCTGTAACGGAAATCCCACAAATGCGGACTTCAACAGACAGACATTTGTTTTCCCAAAATTTAGGAGGCCGGGGTCCCGATTTAGGGCTCTGGCTGTCGAGGGGAAGACTTTCTGTCAGCTGTGGAGCAAGGGCCATAACGCGTCAGCTCTGTTTCCTGGTGCCTTAGTGGGCTCCCTGGGGCATGGCATCTATCTTTCCCCATCTCGGCTTGCCTCATCTGTTCCTTTTGTAAGAGATTAACTCAAGACACGCCCTACACAATGCTTCCTCATTAATTTAACAAAGACAGCCTATTCCCCAAAGGGGTTACAGTCACAAACATCTTGTTATGGTTAGCTGCCGTCGAGTCCGACCCATGGCGACCCTCTGCACAACCGCACAAAACTCCCGGTCCTGCATCGTCCTCACCATTGTTCTGTGCCTGAGCCCGTTGTTGCAGCCCCTGTGCCCTGTGTCACAGGCCTAGAGAAGGGATCCACATATCACGCATATGATCTACATTTCATACATTTCAATAGTCCACTCATATTAAAAAGCGTTGTGTGTGTGGTGAATGGAAATTGCCTAATACAACTCTTCCGCCCATGTCTCTGTAACTCACCAAATGATTGGATGGGACTGCAGAGAGCGGTGTGTAACACTAACAGAGGAGATGGATCAGTTTTCGGTACCACCTCCTTGGCTAGAAGGATGAGCCATCTTTAGAGCTGGAGCAGAGAGAGAAAGCAGGGGGGGTGGGGATGGGGGGGCCGGGGCGGCATTGGAAAAGCACGTTTCAGATCTCTGTTAAAATGGCAGAGGCCAAGATCAGAGGCACCAGAGGCTGTGCCCCACAAACCCCAGAACAGAGCAAGAAAAGCAGTGGTCAGATTATGGTACTATGAGCCAAGGGCACAGTGCGTCCTGGTTTAAAATCAGGAAAGGTGTACAGCAGCGTTGTATCCTTTCACCATACTTGTTCAAGCAGTAAGCTGAACAAATCATCAGAGAGGCTGGGTTATATGAAGAAGAGTGTGGCATTGGGACAGGAGGAAGGCTTAGTAACAACCTGCCACTTGCAGCTGACACAACCTTACTTGCTGAAAGTGAGGAGGACTTGAAGCACTTGCTGATGAAGGTCAGAGATTACAGCCTTCAGTTTGGATTACAACTCAATGTAAGGAAGACCAAAATCCTCATAACTGGCCAATGAGTAACATCATGATAAATGGAGAAATTTGAAGTTGTCCAGAATTTTGTCTTTTTAAAAATTATTTTATTTTATTATTATTATTTTTAATAGTTTTATTAGGGGCTCATACAACTCTTATCACAATCCATACATACATCAATCGTGTAAAGCACATTTGTACATTCATTGCCCTCATCATTCTCAAAACATTTGCTCTCCACTTAACCCCCTGGCGTCAGGTCCTCTTTTTTTCCCCTCCCTCCCCACTCCCCCCTTCCTCATGAACCCTTGATAATTTCTCAGGGAAGAGACGAGGCAAACAGGGTGCGATGTAGCAACGATGAAAAATACAACTTTCCTCTAGTTCCTACATGCTTCCTCCACCTCCCACTATCATGATCCCAATTCTACTTTGCAAGTCTGGCTAGACCAGCGGATGTACACTGGTACAGATAGGAACTGGAAACACAGGGAATCCAGGGCGGATGAGCCCTTCAGGACCAGTGGTGTGAGTGGTGATACTGGGAGCATAAAGGGAGAGTGGGTTGGAAAGGGGGAACCGATTACTACGATCTACATGTGACCTCCTCCCTGGGGGATGGACAACAGAAAAGTGGGTGAAGGGTGACGTCAGACAGGACAAGATATGACAAAATAATTTATAAATGATCAGAATTGTGTCTTGCTTGGATTCACAATTGATGCTCATGGAAGCAGCAGTCAAGAGATCAAAAGACATATTGTGTTGAATAAATCTGCTGCCAAGATCTCTTTAGAATATCAAAGAGCAACAATGTTACTTTGAGGACTACAGTGCGCCTGATGCTAGCCGTGCATTGCTTTATATACCAGTGAAAGGTGGGCATTGAATAAGAGTGGTGAAGAATCGAGGCTCTTGAATTGTGGTGCTGACACGGGATGTTGAAAGTCCTATGAACCGCAAAGAGGACACACAGCTGTATTAGAAGAAGTAAGGCCGAGTTTGCTTTAGCGGCAAGGATGGCAAGACTTTTGGTTTTACATTCTTTGGACATATCCTCAGGAGAGACCAGTCCTTGAAGGACATGCTGCTTGGTAAAGTGGGGGGGACGTTGACAAAGAACAAGTCTCCCCAGGAGTGGGAGGGACACAGTGGCTGTACCAACGGGCTCAGGCCTCGGAACAATTGTGAGGATGGCGCAGACCGTGCAGTGTTTCCTTCTGTTGTCCGCGGGGGTGTTGCTGCTTAGAGCCGACTCAGGGGCACCCAACAACAACAACACAACAACAACACAACATCTGAGCCATTGATCGCCTGCTGATCTCAGGACTGCCGACCTCCGATTCGTTTGGCTAAGCTTGGCTTCGCTTTGTTCTGCACCCACCGTTCAGTGGTCTGCCTGCTTCCTGTTTATCTGCCCCTGACGCTGCAGGCATCACGGGAAGCCTTCAGCTTATACCTGACCCACGGACTTGAATCAGACTGGAAATACCCATTTCTACAACTCTGTGAACCACTTCTTGAACTAAATCTCTTTCTAAATACAGACACAGACAAGTGTCAGTGTTTATGCTTTTCTAGAGAACGCAGCCGAACACACCATGGTGGTTTCTGTCACCTCGTATGTGAAGACCAGGCCATGCTGGGAAGACCGAAGAGGAGTTGGGCAACACATTTTGAATGTCCCACGGACTGTCTGAAGAAGGATTAAGCCTGTCTTGGAAAAAGCACAGCCAGGATGCTTCCTAGAAGTGAGGATGACAAGATTTTGCGTCACATGCTTTGGACAGGTGACCAGAAGGACCAGTCCCTGAGAAAGACATCATGCTTGACAAAACAGAGGGCCGGTGAAAAAGGAGACCCTCACTTGGATGACACAGTACTATGGCAAGGGGGTCAAACACAGCGTGATTGTGGAGAAAGCTCGGGACCAGGAAGGAAAAGGCCTGGGGGCCACATCTGACCTCCATGGTTCCTGAGGCTCATTCCCAAAGGTCCGACATGGCCCTGCCCTCTCTTCTCCTGCATCTGAGAAAGCTTATTTTATACCAAGCAGGGTGGCACTCACGGTGAGCCCTGTTTAACAGTCACCCAGCTGAATCATAATTCAATCAGTACCTTCTCCCACCTCTTACGCATATGTGTCAGGAAAACAAAGGTAGTTTGGTGAGACTAACAGAGGTTATGGCTCTAGGAACCATATTAAAAGGGGCCAGACCTCAACCTGGGGTGTCAAGCGGCGAGGGCAACATGCCAGCATGAAGCAGCAAACTAACAGAAAGGGCTGCGGGGCTGGCCCCAGTCCCGGCTAAGTTGACCTCCTCTCCAGAGACTATACTACAGAGTACAACATTGTATACAGAGGACAACATTGTATACAGAGGGCAACATTGTATACAGAGGGCAACATTGTATACAGAGGGCAACATTGAAGATAGCCTGGGGAGAGTCTTCCCCGACTACAGGAAGCAAACTAAGAGGGAAAGAGAGAGTGGACGGAATCCTGGCCCCAAGGACAACATTCCTGCTTGCAGCAGCCAATGTACATAGAACCATGGGGCTGGTCCCATCAGGAGACATGATGCCCACTCTCTGACCCACAGTGCTAAGGGGGACAGCACTGGAGACAGTACAGATATTGTGCCCCGCCCCGCCCCATACCAGAGTGAAACACGAAGGGAACACAACAGAGCAGCAAGGGGAGCAAAGCAATGAAGTCCCCAAGGAACCCCGAAAGTAGACTTCGGAATCAGTGGGCGGCGCGGCACTTCACCAGATCCGATTGGAAAACAATCAGAGGGGCCAGCAGACAGACCTGGAACTATTTATAGGTTGTCCCCACCCCCTTCCTTTTTCTTGTGTCTATCCATATAAGATAGGCAGAACAACAATCCCAAGGAGAAAACAACATGGCCAATGGCTCTGGGAGGACATGGGAGAAAGGGGGGTGGGGAGCCAATAAACTCAGGGACAAGGGAACAATAAGAGATCTAAAGTCGATGGTGAGGAAGGCATAGAATGCCTGGTGGGGGTTGGTCAAGTGCAATGTAGCTGAGATCCAGTACTGAGAGCTGAATGAAGGGCAGACATGATAGTGGGACAGGAGGAAAGTAAAAAGAAACAGAGGAAAGAACTAGGAGGAAAATGACATGTATAGAGGTACAAACATAGGTATGCACATATGTAAATATATTAATAGGGATATAGGTCTATGCACATATATTCATTTACGTGTTAAGTACTAAGGAAGCAGGCGGGCACTGAGTCTCTCCTCAAGTCCTCCCTCAATGCAAGAACACTTTGTTCTAATAACCTGGCATTCTGTGATGCTCACCTTCCTGACATGATTGCCGAATACAAAATGGGTGCATAAGCAAATGTGGTAAAGAAAGCTGATGGTGCCTGGCTATTAAAAGAGATTGCATCTGGGATCTTAAAGGCTTGAAGTTAAAAAAGTAGCCATCTAGCAGAGAAGCAACAAGCCCACATGGAAAAAGCACACCAGCCTGTGTGATCACGAGGAGTTGATAAGATCAGGTATCAGGCATCAGAAGACCCCAAACAAACAAATACACTGATGCAAATGATGGGAGTCAGAGAGGAGACGCAAAGCCTATCTGTAGACAATTGGACATTCCCTCACAGAAGGGTCACAAGGAAGGACTGAGTCAGTCAGGGTGCTGCATAGCACCGATGGAACACACAACATTCTTCTAGTTCTTTAATGCTACCTTCTCCTACCTTCCCCCCACTATCATAACCACAGTTCCACCTTACAAATCTGGCTAGGCTGGAGCATGTGCACTGGTACAGAAAAGAGCTCTCAACACACGGAATCCAGGACAGATAAACCCCTCAGGAACAGTAATGGGAGTAGCCATACCATGAGGATAGGGGGAAGGTGGGGGAAAGAGGAGAAATGAGGAAATGTCCACAATGATCAACATATAAACCCACCCCCCAGGGGAATGAACAACAGAATCATGGATGAAGGGAGACAGTAGGTGGTGTAAGATATGAAAATAATAATAATTTATAATTTATCAAGGGTCTGGGAGGTGGGGGAGGGAAAAAATGAGGAGCTCATACCAAGGGCTCAAGCAGAAAGAAAATGTTTTGAAAATGATGATGGCAAAAAAGTTAAAAGAGAAATGATGGTGGCAACCTAGGTACAAATGAGTTTGATACAATTGATGTATGGATTCTTGTAAGCGCTGTAAGAGTCCTCAATAAAATGATTTATTTTCTTATTAAAAAGAGGCATATTAAATAATCCACTCCATTTCAGGCTATCCTCTGGCTCGTTAGCCATGGTTATTTTCATACATTAGGGTTAAGTTCCCACCTTTTTAATCATTTCACTGTGCACATAGCCATAAAAAATTATAAGCCAGGTACTTCATACCACTTTAGATATCCAATTTCTTAATTGCCTGTCCCTGACAGCCCAGTACTCGGAGAAGACCTTTTGTGAATGTTGGCTGTGCAATTTTGTTTCCTGCTCGGGAAAAATGCCACATAAATGGTCGTGATGCTGAACACAGCTTACCAGGACAGCACTGTGGGAAAGACTCAGGTGTCTGAGTGGGTTTCTCATTTCAAAAAAGGTGAAATGTCGATTGATGACAAACCTCGTCTGGAAGTCCATCGACTTCCCGAACAGATGAAAATGTCGACTTCTAGTGCATTTGGTGTCTGTTCCACCAGGTCAGACAGTTAAGCACGCTTTCTAATTAGAGGCTCTGAAAAGATTGAGTCAACAGTGTGTGACAAGCAAGGCCTGATCTGTGCAGATGGGAGACTGGTTTTGCCACCACGACAATGCACCTGCTCACGCAGCCATCTCAGTGCACCAAGTTGTAGCAAAAACAGCATGCCTCTCTTGCCCCACACACCTAACTCACCTGACCTCTCTCCATGAGACTTCTTTTTGTTTCCGTGAATGAAGAGGGAGATGAAAGGACAGCGATATGATGATGTAGAAGAGGTGGAGAAAAAGCGAGGGAGGTGCTGTCAGCCATCCAAACAGATGAGTGTGAAAAATGTTTCCACGAATGGCATCACAGATTGGACAAATGTTATTAAGTGTAATGGAGAGTACTTTGAAGGTGATAGGTTGTTTTATGGGGGGGAGAAATTACATAGCTCTGGGAAAAGAATTCCTTTGAGGGGGGGGGTACCCCCTCCTGTAAGCAAAATCCTGTCTAGAGCAAGCCATCAAATTCCAGCAATTTATACCAGCACACTGTATCAAACATCTTTCCATTTGGTCAAGTTCTGGTCGCCTCAGCTGTAGCCACATAGTTCAGGTCTAATGGGTACCACCTGGGAACGTGGGCAGCCACACACACTTTCCTGCACTTCAGATCATCTGACCCCTTCTCGCTCTCAGTCCCAGCCCCTGTCAATGCCCATAGCCCAGGAGTCCACACAACTGCCTTACTTCAGACCAGTGAGCCTTTCCTCTCCCCGCTGTCTAGCCTATGTGGACCACCAGTCCAATGGGTGCCTATGGAACATAGCTACACAGCTTCTCTCTTCATTGCCATTTCCCTCCTCTTCCACTCAATAAGCGGGCCCAGGTGGTTCCCATAACAGGCATAGCAGGCTGCCTGCTCACTGACTCCCTTCAACTTTCAGTCCTAGAAGGTGGGTTCTGCTGGTGGGCACAGACTTTCTCTGCATCAACACATCTAATGCCAAACTGCCCAAATTCAAAAAGTCAAACTTTCTTTTTCTCTCTGCAGCCTTTTTTCAAATGTAAATCTCCTGTTCCCCCAGCAGTTCTGGATGGGACTAAGGTTTCTACCCAACCCCCCAACTCTACATCCTTCTAGCTAATCCCCAACTCTTCTTTTGGCATATTGAACCAAGCATAGGCAGCTGGGCTCACAGGCTCTCTGTAACCATCATAACCCTATTGATTTCCATCACACACGTAGCCTATTGGACAACATCCATAGTGCAGTCAATAAACACATAGCCATTAACATATTTAATAATTCCCACCCACCCCCCGAATCTCTTTTCCACCCCTGGACTGTGTCTCCACTTCCGTGCCTATCGTCTTGGGCCTCTGGCAGGGGGGTCCTTACGACGTTAGTTGGTCCGTACAACATTTTGTTCTGTGTTCACAGGGTGGCTGTGAAGAACGTTTGTGTGGAGCGCCGTCACGCCTAGTTACGGCCACATTTCCGAGGTTCATCCTTCCCGTCCTCAGTAGCAGTGTGGTGAGGTGCCGTCCATTAGGTTCTGACTCACAATGCTTCTCATGATTGAGTCCGTAGTGGCCGCCTCCATGGCTGCCTATCTTGTGGAGGGTCTTCCTCTGCTGCACTGCCCCTTCGCTCTACCAAGCATGACACCCTTTTCCAGGGACTCGCCTTTCCGGTTGGCAAAGTATGTGAGACTAAGTCTCACCATCCCTGCCCCGAGGGAGCAAGAGTTTGTTCTTTCTTATTGTCCAGCAGCACATATTTCATCATGTGACTCTGTCACAGTGTGTTGATCCATTCTCCTGCTAGTAAATATAAGGGCTCCCCACCCCCCATTGTGGGACTATTATCAATACAGCTTCTATGAACATTTTCCTGTACGTCTTTTCATGGACAAATGCTTTCGTTTCTTTCGTACCTAGTTTACTTTTTTTCTTTTCTTTTTTTTATTAAAAGATCACTTTATTGGGGGCTCTTACAGCTCCTATAACAATCCACACATTAATTGTATCAAGCATATTTGTACAGTTTACTGTCTTCTTACAAAAGCATTGTATTGGGTTGTAGGCAGTCTGACCATCTTTGGTTTCTCTTTCTCCTTTGCTCCAGATGAGCAGAGATCAATATTTGTGACGTAGATGGATAGTCACAAGATTCAAAGACCCCAGACTGGACTTGACTGGACTTGTCCTACTAGGCTGTAGAACATAAACTTGATGTAGAACCTAAACTTTATATCTTGACTCAATTGTCTCTTGAAACGAACCCTTCAAACCCAGTAAACCAACCCTGTGAGGAATATGGCTGTATGTAACAAGGTACCTGTGACTGTCCCTCCCGTGTGTCATACTATGTGTGTGAACATACATGTGCAGCGCACACAAACATGTATATCTGTGCCTATGGATGCTCACTTTTGCCTTGCAGATATGAGGGGACTTCAAAAAGTTTGTAGAGAAGTCTATTTTTTTATTTCACTTCTCCACAAATATTTTAAAGCCCCCCCTCTGTCTATGTCTTAAATTATTTACTTGTCTCTGGGCAGCACAGTTTGTGGCCAGCAACGGCCCTAAAGGTTGAAGCGCTTCCCTCCCCAGCACCGGAGAAGAAAGGCCTGGCTACCTGCCAAGCAAACCTGTGGGGCAGTTCCACTCTGCAACACAGGGGTCGCCATGGCTCAGAAGCCCCCGAGGGCGTCAGGTCGGGGTTTGGCTTTTACTTTCGGTTAGCGTCATCGAAGTATAATGTACACGCTGTAAGGTGCCCCCTTGTCCTCTGCTCGGAGTTTAAAGGGCCAGGTCCTTGAGCCCCGCCCACTTCAGAACTCTTGTTGTGGGCTAGCCTAGGACTCATGTTCTCAGTTACTTCCAGATTTGGCGTCAAGGGCTACCCTCCAAAACTGACTGTGATGCTACTGTGATGGAAGATAGTTCTTGAAAACCTAACAATGGCCAAGGAGCCCTAGCAGTGACAGAAATCACAAATTAAAGATGTCTCCTAGGCTCTGGTCCTGTTGGCGCCTCTGGCCTGTTGCCACCTTTCCCCAGCCACCAGAGGGCAGTGGCTTACCCAACCTATGCACATGTGGGCTGTCCTTTGAGGTCTGTCCTTTCAGAGCCTAGCATGTTAGCTCTTGAAGTGACTCCCAGCAGTGTCTTTACCTTTCCAATAAAAAAACCACATCTTACATTACTGCCCAGTATAGACATACATGCATAGGCATCCTACGTATGTTTATGTAACAAGAAAATTCACAAAATACCACTCATCCC
>NW_022111320.1:24961479-24964853 GCF_000313985.2 Echinops telfairi
TTGCCACCAGGCATTTCCGATGCCTGACAGCCCCGTCCGTCCCACTGTGGAACAGCGTTTCATAGGGTTTTCCCTCTTGTCCTCTTCCCGGGAGCTGCCTGCCGGACCTTTCGTCTTGGAGCCAGTGGGTGGGTTAGCAGCTGGTCACAAACTGTTTGTGCCACCCAGGTTCCTACAAGCCAGGTCACAGCCCGCACCAAGGCACCTCAGCAGGGCCTTCTCTGTACGTCTCCAGCTTCGGGGATCTGGGCCACTGACGCTGAGCTTGGTGCCGGCTTCTGGAATCATGCCCTTGAGTCCATGCAGATGCCTGTGCCCCGAGGGCACGGGGGCCCTGCTGGGTGCCAAGGCGTGTCCTTGGTCCCTGGCCTTGGTCCAGCCAGTCTGTCAGCCAGGCAGCAGGGAGTGACCAGCTGCGAGGTGTGCGGAGATGCACAAGTGCTGTCCTCACGGGGTCATCTTTGCCCTGTCAAAGGTCTCCCAGAGGACGTTTGCGATCGACTACAGCCAGGACAGCTTCCTCAAGGATGGCCAGCGCTTTCGCTACGTCTCGGGGAGCATTCACTACCACCGCATCCCCAGCTTCTACTGGAAAGACCGGCTGCTGAAGATGAGGATGGCCGGGCTGAACGCCATCCAGATGTAAGTCGAAGGGCACTGGGCTGGGCACTGCCTGCTGGGAGAGGTACCACAGCACTCCTGGGGAGCAGCTACTTCACGGCCTAGCCCTAAGACAGAGCGCAGGGAGGCTTTCATGAGTTTGGCTGGTCCCTCTTCAGGCAATGAATGACTTCTTCCAAACTGGAACTGTGGTCCCCAGAAATCATAAGAGATTACCCACTTCAGAAACAAAGGGGAGGAGCAGTGAGTGAGCATACTCCACGCAGGGCACGGAGCGCTGAGCGGGCGTTTTCACGGTGCTCAATGACTGGTGGGAGTGCCGTTGGCCCCAGGGCCTACTTGGGTCAGAGGCCCAGCCAGGACTGAAACTTGAAAGGTTTGTAGGGAGAATGTGAGCTGATACGGCAGACTCCTGAAACCCAGTTGGATGTTCTTGGTTCTGCTGGGGGAATGCTATCACCCCAGGCTATAGAATTACCCAGTGGCTCTCTTTCTCCCCTCCTCTTTTCGCCTCTGCTCTGTGGCAAGATAGTATTGGAGGTTTTTCTAGTTATATTTTAAAAGTCCTCCCCCCCCCCGAAAAAAATAAGTATACTTCTTTTTTTTTAAGCATATTTCTTATCTTCTATTTCAACATAGACATTTTTATTTTCCTAAAGCAGCATATCTATAGAAACCCATGATCCGTATGTGGTCGTGCTTAATACAACTGTGTGTGCTTATGTTGGTTTAATGAGTTCTGGTGGCGTAGTGGTTATGCTTGGGGCTTCTAACCACAGGTCCGAAGTTTGAAACCAACAGTCACTCCTTGGGAGAAAAATGGGCCTTTCTACTCCCGTAAACAGTTATAGTCTTGGAAACCCACAGGGGCAGTTGTGTTGTGTCCTACAGGGTTAGCATGTGTTGGAAACGACATGTAACAAAAGAAAAACTGTATTTGCAAGCACAGTTCCCTTCACAGGTATGGGGGTACGCCTTCAACGTTATATTTTGGTGAGGGGCACAACGTGATCCTTTACAACTTATTCATAAAATAACTCGCTTGATAGTTAAGCTGATCTTAAGACCACTGGTAGAATGATCCTGGCACCGGAACTGGGGACACTGGAATTCCAGAGTATGGTAACAATCCTTTTTAGAAGAATTAATACCAGACTAATGCCAAAGAGTTGGGGATGGATGATGCCCCAAATGTCCAACACTTCCATGATGCTATTCAGCTGCGTACCCCTTCCCCCCACAGCCATCCCACTTCTCCCACGAGTATATTCCCTCACATTTCTGGGTTCTGTTCATCGCTGCAGTGTCGCACAGAAACTCATGGGAGTTTGAGAAAACATCTCACATGGTGCTGTTCAGTCCAAAATATGAGGATGTGCAGAAGTTAGCCAAATGCGGGGTGCAGGGGAGACACGCCACTCCTGGCTCACAGCCCTGCCTCTCAGGGGGCTCATTTCATACCAAGCAGGATGGCTTTGTTGCAGGGACTCCTGTTCACAATCACTCACAGGCGAATCCTATCAGCATCTTCCTCACCTTCTTACCCGACCCAGGCAGGGAAAGGCCGTTTGATGGGAGCAACATGGGGGGAATCAATGATCAATCACATTAACCTATAACCTTTCACCTTTTTAATGATACCCAAGTATAATAATAATCATCTATTCTCCACCCCTGGACTGTATCGTAGGTATGCACATATGAGCTGGGGCCTCTGGCAGGAGGTTTCCAGTAGGCATGCCCAAAAAACAAAACAAAACAAACCCCAATCCAAACTCACCGCCATCAGTTGTTGCCGACTCATAGATCCTACTGACCTTACTCAGCAGGCGCTCCCCCAGCCACGGCCGACTCATAGATCCTTACTGACCTTACTCAGCCAGGCGTCCCCCAGCCACGCCCGCAGCAGCCCTTCTCCTCGCATCCATTACAAGGAACAGGAATCAAGATAATCACCAAGCAAAGAGTGTGGCCCAAATCACAACCCTGTACTAAGGTCAGATCTTCGTCTCATCCTGTTCCTGTTCATCACCAGATAACCAACCAAACTCACTGCCATTCCAGTCTCTTCCCACTCATAGTGCTCTTGTAAGGGCAAGATGGAACTGCCCCTGTAGGTGTCCTAGACTGTAACTCTTTATGGGAGTAGAAAGCCTCATCTTTCTCCTGTGGAGCCGCTGGTAGTTTTGAACTACAGACCATGTGGTTAGCAGCCTAACGCATAACCCAGTACGCCACCAGGGCACGTTAGCAAATGTCCTGGAATGTGGTACTATAGCCACAGGTGTGTGAAGTCAACGTTATAAGTAGAACGCCGGACCTCGACACTAGTCAAGTTCTGAATCAATTTTTCCCATAAGATATAACTGAAAATGGATTAATCCACTCTCGACCACCAAGTTTTTATTCCAACCTTGCCTTTTTATACAAAACATTGCACAGAAATTTCAAAGTAAATAAGTTCAGAGTTCAATAGTATAATTTAAATAAGAAACAACCTTCAAAAAGTTTTAACAACTGCAGTATGGCCCTTTCCTTGAGACGGATGAGGATCTGGATCTGTGGACACGGATGTGGAGAGGAGGGATGGAGAGAGAGTCACTGTTTGGAAGGGGAATCCCCTTCCATCGAATCAACTGGCAGCTGCTTTTCAGGAGGTTTTTCCCTTCTTGGTCTTTTTTCACTAGGACCTGGCTGGCTTTCTCTAAAAATAAATAAATAGACTTTTAAAAATCTGCCTACTGCGGTCTGCT
>NW_022111320.1:24965349-24973952 GCF_000313985.2 Echinops telfairi
AAACAGGTTCTAAATAACATTAGTTTTAGAGACAAAACTGGTTAAGGTCCTAACAGGCAGTGGACTGTAATTTTGAGATTGTCTTCTCTGGACAATAACTGTGCATCTCTTACCGGCAAAAAATCTGCACGTTAATCTATATCCTCACGGAATCTTTCTCCTAACCAATAACAAATCCTCTGCCCAACAAAATCATATCCCCCAGAGAAAGAACTAAGCCTTGAGTCAGAGTCTCAGCTAATGATCCCATACTGCGTGGGAAGGAAATGTTTTTTGACCCATTGCCAAGTTTGGGATCATTTTTATTTACAGCGTCCTTTTCATATTTCATTCCCCTCTCCCCGTAAGTGCATTAGTAACAGTGTCGAGAAGACCTTCTCGTCTGTTTTTCCGTCTTTCCTCTGCAAGTGTTCCAGGGAGGGGTGCGTGTGTCTTGGCAGGTACGTGCCCTGGAACTTTCACGAGCCCCTGCCAGGACAGTACCAGTTCTCTGATGACCACGATGTGGGACACTTTATTAAGTTGGCTCAAGAGCTTGGGCTGCTGGTCATCCTGAGACCTGGACCCTACATCTGTGCGGAGTGGGACATGGTGAGTGTGCCCGACTGGGTTCTGCCGGGTGCTGTGTGGGAGCAAGGGTAGGCTGGCAGGAGATCCGGGAAGAAGTGAGCAACAGTAGTTTAGAGAAAAATCTTAATTCCTAATAACCTGCAGCCGACGACTGTACCTTTGGGAAAGACCTAAGGATGGGTGACTGTTAGTTGTGGAGGAGTCAAGGACCCTAACTCAGGGTGACGCTGTATACAGCGTACAAAAACGTTGCCCGGTCCTGTGCCATCTTCGTGGTGGTTGGTTGTGTCGCGTTTGCGCCCATTTTTGGTGTCTTCCAACCCATAAGTCTAGTCCTCCCCAAAAGCCCCTCCAGAGGACAAAGTGACCTTCCTAAGGGCTTGGGCTCCCCCTGGTGGTCGATCTCCCAGCATCACTCAATGTCCTCATCTATAATACGGAGGGACTCGTGTCTCTGTCCATGTCAGAGAGTAATTGTGAAATTAAATGGGATAAGTCTATGTGAAAGGGTTAGCTAACATTATATTGATGTGGACTGATGTCATTTTTACGATATGATAGCTCACAGGTTCCTTGAAAATTATACATCAGGAAGTCCGGCTCAACTACCCCCTTACCAGGAAGCCTTTTTTCTTTTTCCCCCCTCACTCAGTCATTTGTCTCTCCATTGAGAAATAGACCTTGAAATGAAATAGACCTTAAAGCGACTTCCGATTGAGTGTTTGTTTTTCTCACTAGGGGGGACTACCTGCTTGGCTGTTGGAGAAAGAATCTATTGTTCTTCGTTCATCTGACCCAGGTAAGTTGTTACCAAAGTCCTGGGAGAATGGAGGGAAAAGCCCAGACAACTTGTATCAAAAAGGGCCAGGGCTTTTGAAGGCTGGCAAACACCGCTGTGCCAACAGATGGCGTCCAGTGAAAGTCTGCGTTAGTCATCCTCCGTTGTGTGCACTAGACTTTGAGTGAGTCGGAAGTGAGGCAACCTGAACTCTTTGGACCAGATCTTGCTGATAAACGGCTGTCAGAGTGACATTGAGCCCTGTTTGCGGTTGACCTACTGACTTGGCTGCTTTCTCTTCTGCGCTCTCAGTCATAACACCCCACTATCAACACGGCCGACGGTGCCCCACCGCAGTGCTCTGTGGTCCAGTGGCCTCTGGGTCTTTCTTTATTTTTATAGTGCAATATGAGAACGATCGTTCTTTCTTGATTTCACTGTCAACCCTGACTGATCAGAGGGGCCCTCGCTGCACGTCTGTCTTTAGAAGGCTTCCGTGTAGCTTGCCGTTGATGGTGTTGGTGGAGGTGATGGCTGGTGGTGAAGATGATCTATCATAACCCCAGCAACGTTTACAAAGTGTACTGTGGGGAAGGCTAGCATATCACACTCTGTGAGTATTTCACTCGTAGTAGATTGCCCTCGCGTTTTGCCCTCTTCATGCTGTAATTGGGTTTTTTGGAATGTCTTATTGCCCCTAATCCTTGCAGCAGCCTCATAAATGTGTACTTTTATTATTCTCATTTATAGATTAAGTAGATGTCTAAATATAGCTCTAACTAGAATTAAATTTTTTTAAAAGCCCTACAATGGTTGAAAGATGGAAACACCCACCAGCTGCTCTTTCATGCCTCTGACAAGTGCTCATGGGTGTGTCCTGTGCGCCGGGCTTTGTGTCCTGGTTGCCAGGGCAGAGGCCTGCTGTATGGGTCTTTGTCCACTGAGGAGTTTAGTTGTGGGGACAACTACCTGGCCAGACAGTTCTGATCTCTTTCATTGCGTGGGGTTGCCCCACTTTAGAAGGAAGCCGTTGAATCTGAGCATATCCCCATCTGTGCTGCCAGCCGGTGTAGGGAAACTTCATTGGTGTAATGTTGTTCAACCTGTCTTGTTCCCCAGACTACCTCGCGGCGGTGGACAAGTGGCTGGGCGTCCTTCTGCCCAAGATGAAACCTCTCCTCTATCAGAATGGAGGACCGATCATAGCAGTGCAGGTAACCAGGGGCAGCGGGAAGACGTTTCATTCTCCAAAAATACTTATGAGGTAGGAGCCCCGTGGATGAGCCTCAAGAGGCTTTTTCATTCAGAAGTAATGGTAGAGATGGTGGCTTTATTTCAAGTGCCTTTTGGAGAAGCATGGCTAGTGTCGAGCGCCTGCTCTGTGCCAGGTCTGTACGGAATGTCTGCAATTCTAGTCCATCCTCTGGACAACCCTCTCCTTTTAGCTGAAGACGATCCGAGAGGGTAAGTGAGCTGACCTAGTTCCCCCAGCTGCCAGGTGGTAGAATGATGATTGTTCCCTCTCTAGGGCCACTCGTTCCATCCTTTCCTTTTCTTGGGCCCCATTGCCTGTGGCTGCGGGGCATCTGCGCTGGAAGGCGACCAGTCCACACGGGTGTGGAAAGGGATGCTGTGAACTAGGGTCACAGCTCCTGTTTTGTTTCGGTCCCACCCCGCCCCCGCTCTCCTTCCTCTTGCGTGTCCTCTGTGCCCAGCAAAGGACCGGTGTCTGTGGGTCCAGTGTGAAAAGCCGGGCTTCACCTTCAGTGATTTGGGTGGAGCTGTCCTAATTCTGTGAACAGACTCAAGGTAGAGCCATGTTTATTGGGTGTTTACCAAGGATGCTCTCATGGACAAGAACCCAACCCCAAACCCTTTGCGGTCCAGTGGATCCTGCCTCACGCTGACCCCTAGTGTTACAAGAGTCGAGCTGCCCCCTAAGGTTTTCCTGGCAGTCGTCTGCATAGAAGTAGCCCACCCGCTAGTTCTTCCACGGCACCCTTGGGTGAGTCTAAGCGACCAACTTTTTCAGTTAGGAAGTTGTGAGCAAACTGTTTGCCCTCCATCCAGGGTCCCACTGAAAAGCTTAGAGTTGCATCCAACAGGCTGCATTCTGGGAACCGCAGGGTGGTGCAAATTCCCGAGGCCGTGAGCCGCGCTGGGGACAGCAGGATGGACAGAGCAGCATGACCACCTCCGCCCTTCAGATGTAGGGTCAACGAAGTCACGCTGAGCTGCCCAGCTGTCGATTCGGAGTCTCCCCCATGAAGGAAGATATGTCCGCGAGAGGGGCTGGGTCGCTGCTCACAGATGGTGTGGCTCGGTGCTGCCCATCTACAGTCTGTACGGGTTACACGTTAGGGAGTCAGTCTACCAGCCGGAAGTGCCCGCAGGAAGCCAGGCCAAGCCTCTAGTCATCCTTCTGGCTCAACTAGGGATGCAAGTGGTTCTCTTCTAAAGAGATTGGTCAAACCAGTGCTCTCGGTGATACTTGGCATGTTTGGAGGTTCACCACCGTGTGCACCAGGACCACACCTAAAATAAACAAAGCCACCACACCTGTTGATAATATCCAAGATGAAAAATAAGTTGGCTTGGATAGATGACCTTCCACCCACAATTTTATTTCATCTAATTAATGGGGAGTGTGCCATGGTGTAAAAGCTGTTGATACCCTGAGTTGGGGAAGATCAGCACACTTTGGGAGCTTCGGTGAGGCGTTGAAGGAGCTTGTAAGATGGGCTGATGGCTCTAGAAAAACGGCTCACACAGCAGCCCCCATCGACTCACCTGGTCCACAGCCTGTTTCTGTAAATCCAGTGTTATTACCCCTGTTCATTCACTTTTGCCCATAGCTACTTTTTCACGGTAATAGCCAACATTGAGTAGTGGCGACAAAGACTGTATGGCCTCCCATATTTTCTCTCTGGCCCGCTATTGAAACAGTGATTGACCTACACACTAGAAAAATTGGGTTCCTTTGACTTCCACTGTGATTTTTCTGTTTCTGCTTGTTGTAGGCATCTGTTTTCCTTCTAACTGGCAACAGTTGAGAACGAGAGTACACTCCTGTCGCTGTTGTGGTCAGGTGCCATCGAGTCAGTTCCGATCCACAGTGACCTTGCCACAATAGAAGGAACACTGCACGGTCCTGCGCCATCCTCACAATTGATCCTATGTTTGAGCCCATTGTTGTAGCCACTGTGTCCATCCATCTCCTTGTGAGGACCTACCTTTTTTTCACTGCCCCTTTGCTTTACCAAGTGTGTTAGTCCAGGTAGACTAGAGAAACAAATTCAGAGACACTCATATGTGTGTACGAGAGAGGTTTACATCAAAGAGTACTTGTATATTAAGAAAACAGCCCAGCCCAGTCCAGATCAAGTCCCTAAGTCTGATATTAGCCCATATGTCCAATACTAGTCTATAGATCCCTCTTCGGATTCACGCAACACATGCAATGATGCCGAATGCAGGAAGATCACAGCCCTGTGTTTGAAACATCTTGTGGATCCAGTGGTGATAGAAGCATCCCCAGGACTCTGGCTGCCATCAGTGTGACTCTGTGTGGCTTGTCATCAGGAATGTGAAGCTGAGAGAGAGTTCCCAGAATCCTCATGAGAAGGTCACACCCACAAGGAGGGATCAGGCTGTGACCTGACCGACAGGCTGGACTCAAATCCCTTCATTCTTATTTATCAAGTTGACATGAAATGGTGTAACTACCACACCAAGCATGATGTCCTTCGCCAGGGACTGGTCTCTCTGGACAATATGTCCAAAGTGTGTGAGACGGAGTCTCGCCCACCTTGCCTCGAAGGAGCACTGGGGCTGTGCTTCTTGCAAGGCAGATGGCTTTGTCCTCTGAGCAGTCCTGGCACTTTCACTTCTTCGTCAGCATCAGCATCCAAATGCATGGATTCTTCTCCGGCCTTCTTTATTCATTGTCCCACGTTGACATGCATATGAGTCAACTGACAGTACCGTGGCTCGGGTCAGGCGCACGTTAGTCCTCAAAGTAACGCCCTTCCCTGGCAGAGGGGTCTCGGGGAGGAGACGACCCAGTCAGGGTGCAATGTAGCAATGATGACAAATACAACTTTCCTCTAGTTTCTAAAAGCTCACACACACACACACACACACACACACACACACACACACACTATCATGATCCGAATTCTACCTTGCAAGTCTGGCTAGACCAGAGGATGTACAATTGTACAGATAGGACTGGAAACACAGGGATTCCAGGGTGAATAATCCCTTTAGGACCAGTTGTGTGAGTGGTGAAACTGGGAGCATAGAGGGAGAGTGGGTTGGGAAGGGGGAATCGTTTACAAGGATCTACATGTGACCGAACCGTTTACAAGGATCTACATGTGACCTCCCTGGGGGACGGACAACAGAAAAGTGGGTGAAGGGAGATGTTGGACAGGGCAAGATATGACAAAATAATAATTTATAAATTATCAAGGGCTCATGAGGGAGCGGCGAGTGGGGAGGGAGGGGAAAAATGAGGACCTGATGCCAGGGGCTTAAGTGGAGAGCAAATGTTTTGAGAATGATGAGGGCAATGAATGTACAAATGTGCTTTACACAATTGATGTATGTATAATAGTTGTGATAATAGTTGTATGAGCCCCTAATAAAACTATTTTTTTTAAAAAGTAACGCCCTTGCTCTTCAATACTCTGAAGAGGTCTTGTGCAGCAGATTTACCTAGTGTAACTTGTCTTTTGATCTCTTGACAGCTGTTTCCATGAGCATTGATTGTGGGTCCAAAAAAGACACAATCCTGGACAACGTCACCTTTTCTCCATTGATCATGATGTGACCTATCAGTGCAGTTGTGAGGATTAGGTCTTCTTTACACTGAATTGCGATCTATATGGAAGGCTGCCATCCTGGCGCAAGCTTTCTGAGCACTGCTCTGTGCTGGTTCTGTTCAAAGCCCTACCCAGGTATTGATTCCGTTCAGGCTCGTAGGAACACGGCGAGCGAGCGAGTGTTCTAGTTACCTAAGGTTGCTATAACTACAATACCACCAGTGGGTGATTTTGAAAAATAGAAATGTGTTTTCTTGCCTTTCTAGAGGCTAAAAGTCTAAATCAGGGTCCTCCTCATTTCTAGGGCCAGTCAGCGATCCTGGGTGTTCTTTTATTTGTGGACAGACCCTCACAGAGTGTCTTGCTGTCCTTCTGTCTGTATTTCTGGGTCTCATCTGCTCTCTTTATCAGTCAGAAGTGATTGATTTTAGAAGTCACTCTACTTGGTTATGACCTCATCTACCTAAATAAGGAAACTGCTTTTCCCAAATGGGATCACATATACCGTCCTAGGGTCCAGTTTGTTACAGATTTGGGGGTGACAGATTGTGATCCATGACAGGTAGGCAGGTAGTCTTCTTCTTCTCCCACAAGCGAGGCAACAGTTCACATGTAGAGGACCATCATTAGAACGTAGCAGATCCAAGATTCATATATGGCCAGTTGGCCCTCAGAAGTCTGTGTGACCACAAGTGGCCTTGAAAATGTTTTGTGTTTTTTTTTAAATAAATATTTAACCTGTTTATTTGAACGTATTTAAGACAGAAGTTAAATAAGACTTTTGAAAACATGAGATTATAGAGCAGAAAGCCGAATTGGGTTGGAGTGTGGGGATAGGCAGAGAGGGACCCCGAAGGCAAAGACGCTGGGCCATGTAATTGCTAGAGTTGATCCTCAAATGAAACCCAGTTTCTTGGCAGCCAAATGCTATGGAGAGACATACTCATTTAAGAAACTTTCATTAAAACTCCAAGAGAAAGAGGAGGCTGCCTGTTCCCATCAAGAGTGACAGTCTCAGAAACTCCCAGGGGTGGTTCGACTCTGTCCTGTGGGCTCGCTGAGAGTCAGAGGGATGCAGTGGCAGCAAGCTTGGATTTGGGTTTCATTCAAAACCCATGGCCGTCAGGTGGGTTCTGAGTCCCAGCAGCCCTGTAGGACGGAGACCTGCTCCACACGTTACACCTCTTCCCAGAAGCAGGCAGCCCATCCTTCTCCCTCCGAGGGGCCGGTGAGTTCGAACCACAGACCTTTCTGTTCGCAGTCAAGTGCTCTAACCACTGCCCCCCGGGAGCCCCATTCTCTTATTCAAAGAGGGAAGGAAGCGGTTTGCCAGAACTTTTCTCAGCTTGTACGAGGGGGCTTCAAAACGTTTCTGGAAAATTCCATTATCGTTTGAATGCATTTTTTCCCCCATGAATTTTCAAAGCCCCCAGAGATCTCCAAAAGGGCTTCTCAAAGCATCTGGTCTGATTCAGAAGAAAGCCTTTCTGCTCTCTGTGAACCACAGCCGTCCCCTCACAGGTTGGCCTCACAACCAGAGAAGCCCTGCGAACTGCACAGGCTCCCCGCGGCCTGTTTCGCATTTGAATTCATAACGTGACAATATCATCAGTGGGATCTCCTTCTCAGGATGGGATCCTTTATTAAAGCCGTTTGGAGGCAGGACTGTGGTGATGGTATTTAGTTCATAGGATTAGATTCCTCGTGCCACTGTAAAAACATAGGCTAAACCTCCAAGACCAAATTCACCGCCATCGATGCTGACTCATAGTGACCCTATCGGACAGGCTAGAACAGCCCCTGTGAGTTGCTGAGACTGTCACTCTTTCCTGGAGTAAAAAGCTCCCTCTCCTGAGGAGGGGCTGGTGGATTTGAACTGCTGACCTTGTGGTTAGCAGCCCAACACGTCACCACTACACCAGCAGGGGTCCCACTATGAACTTGGTTGGCTTAAAACCACTGAAATTCAATTCTCTCCCAGTCTGGAAGTCAAAAGACCAAAATCAAGGTATGTGCAGGGCCCTGCTCCCTCTGAGGCCCTAAGGAGGAATCCTCCCTGGCCTCTTCCGGGCCCTGGCCGCTGCCAGCCGACCTTGGTGTTCCTGGACGTGTGGATTGCGCCCTCCAGTCTCCGCCCCCATCTTCACAGGGACTTCTCTCCTGTGGGCTCCTATTGTATTTCCCTCCGTCTTCTAAGGGAATCAGTCTTTGGATGAGGGCTCATTTAACTTGACATCTGCAAAGATCCTTCTTCTCAATAAGGTCACAGCCATCAGTTCTGAGGGGACAAGGGTTTTTTTTCTTTTAAAAATCATTTTAGGGGGGGCTCATACAACGCTCATACAACGCTCATCACAATCCATCCATCCATCCATTGTGTCAAGCACATTTGTACATTTGTTGCCATCATCATTCTCAAAACATTTTCT
>NW_022111320.1:24974348-24976065 GCF_000313985.2 Echinops telfairi
ATGTCTCACAGGACGTGAGCCTTGCCAGCTGAGGCAGAGAACTAGCTAAGGCAGCCGCACACTGGGCCGACCATCAGAGAGCAAGAAACAGGAGAACTCGAAAGGCGAGGCTCAGAGAGCCGTTTATCTCTCTGCCTTTCAATTAATCCCACGTGTTTATCGGCCAGGTTGGCACAATAAACTTTAACTATCACAGAGAGTTTCCAAGGCTGTAAATATTCACAGAAACAGTCTCCTCTTTTTCTGCAGAGTGGCTGGTTTGAACAACTGACTCTGCTGTTATATGTAGTGTAGTGAATTTTTTTAACGTAAACACCTACCTAACCCCCAGCCAAGATAGGAAGCAGCACATGGCTGGTACCCCACAAGCCTGCCAGGTGTCCTTCTTGACCCTATCGCCCTTCTTCCCACTGCCCTGCCTTTCCTGCCTTTCTGTGCCAACACGCCCCTTCTCCCCCCCTCCCCACACACACATCATGCCCCCTCTGTACAGGGTCGCTTGGTGTGGACCGTTTCTAAGTTTCGCATGAGAAGCACTGTACTGTGACATCCACGCTGGTCTTACATTCCATCTCTGGGATTCACTGGCATTATTGAAGGGGCCTGAAGCTCATTTTTATAGCAGAGCTTTTTAGCCTTTCCTTTTATTCCGCCCCCGCTCAATTTTTGCCCCTAAGGAGTATTTTTAGACTTACATTTTTCCTAATTGCTTTCCCATTCCCGGAATTTATCTATATCAGATATAGATGATAGGTCTACCGTTGAGAAGAACCACTGTTTGTCTCCGTGGGGCTGCCCTCACCTCTAGGGCTGTGCTTCCGAGGAAGGCTTCCCACTCTGCGCACCGCTGAGAGCAGCATCCTTGCCTCACCTCCCAGGATGCCCGTGGCGTGCACGCTGTGGCCATGACAACCAAACCTGTCTCCAGGCATTGTCACACGTTTTCTTTGATACTGAGGGCGAAGGCTGCTAATTGTAAATCACGGAGAAAATCCCCACAATGTCTGACAACACACAATTAAGTAAGTAATGACGCAGCTCTGACCCAGCATGCACTATCCTTGCTGCCAATGGGCGTGTTGCAAATAACGAGGCTGTATTACAGGTTACAAAACTCTCTGCCCGCAAGTCCACTCTGACCCTGGTGACCCTGTACGACAAAGAACTACATCCATGGACTTCTGAGACTGTAAATGGGAGTAGAAAGCCTCACCTTTCTCTGGCTGAGCAGCTAGTGGTTTTGAACTGCTGGCCTTGCAGTTAACAGCCCAACACAATTCGCTACACTACCAGAGCTCTTGAGGGCTCCACTAGGTGCATATGATATCATTTTTTTAAAAGATAGCAATTAGTGTCTAGTTGTGTTGATTGGTGGGATGTGTATAAATCTGGAAGACTACAGGCTAAATGCTGACCGGAGTAAATTTTGGGTGGTGGGATTAAAAGACCCTTTTCCTTTATGATGAAATATTTCTACCATGCTGCCATTCTTAGTGAGCCCAGTTCTGATCTGAGATGACCCCCTTGACAGGGGGAAGTACTCCACAGGGTGCATTTCTCACGGCTGAAAGCTTCATGAGGCAGGTGACCAGGGGTATTTCTTCCGCAGCACTGCTCAGTGGGTTGGAAGCCCACCCTGCACGTGAGCTGAGTGCCTCGACCACCTGAAGGTGGGTCATCAGCCAGAATGGTTAAAACCGCGGTTCTCCACCTGTGA
>NW_022111320.1:24976165-24977164 GCF_000313985.2 Echinops telfairi
AAGCCCACCCTGCACGTGAGCTGAGTGCCTCGACCACCTGAAGGTGGGTCATCAGCCAGAATGGTTAAAACCGCGGTTCTCCACCTGTGAGTCGTGGCCCCTTTGGGGGTCGAATGACCCTTTCACAGGGGTCGCCTGATTCATAACAGTAGCAAAACGACAGTGATGAAGTAGCAACGAAACTAATGTGATGGTTGGGGGTCACCACCCACGTGAGGAACTGTATGAAAGGGTCGCGGCACGAGGAAGGAGGAGAACCGCTGATTTACAATGTCTATTAAGGGGGAGACTTCCTATACCCGGAAAACCAATTGGCGGGGTTTGGTTTTGTTTTCAGGAGGGAGGAGCAAAGGTTAAACATCTCCCTGCAGAGTTGGTTTTTGAAAAGTGAGTGCCGAGGACTGAGGGTAGGCGACAGTTAGGGTGGCAACGACCCCTCCCCTTGTCATCGGCAGTAGCTGCTCAGCCGTCTTCCCAAAGGAAACCTTGCCTTAGGCTAGCGATCGCCGGGCTCTCCTGATTGTCCCCTCCTTCTCTGAATTCGTAGGTGGAAAATGAGTACGGCAGCTACTTCGCCTGCGACTATGACTACTTGCGATTCCTGCAGAAGCTCTTCCGCCACCACCTTGGCGACGATGTGGTTCTGTTCACCACGGACGGGTGGAGCGAGGCCTTCCTGAAGTGCGGGGCGCTGCAGGGCCTCTACGCCACCGTGGACTTCGGGCCAGGTCGGTGTTGGCCCCGCAGAGCGCATGGCCCAGGCTGGGCGAGCCCAGGCCTTCTGCTCAGCACCCGCCTCGGGAGGCAGCGGGGTGCGTGTGGCTTTGTCTACGTCTCACTTCGCTGTCGAGAACACAGACTCAGCCAGACCCACCCAGCTGGGCAGTTCGTCCCGGTGCCGTTCAGTGGCATGGACGACGCCTGCGAGCTGTGTAACCATCCCCCCATCCCGCCCCACCGCCCTCTGTCTCCCACGTGTTCCTCTCCGGAGCACAGGCT
>NW_022111320.1:24977659-24982447 GCF_000313985.2 Echinops telfairi
GGGCACCGTAAATAAAGGGAAAAGAGAAAGAGCTCCCCTGGGCTGACCCAGCAGGTCTGGAGCCAAGGCCCAGTGGGTGGAGCATTTCGTGCTGAAGCAGGTGCTCTGTGAAGCGCTGCACAGGAAGTGGCGGTGGGGAGAGAGCCGGTGATTCTCACTGGGGCCAACAGAAGATACTGTGAGTTGGTTTGAAGCACTGTGTGTCTGTGGAGAGAGAGCATGATCGTATCTGTGGGTGACGTGGGGCTGGCGGCCCACCTATCTGGACCCTTGGCTGGCTTCAGTCATCTGTATGGGAGAAGGCCCTTGTCTGGGGGTCTATCACAGGTCTATCCATAATTCAGAAGGCAAAATTAAGACCAGGTGGTTGGGGATGGCAGCTGATTTGCACATTAGAATTCACAGGCGGCTGTGCGGGGCCATCGAGTCCTTGGACTCATAGCAGCCCTGTGGGCTGACATCTTCACAGCCCTCCAGTGATTGATGGAGCCTCTTGGGTGTCAGTCCATCCCACTGATGGTCCTCCTCCTCTCTGCTGACCCTCTACCAAGTGTGATGGCCTTCTCCAGGGTCTGGCCCCTTCTGCTAAGATGTGCAAAGGACATGAGACAGCAGCTTCCCTGGCCGCAAAGAGACTCCACCACATGGTTACGGTCAACTCTAGTTAAAGAGGCAGCTCTTCCCCGTCTTATTTTGAGGGCCTTCCAACCAGAAAGGCTCATCTTCCTGCACTGTCAGACGGCTGTCCCACGGCCTTCATCACGCTTTCGCTGGCTACACTTTTCAGAAATGGACCCCTTCTTCCTAGGCCGTCTCGGTTTGGAAGTCCCCTCAGACCTCTTCACCAGGAGTGATCCTGCTGATACTCGAAATATCAGCGTCACAGCAGCGCGCAAGCCACCACAATATGACAAACTGTCAGACAGGTGGTAGGGGATCCATAGACCATCCCACGAATCGGGGAAAAACACAACTATCCCTCTGGCTTGTGGATTAGTTGGCAAGTATTTGTGGCGCCATTCTGTGCTGTGATGGCGATAAGGAAGTGTCTTCAGAGCTGGCCCTTGCTGTAGGGAGTTTCTGATCTCACTCGATGAAGCAGAGGTCCATGCGAAGAGATGAGAGGACAAGACATGGAGAATGCTTCCCCGGGGAAACGTAGATGAGAAGGCAGGCCTGTGAAGTATACTCCCACGCAGTGTAGTCAGGACCTGTTTAAAGAGGAAGCAGTATTCTGTGGTCCCCACATTAAAGGGACAGGATGAATCTGGTCTGAAACCAACTGGAAGGGCTTTGGACACACAGACTTGTGGGAAGAACAGGGCCTCAGGTTCGCGTCCCACCAAGGGCTCTATGTTGATTTATCATCTTGTCCTTCCCATGACTGACCTTTCTGCTCCCTCTCACAATTTGTAGGCGTCAACATCACAGCGGCCTTCCTAAACCAGAGGAGCGTTGAGCCCAGAGGGCCCTTGGTAAGAGTTGGGCACAAGGAGTGGAGGGACTTGTACCGATTGTGTCACAGCTGTTAGCAGAGGGAGGTTACCTGTGGTAGAAGGGTGGGGAAAGAGCCTTTCTTTGGGCTCTGGGATCAGCACCCAAGACCGGGTGCTCTTAGCCCATATGGAGATGTGAGTCATTACGGAAACAGTGTTCCTCTTTGCAAGCGAGGCCCCACACAGAGTGGCACAGAATGGGCACCCGCGAGCGAGTTCTGCGGTGTGTTAGGCCTGTCTCTTATGCCCTTCATCTCCTTTATTTCTCATAGCGGTGCTCAGACGTGATCTTCCCGTCTCTGTTTCCACAGAAGCTCAGAGAAATGTGCGTCACCTGCCTGAGTCATTCCGCGAGTGGCAGGGCCAGGATCACAGTTCAAGTCTGTGCCCCTAGGGGTCTCTCTGCGACAGACGTTCAATGCCGTTAGTGCATTTCTCTTTCAGCCGTCGAGCTGGTGAAAGGGCAAACGCTGATCTTCTGGGGCTGGAACGGTGCCAGAGTCTGCATTTCTGGACAGACAACCAGGGGATGTGGGTTGGCCGGCCACCCTTTGAGTGACAGGGCTCTATGGCCGGCTGTGTAGGCTCCTGGGAGGTGGTCAGGAGACACAGGTAGTGTCAAGAGGGCTCCAGTCCATCTGCTCTCTCTTCTTGTCCCTGCTCCAGCAGCAGTAGTAGAGGAAGCTTTACTCGGCCAAGTGTAAGAGGTTTCTCCCTAGCAGCTCCGGCTGTCCCACCAGGACACCAGCCTACAACGGCCTGCTGAGTCCCAGCTGTGCTGAGGGAGCAGTGCCGAGCCAGCACTCTAGACCGTGTGTGGAGCGAGCCAGAGCCAAGGCAGTCTCTTGACCTATATATTTGCCCTCCTCCAGACCAACGGTTTGACAGGATTATGGCCGAAAGAAGCATCATGCGATTGGGCCCCTGCTGTGCATTTTACTAGTACAAGGCTCTCACATTTGACGTCAACCAGAGATCTGAAAATCTGGATTCACACCAAGGGTGAACTGGGAGCCGATTCTTTTATGAAATTGCTATTCCGTTCCTTTGCCCAACGAGTTTTCTTGCTGCTAAACCGAGGATGGGTTCATAGAATCTGGATTAGGCACAGCTTCTCAGGAACCCTGGTATTGGGTGAGGCAGAATCTCGCTTTGGGGCCGCTGCCAGGGTTGGCCTCTTTGGTGGGAGTTCAGGCGAAGCTGTGGTGGGGAGGCCTCCCCCGTCCCCAGGTCTAGACTCAGAGCTCCTGCGAGTGACCGTGTGCCATGGTACGGCTGGGTGTTACAGGGCAGCTCCAGTATTCCCACATCTTCAGTCCATCCTAATGTCCTTTCTCTTTGTAGGTCAATTCTGAATTCTACACAGGCTGGCTAGATCACTGGGGCCAACCGCACTCCACAGTCAGTACCCAGGCAGTGGCTTCCTCGCTCTATAACATCCTTGCCCTTGGGGCGAATGTGAATTTGTAAGTGCTCACTGCTCGAGGGGAGGGGCCCTGGAGTGCTGAGGCTCACGGTGGAGGCTTACTGCCTGCTCTCTCTGTTCCCTGCAGGTACATGTTTATCGGTGGGACCAATTTTGCTTACTGGAATGGTAAGTGCAATGCAACACCTACTTGTAGAGAGTTCTTCAGGAATGTTTCTGATGGTTGAGCCGATTGACAGTTTTGAGGTTCTTTTCTCTGTTCTGTTTATGTCTTTTCCTAAATTTTGGTTAATGGGAGAACTACCTATTTTCCCATCATCATCGTCTTTTTGTGGGTAGGGTTTGTCCCCTATGTTTTATTTATTTTGTGGCCGTCACTCTTGAGAGTGCACGTACAAGTCTCAAAACGTGCACGGACTCTGCACTGTGCGCGGACAAGTCAGTACCGCGACAGACGGCGGCCTTCAGGTTGGGCAACAGTCTCGCTCTCCTCTGAGCAGGTCTTCCCTCATTAACATAAACCCAGACCCCGCCCCGCCCCGCCCCCAAGTTTCCGGTGTCATCTTTTGAGTGACAGTTGTCCCTTTGCTGCTGTAAAGATAGTTTGGAAAAGAACCCAATGCTCAAGGCACATCTTTTTCTTTTCTTTTTTAAATTTTGAATCATTTTATTGGGGCTCATACAACTCTTATCACATTTGTGCATTCATTGTCCTCATCATTCTCAAAACATTTTCTTTCAACGTGAGGCTTTGGGATCAACTTCTCTTTTTTTTCCCCCTCCCTCATGAACTCTTGATAATTTGTAGATTATTCTTTTTTCATGTCTTACACTGACCAATGTCTCCCTTCACCTACTTATCTGTTACCCATCCCCCTGGGAGGGGGTTATAAATAGATCATTATGATTGGTTCCCCTTTCAACCCCCACCTTTCCTGTCCCCTCCTGGTATCGCTACTCTCATTATTGGTCCTAAGGGGTTTATCTGTCCTGGATTCCCTGTGTTTCTAGCTCTTATCTGTACCAATGTACATGTTCTGGTCTAGCCAGATTTGTAAGGCAATATTGGGGTCATGATAGTCGGGGGAGGAAGCATTAAAGAACTAGAGGCAAGTGTATGTAAGGCACATCTTTTTCACAAGGTAAATTAAACTACTGTTTATGTTTGTTTGTTTTTAAGACCATTTAATTGGGGGCTCTTACAACTCTTATAACAATCCACATATCAGTTGTATCAGGCATATTTGTACATATGTTGCCATCATTATTTTCTAAACATTTACATTCTATTTGAGCCCTTAGTATCAGCTCCTCTTTTTACCCTCTCCATCCCACCCTCCTGATCTCTTAATAAATTATAAATTCTTATTATTTTCATATCTTACTACTGTTAGGTTTTAAGAAGGCTTCAGGGGACATTTTTGGTTTCAGGTTTAAAGACTACCTCAGAACTTTAACAGACTTTCCGGGGCTCATCCACTCTCCGTGGCTCCAGAAATTCTAGAATCCGTGAGGATTTAGAATTCTGAATCTTACCTGTTTTTATCAGGATTAGTCTACGGAATCTCTGATCAGAATACCCAGTGATGGTAGCTGGGCACCATTAAGTTCTTTTGGTCTCTTGGCAGAGGAGGTGGCTGCTCATGAATGCGATTAGCCCTGCATTTCATATCCTTGTTCTGTTCCGTACCCTCTGTGTTAGTCTGGGTAGACTAGAGAAACAAATCCAGGGGGACTCACATGTGTATAGGAAAGAGCTTTGTATACAAGAGCAATGGAACATTGAGAAAACATCCCAGCCCGGTCCATATGAAGTCCATAAGTCTGATATTAGCCAATATGTCCAATACCAGTTTATAAGTTCCT
>NW_022111320.1:24982589-24984302 GCF_000313985.2 Echinops telfairi
GAAGCAGAGAGTGTGTCTGGCCTCAGTGAGCTATTTAGTTCCATCATGCCTCCAAAATGAGGTCATCAAGCTGCGACTTGATTGACAGGCTAGACTCCACCCCTTCCCTCTTAATAGTCTCAAGTTGACACCGGATTATATAACGACCACAGTCATGGAACAGAAATTTCAATCCATTTAGTGCTGTACTTAAAACAATGATATGTCTTAGGTAAAAATTTGGATAATATAAAAATGATCACAGAAACTAAAGCTGTTCTTAATCCTGCCCTGCTCTGTCCCCACCATAATCAATATAAGTCTCACTTTCACCTCAGTTGTTTTATGCAGTCTCTTCTTGGCTAGGGATTATCAACAATACTTTGCAGAAGAGAGAAGCAGAGTGCACAAAGGGGGCAGCACATATCCACTCAGCTGTGAGGGTGGAGCCTAGACCAAAAGTTAGGCCATTGCGAGCCAGCGCCGCTGTTCTCATGAAACCCCATGCAGCCCAAAGGCCCGGAGCCAACCCCCCACCCAGTCCCCTCCCTGTGCTTGGCAGAGTCCCTCTGACCCTTTGCTTTTGTCCGATCCCATGGCGGGACAGAGGAGGCCAGTCTGTGCTTCTTGGTGGCTGTTGAGATTCACACACACACACACACACTCTACAGGTGCACATGTCTACACAGGGGCGTGTACATGTGCTCTGAACACGTGCATGCACCCGTCTGTATGAGGGTTTCCCGTAGGATCCAGGCTGTTCTCACCAAATGGGGTGAGTTGAGGAGTGGAGGAATGAGCTGAGGCATGGCCATTTTCTTGGCATTCCTTCCACGCTCCTGCCATGGGCCGTGGAAGCTTGGATTGTCCCCATTTCTCTATGATGCTACCCTCTGGTGGTGGGAAACACCTGAAGAGATAGATGTTCTGCCAGGCGACCAAGAACAAAGGCTTAGTTTTCCAGTTCATCCACTGCAGCTTCCTGGCTGGGGCTCCAGGGGCGCGCAGGCTTGTTTCCAGCAATCACGCTGGTGGATAAGGTCGGCTCCACTTGCTCCTCCTCCATTGCTGGCTTCTGGGGACTTGAGCAAAGGAGACAAGGCCTCTCCCCCAGAGCTGTGGAGGGAGACTAGCAGATAGGAACACGGGCAGGTGAGATCACAAAAGAGAAAGGGAATGAGGGACCACAAAGAGGCAGGCGAAGTCCTTGAAGCACGGCCTATAACTTGGTTTTCTAAACACCTCACCACAAATGATGCCGTTTAACGTGTGCATCCCCGGCTGAGGGCGAAGGGAATGCACAGTGGTGACGGTTGTACAGCAGGGCGGGCACACGTTGTCTGACTGACTACCCAAAAATGATGTTGAGGCGGCAACAAGTGCTGTGTGCGTGCGTCGTTATTAGTTGTCCTGGAGCACATTCCAACACAAGGCCACTCGTGTGTTAAAGGGTAGACCTGCTCTGTAGGGCTTCCTTGGCTGTACCCTTGGGCATGCCAGGGCTATATTTATTACAATTAAAAAACTAGTCTTTGTGGGTACGTGTCGGTCCTCGGCCTGCCTCCTCCGCCATCTCCTCCTCCAGTAGTGTCGCCCTGCTGTGGTTGGGCGCTGTCCAGTCTGTCCGACTCCACTCGACCCTGTGGACCCCAGAACGGAACACTGCCTGGTCCTGCGACCTGTGGACCAGAGAACGGAACACTGCCTGGTCCTGCGACCTGTGGACCAGAGAAC
>NW_022111320.1:24984436-24991347 GCF_000313985.2 Echinops telfairi
AGAACGGAACACTGCCTGGTCCTGCGACCTGTGGACCCCAGAACGGAACACTGCCTGGTCCTGCGACCTGTGGACCAGAGAACGGAACACTGTCTGGTCCTGCGACCTGTGGACCCGAGAACGGAACACTGCCTGGTCCTTCGCCACCTTCCCAGCTCTTACGTTTGAGTCCATCGAATGCAGCCACTGTGTCAGCCCCCCTTTGTTGCAGGTCTCCTTCTTTTTCGCTATCCCCCCCCCCCCCCCTGCAATGCCTCGTTGATTTAAAAATTAGGTCTCGTGGAAGATTACTTCTAACAGCATGGTTCCTGAAATTCCTTCTCACATTTGTGCATTGCCAGGGGCTCTCTGCAGTGACAGAGAAAAGGGTGGCCCAGAGCCCTGGTGGTCCACACACAGGCACCATCAGCATCACGTGGGAGCCTGTTAGACATGCAGCGTCTCGGGACCCTCCCAGAGATGCTGAAACAGAATCTCCAGAGCGAGCTCAGCATCTGTAACTGAACAAAGCCCCCCAGGTGGTCCCTCTATATGGGTCAGTTTGGAAGCGCTAGCGTGGCATACCACTGCCCCAGGATTGCCTACAGCCTCATAGCTATCAGCATCATCTATGCCGAGGTTGAGAGCCGATGGGCTACATTCTAGTCCTTGAACCATAATTGCAAGAACGTTTACTCCCCTGCCCCCTCCCCAGTCTTTCTGCATACACAATATAGCCACTATGCCTTGGTCTTTGTTGCTGGCCAAGTTCTCTGGGAAACAGGATCCTGAGATGATCGAGCATGAAGTTGATTGACGGGCGCTCTCAGACACACTGGGCAGACTGTGGGAGACGGGCGTGGGCAGCGGGAGGAGTTGGTCTGGGATGCAGCCTCAAATGTGGGCCCAGACAGTCCTTGAGGGAGCCCCAGAGCAGGGATGGCCCTTTGAGGCAAGGGAACTGGGTTTTTTATCTCCACGTTATAACACTGGGTGAGGCAGTTCAGCTTAGGGCAATGCCCAGAGAGGACTATCTGGGAGTTAGTAGCAGCAACACTCCCAGCAGCTGGGGACTGACTCCGTGCCTTGGCTCGGAAGGCGTATGTGAGAGGCACCCGCAGTATCTTCTGCACTGCTAACGAGTCGGTGCTGACTCATAGGGACCACATTGGGTGTGAGGTGGAACGGTGCGCTGTAGGGCTTTCAACAGCTGGTTTGGGGAAGTAGATCATCAGCCTTCTTCCAAGGTGCTTCTAGGTGAACCCCAACGTCCAATCTTTGGTTAGCGGCCGGCTGTGTTGGCTGTCTGCACCCCCCAGGAGTTCCTCGTAGACATCACAAAGGCCTTTGTCACGTTTGAATTTCCATCTGCTGGCACATCTCTGCACGCATCTCTCACTGCACGTGTTATGATACACCCCTTCATGGTTTTCTGCCCATTCTGGGCCGGCCCTTTTTCTCTGACACAGTCTGAGGTCAGGAGAAGAATCGCTGGGCTGAAGGTCAAACCCAGGGTCTCAGGTCCCACCCAGCTTGTCATTTCAACTCGTGACATGCTGCTCCCTTTTGGAGAGGCCCCTCAGGTCCCCTGCTTGCTCTCGGTGAGGCTGTCAGCAGGGCTGCAGCTGCCTCAGATACAGTGGATGGGGGGAAATGCATTTTCAACTCTAAGATGCGTACCCTGAGCCTCGTGTCAGAAGAAACTCTTCTCTCTAAACCTCGTCTCTCCTCGGTTTTAATGTGTCCTTTCTTGTTCCCCTTCCCAGAGGGGCAGGGCCTGTGGCAGTGACCCCAGGCATGTTCTTGTGTTTCAGGGGCCAACACTCCCTATGCAGCGCAGCCCACCAGCTATGACTACGATGCCCCGCTGAGCGAGGCCGGGGACCTCACTGAGAAGTACTTTGCGGTGCGAAACGTGATCCGGAAGGTGGGTGCTGTACGGGCCGTGCGTGGGGTCTTGGAGAGCGCCTCCCTTGAAGTGGGCATGGCTCTGTAGGCAGCCGCCTTCCTGGAGGCTTCCTGTTGAAGAGGGCGGATGCTGAGAGGCATCTGGTAGACGTGGGGAGGTGTCTCAGCCCGCACCTGGCTAAGAGGGAGAGTGAGCAAGGTACCGCTGGGGTGCTCATCTGTCAAACGGAAACCTCAGAGCCTGGTGGTGTGGTAAGGCCTGGAAAGAAGAGTTAGGACACATCCCGAACAGTTCCTGACACATAGGTGTCCAATCGGTGCTAGCCATGCCGACCACTGAATACATAATAAAGTCAAGAAACGGTGCGTCCCCATATGTTGTGTGTTTTCAGAACACATGCGTGGATGTTGTGAGGAGTCCCCAAGGGGCCGCACATGGTTAGCATGCTCGGCTACGGACAGAAAGATTGGGGATTTGAGTCTGCCCAGAGGCACTTCCGAAGAAAGATCTGGCCACTGACTGCCAATGAACCAGCCCTAGGAAGCCTTGTTCTACGCTGAAACACAGGGGCCGCCAGGAGTCAGAATGGACTTGACCGCAGCTAGGCTACGGTAGGAATCGTGGAGCACAGAGCAAATGTGCGCCGTCAGCAACGCTGCTCCCTTCTTTGGGAGGGGACACAATTCATGGCCGTTTCCTTCTGAACTGCACAGCCCTGCTAACGCCGTGTCAGTCTGAGAGACCTTAAGCACCCAGGTGGGGTTTCCTGTCTCCTGTGGGTTTGAAAACACACACACACAAAACAAACCCATAGTTTTTCTGCTCAGTCACCTGAGTTTTGAAGTTAAAAAAAAAAAAAAATGAAGGTTTTCTGCCTGCAAATGGCAGGGTATTTTTTTAATGTGGGTTGTCCTCTCAATGTGCAGCACAGGCGTTAGTTTTAACATTGGTTTTATGAACTACGTCAGCCCTATGAAAGGAGCAGAATTTAGACTTAACTACTCGTAGAACATCTCTGTGTCTCCTAAAAGGCCAAGTGTAGTATTAAAATGTTGTTCGTTATCGGTTTGATCTCTGCAGAAATTATATGATGATGACCCTCAGGCGCTCCCTCGTGTGTTTGTTCTCTGCCCTGGCCTGATGTGAGAAGCCCTGTGGGTGCTGTTGGTTCAGTGTTGGACTGCCCACCGCAAGGTGTGCGGTTCAAACTCACCAACAGCTCTGCGGGAGAAAGTCGAGGCTGTCTGCTTCTGTACAGATGTACAGCCTCAGACCCCAAGAAGGGCTGCCCTGAGTCAGGGTGAACTCCATGGCAGTGCGTTTTCCTTTATTTGAGACTTCCTTCTTTTCTGATACGGACATTCAAGGCGCAGCATTTCTTCCAAATATGCATCTCATAAATTTAGATATGCAACCCCCTGATTATCATCGGTCATCGAAACCTGTGGCATCTTCCGTTCTCTTCGACCCAGGAAATGTTTAGAAGCGGTTCTGTTTGGTTGCATTGCTTGTTTGTGTGTTTTTAATCACACAGAGTATTTTTCTAGTTCATTACTGATTTATTTCCTAGGTGCATTTGGGTTAGAGAATATCTTTGGCACGTGTTCAGTCCCTTGAAATGCCTTGAGCTGATGCTTGGCTGGGGCTGAAGAAGCCACTCTCCAAGCTCCTTGGCTCGTGGGCCTCTCCAAGACTGCCCACAGCACGGTTCCTCACGGCGAACGAGCCTCGAGAGACCAACCCCAAGACAAAAGCGGCAGTCTTTTTAGGACCTAACCTCAGGGCTGTCTCTCCAATACTTCTGCTGGATTCTCCTCACCAGCGCAGCCCACACTCCAGCGAAAAGGACTTCTATTTCTTGAAGGGAGGAAGATCCAAGAATTTATCAGCATATCTTTATTGATTTAAAACATTTTCTTCTGCTATTGGTGGAAACTGACAGCGCATTTTTTTTGTCTTTTCCACTCTCCACACATGTTGTCTCCTGACATTGATTGTAATCCCCACAATGGAACAACGCTCTTCCCACTTCCCTGTGTTTCCCCTTTTCTATTCATCCTTCTTTTGTATCCTTTCTTCCTCCTGAGCCACAACCCTGGCCAAATTTTGCCTTTCGGTCTCCTATTGTTGATTATTCTAAGGAATATGCACCTCTCTGGTCTTGTTGTCTGTCTGCTTTATAGGTGTATCTATTGTTGGGCTGAGAAGCTCCGCCACGAGGGTGACTTCAAGGGTGAGTGCCTAGGGACATAGTCTTAAAGGAGACCTGGTGGTGTCGTAGTTATGTGTTGGGCTGCTAACGGCAAGGTCAGCAGTTGGAAACCACTAGTCACTCTAGGAGAGAAAGATCAAGTTTTCTACTCCTAGAAAGAGTTACAATCTTGGAAGCCCACAGGGACAGGTCTGTCCCGTCCTATGGGGTCGCTCTGAGTCAGAATGAACTTGACAGCAGTGAGTCTGGCTTGGTTTGGCGCTTGCCGTCCTTCCTCGGGCACCGTGCCACCATCCCTCCCGTGGCACTCTGCTCGTCCGAGTTCAGTAATGCCACTGCATTGGCTCCACAGACTCACAGACAGTCCTCACAACTGAGGAGTTGATTCGGGGAAGTTAACAACAGGTCACAAGTCAGGATCAAAGTTCATTGGGGACACAGTTCCTTTGTCCACAGCGGCTCTTCTCAGACATGCTGGCAGACACGTCTCCCCTTTAGCCTCTGCCCTGTGCCAGCAAAAGCTATAAACCTCTTCTGTTGCTGGTTAATGCCCGAAGGCACCCCACTCTGCAAGCCAGCTTCCTGACCAAAAGCATTCGCCCTTACTTGTTCTGTGGTCCAGGAAGCCCACCACTCTGTCTCTTGATCTCTGCTGCTGCCCTGGTTAGAGCACCCTACACTTTATTTGCCCACCTAGTCATTTGGGGACCATGGCATAGACTGTGCCTAGAAGAGTCATCCCAAGGAATTTCATTTCACCACACTGCCACGGACTTCATTTCTAATCGATGCAGATGGAAATGATTTCAGACTTACCTTTTGTGGCATTCAGTGTACCTGTTTAAGGATGAACGAAAAGTCGAACCCATTGCTCTCAAGTTCTGACTCAGAGCGACGCTCTGCAGGCGTTCTGAGGCTGCTCTTCCCAGGACAGACAGTGATCCTCTTCCTCCCTCTGGACGGCTGGTGGGTTTGAACTCCCATCTGTGCAGTTAGCCGCCCAACAGTTGACATCGGGCCCCCTCCGTTCAAAGACGACTGCAGGACGTTTCCTAGAAGGAGAATTTGTGGTTCAAAATTTATTTGCATCTGACATTTTGATCGGTATTACCAAATTGCCCTTCAATGTGGTTGTATCAGTTAAAGGTACTCTTTCCTCACACTTTTAACCATGCCGTGAACTATCAGACTTTTCTATCTTTGCCATTTGATCTATGAAAAAGGTAGTGTTTTTAAAAGCCTGCATTTCCTCGATGATGAGTACCAGAGTTGTATATCTTTTCATTTACTAACTGTCCTTTTGTACCTTGTTTTCTATAATTTATAAGATTGAAACAATTAACAATTTGATTGGCATATAATTCACACATCGTATAATTGAATAGTTCTGTCATTTTAAGAACAGTTGTACAATCATCACTATCAACTTTAGAACAGTATCTTCCTTCTTGTGTTAATTGTTATTAGCTATCCATTTCTCCTTCACCTCCCCTGCCGTCCTCTCAAGGAACCATTAATCCAGGGCTTGGCTCGATAGCTTTACTTATCCTGGATTTCATATACAGAAAAATATTTTTAATAAAACAAGCAAAACTAACAAAGTGCAACAGAGGAAAACCTCAATGAAAAAGGAAGCAGGAAAATATTAAGAAGTAGAACAAATTTAAAATGAGTCAAAAGAGAGATCGACTGATAAGGTGCCAAATTTAACCTTACTGCGCCTGCATTCATCCGCTCTCCAATGCGTTCTGCATGAGAGCAAGACCACTCACATCTCGCTCTGGTCCAAGGTCATGGGGGTTCAACATAATCAACCTATGTTTCCCCTTCACTTTTTAAAGAATTGAAACAACTTTAGAATGGGTCAAAAAGGAGGTCAAATGATAAGATACTACATTTTAACCTATCTACTTCGGCCATAATCAACTGCACAATAGTCTGTCTGATAACACAGCTATTCACATCCCTCAGCGATGATCAGAGAGGATCCACTGGGGCTTAATCCACAGGTGGACCCTGCAAGTGGAGTTGGGCTTCAGCTCTAATCCATAGCCTTTTGCAAACCAGGTATGCACAATTGAAGCTCTGATACCAGTCCCTCCTTCAGATTTGGATTTCATTATTTATAATCCTTAGATCCAATCAGCTGGTGTGCTTCTTCCAGGTAAACATTCTTTTCTATGTGGCAATTTTCAGGGGTCCTTGCCCCCCCCCTGGAAAAAAACACACCCCCTTGACTTTTTTTGTAATCAATATGTCCTTATGTCCAATATGGCTGCTTCCCAGCTACAGCAGAAACTGTAAAAACTAAAGTTGAAATAAGGTGATACGGATAAAATAATAATATAAAAAGCAAGATGCAAATAATGAATCAGAAAGAAAAGACCCTCATCAATATTCCAAAAACTAGGGAAGAAATTTCTGTCGTGGAACAAGTAGGAGATACTTGCTCCCAGACCCAATTCAGGTTGGGTCCATAGGGAGGTCATCTGGCCAAGTGTTGAGTCTGAACCAGCATAATCACGGTTACAGTGGTCTCTCCCAGACAGGAGGGCTGGTCGAGACTCTTGCCTATGGCTAGAGTGGATCTGCGGGTGGCTCACTCTTACAAGATACTCTGCAGACGGGTTTTGGGCTCCCACTGCCCTCTATACCTTTCTACAAATTGGGTGTTCATAATTTTAGCTCTCATACTTTCCCTTCACCATATTCAAAAATGTTTTAATCATTTTATTGGGGGCTCATACAACTCTTATCACAATCCATACATCCATCCATTGTGTCAAGCACATTTGTACATTTGTTGCCATC
>NW_022111320.1:24992803-24994405 GCF_000313985.2 Echinops telfairi
CTGATGGGGTGCCACACCCTGGCCCCAAAGTCTATTTTTGGTACTCCCTCAGGACTTCGTTGCTCTGCTTCCCTTGCGGTTCTGTTGCACACACTTAGTATTTTGCCTCAGTGTGGTGGGGCCAGATCGGGTGCAATTCCCACACTGTGTCTCCAGTGTTGTGCCTCGTAGGGCTATGGGTCAGTGAGGGATGTCATGTCTTACAGTGGGGCCAGCCATATGGTCCTCTCTGTGTACTGGCTGCTCTGAGCAGAGATATCGTCCTCAAAGCTTGGTGGGCCAGGATGTGCTCCACCCTCTCTTCCTCCCCCTTCCTTTGCTCCCATGTGCTCTGATCAGACCTGCCCCTCTCCCTGAGCTGTAGCTTCAGTGTTGTCCTCTGAAGTAAATTTTTCTGGGGGGAGGGGCACCTGTCCATGTAGTTGGGATTGGGGCCAGCCCCATATTCAAATTTTTAATTGTCATCTTTGGATCACACAGCTGGTGTGGTTCTTCCATGCGGACTTAGTTGACTCCTCACTTAGATGGCTGCTTGTTTGAATACAAGCCAGACCCCAGACACTATTCTGATTGATAGCCAGGCACCATCTACTTTCTTCACCACACTTTGCTGGAGCACCCTTGTCTTCAACGATCCTTTCATGAATGTGAGTATCAAGCAGGACCATGTCATCAGACCAAACTCTTCTTGCATTAGGGCTAGAGTTACATAGGAGCCCAGACTCCATCTGCTTGTCCACGGGGTTTGCCCATCTCAGATTTGCCTTGGTGGCTCAATATGCCAAAATCACAACTGCATCAATAGGAGCCATAAGCCAAGCAGCAACCAAACAAACACAATACACACACCCAAAAAGAAGGAAAAATAAAAACACAAAAAAGCAAGTTACAAACAGGAAAGCAAAACCTCGCAGAAACAAAGAACAGCCTCCGCTGTGCTACTGTCATCATCAGTTTCCAGCGACCCAGCACTGCAGACACTGTCGGTGTGTGGCGTCATGTGCGTGCAGTTCCACCTGGAGCCGCAGCCCACCAGCTTCTGTCCAACACAGTTCGAGCTCTTGTTTGTTTGGGCTTTGTTGACCCCAAGTCTGTGGGGTGATGCCAGTGTCTGTCCCTGGGCAATCTTCCCGAGGCTCGGCATCACTCACCCTTGATTTCTGCTCTGCTCACTTGTTTACTCTCTGTTATATTTCGCAAGAGACATCCTGCGTTAATCATGTCGCATTCACATTATGATAGACAACTCACTCCCAAACGAGAGTACAGCCATAGCATGGAGGTTAGGATTTACAACATGGCCTTGTCCAGAACACAATTTCATTCATAACCGCAGCTGAAATAGAAGATTAAAGAGGAGGCACAGGGAGACCAGGGAGCAGGTTTCCTTCTGGATTTAGTGAGCTCAAGGTGTTTATGGGGACCAAAAAAATTCTTTTTAAATAACCAAACTCATTGCCATCAAGTTGATGCCAACACCCAGTGAAATAGCACAGGGTAGAACTGCCCCTGTGAGTTCCCAAGACAGACTTAAAAAAAAATTCCTGGGGGCCCTTACAGCTCTTACTACATTCTGTACATCAATTGTATCAAGCATATTTG
>NW_022111320.1:24995297-24999554 GCF_000313985.2 Echinops telfairi
TCCTCATTGTTGCTTTTAATTCTCTAGTTGTTCCCCTGTCTTGTATAGGAGTAGAAAGCCATGTCTTTCTCCCAAGGAGCAGCTAGTGGTTTTGAACTGCTGACCTAGGAACATAATGTAACCACTACACCACCCGGGTTCAGCCAGGTGGAAATACCTGTCTAACAGGCCCCTGCATTTAAGAGTAAACAAGTCAAGGAGGGGGTCTTCAGTACAAGCACAGATTTCGGGGTCAGAGTGGAAGGAGGATAACCACAGTTCAGGAAGCAGTCCCACTCCCATGGGGAGAGCTGAGAGAGAAGGGAGGTGGGCCACACCAAATAGATACCCAGGGAATTCCACATATTTAACAGATGAAGAGAGTAAGCATCTCTATAAATGGATAAAATTCATTTCAATAGCTTACGATAGATTGCAATTTGACATGTGGTCATTTTTTCCCTCTTAGTCTTTGATATTTCAAGTTTGGAGGAAAGAAAGTAATTAGTTGAGGTTTACACAGTATGGCCGGCGACATTAGCTAGCACTCGCTCTGCTCTCTGTAACGGGGAAACAGCGGACTGCAAGAGACTGAACTGTATCTGCCTCTATTTCCAACAGACTCATGTTCAACTTTCACTCACACAAAAAAAGCCAGGAAAATTTTATTAATCCTTTTTTTTAAAAAAACGTTAATATAAAGTTATAGGGAAACGAAAGGAACCCGAACTTCAAACACAGCTGGAATGATCCCAGGGGCGGCGGCAGCGGCGGGAGAAGAGATTTAATTTCGTTGCTTTTCTGTGGTCGTTGCTTGTTTGCTAGTCTCACGGTGATGGACGCTGCACAGTTTCTCGAGGGACCGAGAAGCTGCTGGAGGTTTGGTTCTCCCGGCAGCAGCCCGACGCAAACCGAGGATCTGGGGATCTTCGCACCATCCCGAGATCCGAGTGGGACAGACTTCTGAAGGATGTGCAATGTTCAATCACAAGTGTGACAAAAACTGACATGCAGGAGCTTATGCACTCAGTGAGAGGAGCATGTTTGTCCCCCAGAGACATTTCATTTTGAAGACATGTGGTTCCCCCCTCTTACTGCAAGCACTGGTTCCCCTGTTGAAGCTTGCTAGGGACTACAGTGGGTTTGACGCCATTCAAAGCGTCCTTTATTCTCGTAAGAATTTCATGAGCCTTCTCACCAAGGGGACTCACACCTGAATTTCCAGGAAGAAATAGAGTTCCTTAATGCAATTTTCCCAAATGGAGCTGCGTATTGTATGGAATGTATAATTGCTGACTGTTGGTACATAGATACTCTGATTTCCCAGAGAGTCGAGTCATCAGCCAGCCAGATCAAACCCTGGACATTCTGATGCGTGAGCTGGACCCAGCAGTTATGGACCAGCTCTACATGAAAGATGGTGTTCCTGCAAAGGATGTCACTCATGAGAGGGGAATTTGCGAGCTGATCCCAGGTTCTGTCATTGATGCTGCACTGTTCAATCCTTGTGGGCATCCAATAAATGGAATGAAACTGGATGCAGCTTATTGGACTATTCACATCACTCCAGAACCAGAATTTTCTTACGTTAGCTTTGAAACAAACTGAAGTCAGACCTCCTATGGAGACCTGATCAGGAAAGTGGTGGAAGTCTTCAAGCCAGGAAAATGTGTGACCACCCTGTTTGCAAATCAGAGTTCTAAATGTCACACAGTGCTTTCTTCGCCCCAGAAGACTGAAGGTTTTAAATGTCTTGATTGCCAGAGGGCTGTGTTCAATGACGACAACTTTGTTTTTACCAGTTTTGCTAAGAAGGAGCAGCGGCAGCAGAGTTGATTAAGAAATATGAAGAAAAAAAACGCAAAAAGAAAACACACAGAGAAGAAGGTGGTGGCTGCTTTCTGGATACTGATCCTGGGCCGTGCTTCCCATAGCCACCACCTTCTAGTTGCAGAAAGCCCCAGATGTAAGCATCGCGTCATCATTTTGAATTGTATGCATTACTATATCAAGGAGTTAGATATCTTGCATGCATGCTCTCTTCTGTGTTTAGGTATTCGTCGCCACTCTTGCTGTGAAATTGAAGTGCATGTAGAAAAACCTTTTACTGTATGAAACTTTACACTTGTGAAAACAATTCAATTTGGTTTATGCACAATATGATCTTTCTCCAGGTATCACCCAAAACTCCCCACAGACAAGGCTTGCGTCCTCAGTAGGCGTTGGCCTCAGCCAGACCATCTGGGACTGTTCTGTTCCATTGCTGCCAGAAGTTACCTCCAGTTACCTCCGGTTTCTAGAACACACTCTCCGAATGAATGTTACTGAAACCAATTTCTACTTCATGCAGATTTTTTTTTTTTTTGCAACAGCAATTAAAGTTTTTCTTCCACGAAAAAGAAAAAGAGAGAGCAATTAGTTGAAAAGCTGTAGTGGGCTCTCATGAGACGTGTAGACCCTCAATGAACTGTCTTATAAAATGGCATTTCCAACGTGTTTGTTTGCATCTGGGAAAGACAGTGGAATGGTAATCACCTCCAGATTAATTTCTTCCCTCTTCCTTCCTTCACCCAAAAGTCAAACAACGGAATGCGCCTCCCCTTGAGCCCATTTCAAGAGCATCTTGGGTGGTCAAAGGGAAAGCCCACCATTGCCAGGGCCTCCTGGGAGTGAGAGTCTCCCACCAGGCTACCCAAACCTATGCTCTGTTGAAAACCTCACAGTCCTTTTCATGCGACTCGTCAAGCCCTGCCAAAGCTCATGTCATTTGCATTTTCTAAAGCAGTCTCTTTGGTGTGGGTAAAAGCAAGCAGACATGGTTAACACTTCGACCTCGAGAATGAGCCATAAGACGATAGGGCAGTGCCTTCCCGCTTCTTCTTGATTCCTGAGAGGGGCCGTGGTAAGTTCCCTAGTGCGTGTTTCCAAATGAATCAAACACTCATTTTGAAAGCTCCATTCTAGTTCTTCATAAGACTTTCAGCCACGATATGAGCTCAGCTTGTGTTTGGGAGGTAGGTCACTATGCAGAAATTAATCGAAGTGGCAGTTGAGGATCTTGATGACAGGAGGCAGATAGTAGGCTCCTAGAGGTGGCACATGGTTGGGTCAGGGTACGAGGAAGCAAGGGCACAGCTATAGGATTTTCAATCCTTTCGAATCTGCATGAAGTCTGAATCTTGACATGGGGTCAGTCTGCACTGCCTGATTGGTTGCCCTGGGCTTATCGCTGGAGTGCCAGCTCAGCATGTAGATCAAAGCCATCTCTTGCTAATCCACAGTCCTGGTGGAAACACAGAGTCTGATGTGAGATCATTAAAGATGCTAAGATGAATATTGCGTAATAAATGGTAAGGGGGTGGTCTTTCAAACCTTTCGAGTTCATTGTCTACACTCTTGTGGGAAAAGTATCACTAATTCCTAAAGAATTGTCTTCTCAGGTCCATCGTGCAGAATGATTTGCTTAAAATGCTGATCTGGTTGGGTTTCCTCTTTCAAAAAAAGCCTATAGTCCATGGTCTCTGCCTCCCGTGATTTGACCTCCTAGCCTTCCCCAAACTTGTCTGGTAGTCATAGCCTTGCATGTGATGCTCTGGCCTTACCATGGAGCTACATAACAGTCTGTGGGTGGGGTCATCCTGCTCAGACCCCTGGCCTCTGCACATCCTGTTCCCTCTGCCTTTACCCACCTGGAAAATGAAGACTTGCCTCAGTCCCTTCTCGAGGGAGCTCTCTTTGAACCACCTCTCAGCAGACTTAGTCGCACGTTGTTTCCGCCAGAATGGCATAGTGAGGAAATCTGTATTACACGACTTTTCTTTTTTGTTTTTTTAATCATTTTATTAGGGGCTCATACAACTCTTATCGCTATCCATACATACATCAATTGTGTAAAGCACTTTTGTACATTCATTGCCCTCATCATTCTCAAAGCATTTGCTTTCCACTTAAGCCCCTGGCATCAAGTCCTCATTTTTCACCTCCCTCCCCGCTCCCCACTCCTTCATGAACCCTTGATAATTTGTAAATTATTATTTTGTCATATCTTACTCTGTCCAATGTCTCCCTTCACCCACTTTTCTGTTGTCTGTCACATGTAGATCCTTGTAATCAGTTCCCCCTTTCCAACCCACCCTCCCAATATCGCCATTCACCCCACTGGTCCTGAAGGGATCATCCGCCCTGGATTCCCTGTGTTTCCACTTCCTGTCTGTACCAGTGTACATCCTCTGGTCTAGCCAGATTTGTAAGGTAGAATTGGGATCATGATAGTGGGGG
>NW_022111320.1:25000979-25011529 GCF_000313985.2 Echinops telfairi
TTGCACCCCTTAGTGTTTTGCCTCGGTGTGGCAGGATCAGATTGGGTGCAATTCCCACACTTTGTCTCCGGTGTTATCCCCTGTAGGGCCATGGGTCAGTGAGGGATGTTATGTCTTGTAGTGGGGCCGGCAATGTGGTTCTCTTTGTGGATCTCTCTGTGGACTGGCTGCTCTAATCAGGAACATCGTCTTCAAGTCCTGGTGGGCCAGGATGTGCTCCACTCTCTCCTCCTCCCCCTTCATCTGCTCCTGTGTGCTCTGATCATATATGTTCCTCTCCCGGAGCTGCAGATTCAATGCTGTCCTTTGAAATAAATTCTTCTTGGGGGAGGGGCAGGTATCCACGTAGTAGTTGGGATTGGGGCCAGCCCCTCAGACCTCTTCACTGGTTCCGTATACACTACTTTTCAAAGTGTGTTCACTGAACTTGTTTGCACACATTCCTCACTATGAGATGAGGAGCTATTTATATCCTTGGTACCAAGCCCCGGATCTGACACAGTGCTTTCTTAACAAAACCTTATTAGGGGTATATACCAAAAAAATTATGATCTTGGTGAAGGACAAGGTAGTTATCATTGAATAAACTAATTTCATGGGAAAAAGAGTAGCTTCCTAATTTAAATTTGTATGATAAGAAATAGTTACAATTAGTTTGAAAACTGTGATTGAAGCACAAGTGGTTATGATGAAAAAAATTCCATAGAAATAAAATTTTTGTGATACATCTAATTTTTTTTCTTTCCTGAAATATTAATTCGCTAGATTGAAAATTGAACTTTTGCTATATGATAATCAAACTAGTATCAATGAAAAAAATTAAAATAAAAGACAAATTTGTGGCAAATGGGATATAAAAGTGGAGGACTAGTATCTAGAGTGTAATAATCTTTTATAACACTGATAAGAAAAAATCAAGATCCAGTAAGACATTTGGGCAAATGACCTAAAAAAGTATGTTTAAACTGCTGATGAGAATGTTATTGCCTATTGTTTTAAATAAAACATTCCTGTCCTTTGATCACTGTGCCACCAGAAAACATCATAACGCTGTCAGATCATACTCTATAGATTTGGGTTTTCTGCTTCCGTTGAAGAGGATGGGTGGGGTAAAGTTGCCAAAGCTGTGGGATGTGGTCTGGGCTCCAGGCAAAGTCAGTCATAAGGTCTGACAACATCTTGCTCTTTCCAAGTCTGTCTAAGATAGCAGAAACTCTTTGGCCTCAGAATCATCTATTCTAATATTATCTTTCCGAAGTGTCTCAGAATTAACAATTTTACTGAATATTAGAAATCTTAAAGACTTCTGGGTCAAGATGGCCAACTGACTACATGTCTATCCCTCTCCCTTCCAAATTGTTGCTAAATAACAAGAAAGGAATTCAAACAAACAAGACACTTACACCACTAAGATGGGCAGCAGTTCACACATGAGGTTTGAAAAGGCTTCTGGGAAATGGACCGTGGGAGCGGTGACTGAGGCAGTGGAGTGAGGACATCTCAGTCTCCTGGGAGCATGGAAGCAGACTGGCCTTACGGAGCCCTAGCTGAGGTCTTCAAACTGCAGGTGTGACAAAACACGGGAACGAGTGGTGCTGAAAATGGGAACGTTAGTTAAATTCCATCTGTTTCCTGACAGGCCTTCCTCTTCCTCATCCTACTCTCACCAGTGAACTGTGAGCCAGTCATAAAATCAGAGGAAGAAAGGTGGGCGTAAGACCTCCATGTTATACTTGGCTTCTTGCTCAGTTATCCTAAAACAAAACTCTCCAATGGATGTTTGCTTGTGTACCCGGAGCAGGACTGTTACAAAGAAGGACTGTTCTATAGGAGTATGTGCCGTGACATGACAGGTTTTGCTCTGTTGGGCAGGGATCTGCACTTGTAAGAATTGATCAGGAAGTTTCTCCCTGGCGCCATCCCCATACTTAGGGTTAGCAGAGTTTAATCAAATGGGAGATGGAACTCTGGAGGGCAACAACTCATGGGTTGTAGGTCAAGTGGAACTGTACTCACATAGGCTCCTCATATGGACAGGATCTGGAGGGCTCGGTCATTGGGGACACTGATGATGTCATCAGTGCAATTGCCTTATACCCAAGGGGGACGATTGACATGTTGTACATGTTTGTTTCTATGGGGTTTGTTTCCCTGCCTTTACTTTGTTTTTGTTTTGTTTGCCGGTTGGTTGGTTGCTGTTGTTGGTATAGTTGGTCTTTTGGGGTTTTGATTTTGCCACAGTATGACCATGGAGTTAAGGCTGAGTCAAGCATATCCCACGGCCTTCCACTTAATTCTAACCCCAATTCAAGAAGAGTCTGTTCAGATGACATGGCCCTGCTCGATACTTGCCTTCATTAAGTGATCACTGAAGATAAGGGTGCTCTAGCAAAGTGTGGTGAAGAAAGCAGATGGTGTCCGGCTATCAATCAGAATAGTGTTTGGGGTCTTAAAGCCTTGTATTCAAGCAAGCAGCCAAGTGAGAAGTCAACTAAGTCCACACCAGCTTGTGTGATCCCAAGATGACAATGACAAAATTCAAATATGACAAAGGGAAAGTAGGAGAGCTTAACTGTGAACACCCAATTTGTAGAAGGGCATGGAGGACAATGGGAGCCCCAAGCCCATCTGCAGAGTATCTAGTCAGATTCAGCCACTGGCAGATACCCTCTAGCCATAGGCCAGGGTCTCAAACCCCTTTACTGTCAATGGAGACCATTGTCATCTTGATTATGCTGGATTGAATTTGAGACTTCATTGACCTCCCTCTTGACCCAACCAGAATTTGTTTTAGGTACAAGTATTTCTTGCTTGTTCCATGGCAAAAAAAAAATTCTTCCCTGTCTTTTTAAGTATTGATAGTGGTCTTTTCTTTCTTACTCATTATTTGTGTTTTTATCTTTATATTATTATTATTTTATCCTTGACACTTTATTTTGTTGTTGATTTTTATTGTTTCTGTTGAGTTTTCTGTGAAGCACAGAAGGGGTGGATGCACAGAAATAATAGCTGATGCCAGGGCTTATAGGGAACACAGGGGTGGTGGGTGGGAGATAGGGAGGGAGAGGGAATTTCCCGAGCAAACAAGGTATGTGGGAGGGGGAAGGGAGCACTACAAGTGATTGTGATTACACAACTCATTTGAAAAGCAATTAAACCATAAAAAAGTTCTAAAATTGATTGTGGTAATGATTGTACAATTCTCTTTTTTTGAACAGTTTTATTGGCTCTTAATATCACACTTAATATCAATAGTTAAGTCATATCAAGACATATAATTCTTCTTGATATGATTGAACTGTTGAGTTGTATGATATGTGGATTATGTGCCAATAAAACTGTTTTTAAAAAGGAGAGTATACAAGTATGTGCATTACCACTAATTGTGAATGTACAACTAAGAACGCCCAGACATTAGAAGACACCGAGAAAGCCTGCAACTCACAAGAAATGCTGAGCTGCATTAAGTCGAAAAGGATCTAGAAGCAGTAGAGGATTCAGGGAACAATACCCCTACGAGATTTGAGAAGATATTGCATCTATTAAATAAGGACACGTTGCAAAAGGGATCTCTAGAAAATAAGAAAGATTTCTTGGAAACGAATCACTTAGGAAGTAGAAGATAGAGATGGAAACAGTGAGAAAAGATAACGGGCATCAATGTAGGTGTCCAACCTCTTAGTCATAAGGGAATATCAAAGAAGCAATGCTGCGTTTCTCTAGAACTGGAAGTTCTCTCTCTTGCCCAACGTAATTAATGCAAAAAATCCACACACCCAGATACACCTCTGGAAAGTTTTAAGACACTGAAAATAAAGAGCTTATACATTTCTAGAGAGGGAGAGGGGAAAAAACAGCCATCCTATCCTCAAAGGAACAAGAATGAGGTTGGCATGAATCGCAGTGGTTGACAGAGGGCATAATAATACTTTAGCAGACTGAGGGGAAGGTATTCTTGAACATCCACTTCTGACCCATTCAGATATCAACTCAATCACAAAGGAAGTGTACACCTGTGCACCAGTTCTTAGGGAACCATTTGGGATTGTCCTTCAGTGTACGGAAGTCATAAGATTCTAGAAGCAGGAGCTCAACGCCAGAAGAATAATGAATAATGTCCAGGATATCAAGCCTAGAGACCCCTTAGCCCCTTGATGTAGGAAGACTGTGAGTTTCAAAAGGGAATTTTCTAGAGGAAATGAGGTCTCTTTGGAAAACTTCTTGGTACCTTCCTTGAAAATTTGGAACAGCCTGAAAAGATATCAACCTATAGATAAGAGGGGGAAGGAAAACAGAAAGGCAGTTAGAAATTCTAAAGAACTGGGGGGAGAAGAACCCCAAACTGTGTAAGACAGAACCTATCATCCTGGTATTATAACCCGTGACTGTGCAGAGAGCAATAGTGATAGAATTATAATACTATGAGCACGTTTGATTGATTTTTCTCCAATGATTTTATTGGCATATAATCCATAAAGTATTGATTGATTTTTAATTCAGAGTCAGTGTACACAGGGAGGGGACTTAGAGGACGGCTTGCTGAACTAATCGCTTAAACTGATGGAGTGCAGAGAACCCAGAGAAAGATGCTGGTAGCCTTCACGTTAAAAAGTGTGCGCACAGTGTTGGAGCTAACAAACAAAAGGTTTAAACCAGTGTTGTCCCTAGTGGGGGACACCATCTCCTGGGAGTGGGGGGGGCACTGGAATGATGCAGGGGGCTTCAAAAGCAGGTGCCTACCCTTTCCCCTGGATTGTGGGCTATAGCACAAACGTTTTTCATGGCTAGTGGGTACTGAGCGATTTTTCTTTTTTTTTCCTGAGAAGGAGGGTGATCAGCCAAGTGAGTTTGGAAAGCTATGGTTTAAGGTATAAAGCTATTATTTAAACTTACAAAGGTAACTGGTAGGCAAAGTAAAAATAGTGACACAACCATATCAGTAGGAAAGGAGATAAACACTCCTGTATTGAAAAAAAGATACTGTTTTACATTGATTATGCAAGAAATAGTAGTGTCAGCTTAATATTTAAAGACCAGTGGAAGCAGAAAATAGGAAAATTTAACTAAGTTGGAAATGGTTTCTTCTGAAGAACAGAGCTAAGAGAAAAGTGAGACTTTTTCCTAACATTCTTTTGTTCACATCATTAGCTTTTATTATTACTTTACAAAGGGGGGAAACAAAGAGAAGGAAGGATCCTGAGAAATCACAGAGGAGCCTTCCCCAAGACCCCGGATGGAGAGAAACCTTTCCAAGACCTGGGACTCATACCGGGTCTATCTGACTCATCCAGATGAGGGATTTCACATTCTTGGTGGTAATTTCCCATTGTCTTCTAATTCCACTTTTTCACGTGCCTTTTGGAGCCTGCTCGTCGATAGGCACATGTCACTTCACATCTGCAGTACATTCTGGAAATGGGACGTTTTGTGATGTGGACGTGTGTGAACGCCGTATTCTGGACAGGAGAGTGGTGCGGAGGACGACGGTCGGTCGCTGGTTGGGCCCAGGACCAGTTGTTGCCCGCATTGCACTTGGGGGCGGTGCCCAAACGTTAGCTCTGCTCCACTGGTCCTTTGTGGTGGCTGCCAGGCCCCAAGAACTCTGGCTTTGCCAGTCTCCACCTGCCTACTCCAGCATGCGCTTGCTCTCTGGAAGCTCCCTTTCCTGTTCCTCCTCCCAAGGGTGGTGGACCACCCTGGGAAGACTGACCGCCTCAGGCCCAGGGCTTCATGCCAGCAGAGTGTAGGGGCCAGGGGGGTAGGGACAGTGGCCTCCATGGGTCATCCCCTGGGGTGTTTCAGGCAGTGTGTGTGTGGTCCCTGCCTGAGGCACGTGGGGCAGGGAGCTGCGGGTGAGCTGAGGACTGACACCTAGCAATAACTCATAACAAGGTCCTTTCCCTGAGGACTTCGTGTGTTTCACAAGAATAGGCATGCTCTTTTCTGTAACCCCAGCCAGCTCGACATGGATGGGGTACCTTATCCCAGGCTTGATTCTTCTTCCATCGGCCGCTCCCCTTCAGGACTTGTTGGGCCTTCCCCAAATTTTCCCTGCTGCCACCCTCCTGCGAGGTCCCCGAGTTCTGTGCTTCTGATTTGAAGTCTTTTGTTCTGTCATTATTGCAATGATTCCTGGGGCTTAGAATGTACTTAAAAAGAGGGGGAAGCTTTACCAGCCCCCTCTCTGGAAGAAGACGTCGTTCTTTTGCATTTCGAAAAATCACAAGCCCTGCAACGTCTGGTTCTTGTTAACTCCACCTTCTTGAAAGCTGAATCTTATGGATACGTTTCTGAGGGCTTAATGACTGTTGTTTTGTTTCTCCATTTCTCTCTCTTTCCCCTCTGTTGTATAGTTTGAGCAAGTACCAGAAGGTCCCATCCCTCCATCGACACCAAAGTTTGCATATGGAAGAGTCGCTCTGACCCAGGTAAGCAGGAAGCCCCAGAAGCAGAGACGTGCAGTCTGAAAGTGAGATGGGAGTGCGGAAGTGGAGGTCGGCGGCTGAGAGTGAAAGTGCCGTGGCGGGGGTCGGTTGGTTATTTTTCTGTGAATCCGCGTTCTGGGAGGCAGGGAGGCTAGAGGGTATTTCTGAGAAAATGGGAAGCGGGGCAGGAAGCCTCTGTGTCCATGTTGTCGGGGGGGATGGCTAGAGTGGGAGGAGATCGGGGAGTCAGAAAACGTGCTCCCACCGTCCAGGTCTTGTTGTTTCAACTCCCAGTTGTCCAAAGTGTGCCAGGAGTCTTTGTAGAACAGCATTCTTTTCTGTTTCTAGATGGTTCCCCAAAGCCATACGCATTGTTATACACTGCCCTAAGTTTATACAGCTCTCCATCTATAAACATGCCTTCATTTTTATGGGGGGTAGGTATTGGGTTAAGTGCTGGGCTCCTAACTTTATGGTTGGCAGTTCAAAACTCACCAGCTGCTCCAGGGGAGAAAAATGAGACTACTTGCTCCAGTAAAGGTTTCTACCCTGTTCCCCTGAAAGTAAAACATCCCCTCAAAATAAGACCTACTTACAGTTTTGCCTCTCCCTGAAATATAAGGCATCCCCCCGAAAATAAGCCCCCCTGAAGCTACCATAACTCTGTACAGTAGCGATGGGCGCCTCCGTGCAGCTCACTGTTGGCCGCAGCGCAGCTGGAACAGATAGGAAGTGTGAGGTCTCTTTTAATAACACAATAAACAATAAATGTGTACCGTATTCTTCTTCATGGAAAAATAAGACATCCCCTGAAAATAAGACCCAGCGCATTTTTGGGAGTAAAAATTAATATAAGACACTGCCTTATTTTCGGGGAAGCAGAGTAGTCTTGGAAACTCCACATGCAGTTTACGTTGAAACTGACTGAACGGCAGTGGTCGGACGTTTGACGTGGTAAATGTGGCATGAGGGAGTGGCATCACTAGGGAGTTGGGGGGGTTGGGCTGTACCAGGTGACACTGTCAAAGGGAGGTGACACTAAGATGATGGACTTGTGTGTGTGTGTGTGTGTGTGTGTAGTGTTTCATCAGAAATGTACTGATGTTTTTATAAAAGTACTCCTGTAGTTAAATAACAAACTCATGATTCATAAACCTAGGGTACCCACATCAGTACACCTTCAAGGCTGAAACTCGATTCTGAGTTGCGTTTTGAATTTCCACTTGGGCTCCAGCGAGAGCCGTCCTTACTACACAATGACACCGGCGCTGTGGATCACGTGGTTCCGTGCTCGCACACCGTGAGCGCACACTCATGTTTTCTTTCATTGCTGCTGGTACTTTCACAGTCAAATTCTGGTCAGTGTTCCTGGTGTTTCAGCTAAGATATTGTGGCAAGTAGTGCTTGTGTGCCGACATCAATGGTTTTTGGAGAATAAAGTAGGTATCAAGAGTCAAAAAGGGCTTCCACTCGCTTACTAAGAATTTTGCACTGCCATGTAGACATATTTTATAAAACAATTGTGTGGTTGGGACTCACATAATCTAAGAAATGTTGTGTTCAAGAAGTTTACAAGTATATTGATCACATATTATCCTATATGGGATAAGTAAAGTTGATAATACACATGACCTATAATCAAAAGGGCTAATCAACATTACTAAGGATTCTGTAGGGTCTGATGTGGGAGGAGTCCGGGGAGGGAGGCGGGTGACAATCTGAGTTACCACAGGGGGTGACACCAGCCCAGTGCTGGATGCCGCCACATGGGGGAGAACTAGAAATTAATCGGAAATGGGAGGGAAGCGCATGGTGTTCTAGGGAAAGAAAACAAGGTTTCGGCTAAATACCATAATGACAGAAGAAGCCGAAGTCCCTTTGTTTTGACGGTCTCTGTCTTCCGGTTTCCCCTCTTAGAATCCCTGAATTCCTCGATGTTTCAACTCACAAGAAAAGGAGCGCTGTATGTTTCTTAAGAATCTTGCGACCCCAAAATAGCATCGCGGGTTTTGATATTTAAGCAGCACGCCAAACATGAAGGTAGAATGTTTCCACTGGCGAAGCTCATTGTCGGGCACCTGTAACATTTTCCACTCGACGCAGCCAGCGATGTGGGCCCCTGTACCTCAAAGACTGTGGTCTCTCTGCCTGATAGGAATCTTTCTTTAGCGTAATCAAACCTTCAATAAACTTGTCAAGGTAACACCCACCCTCTACTCGTTCATTGTTAGTGTAGCATAAGGAAAGGGTTGGTTGATTGCTTTTAGAGTGGTGGGAAGTTGATGCATATGTAAAAGAAAGTAACTGTAAATAGTTAAAAACAATGACAACGCTAATAGCGTAGTTCACGTAGTACCAAACACCCAGTCTGCTTATCAGGAAGTAAATGAATGCCTTTTCATGGTGAACAACTTCAGGATATACGACTTAAGATAGTTGGCATGACTAAGATCACAACACAGTGGGTTACAAATTGGGCTGTTAACCACAGTTCAAAACCACTAGCCACTCCAAGTAGAAAGATGAGCCTTTCTACTTCCACACAGAGTGACAGTGTCAGAAACCTACAGGGGCAGCTCTGCCCTGTCTTGTAGTGTCGCTATGAGTTGGAATTGACTTGGTGGCGGTGAGTTTGGTTTGGAGTTCCATAGGAAAACCTTTCACACGGGGTTGAATTCCTGTAGTTGTCCACATGGGAAAGCCCCCATGTGAGTAGCTGACTTGATGGAGTTACAGGTAAGGCTCCCCCACCCCCACCCCGATGTTCCACATTACCAAAGAAATCAGGGGAAATGTGTATAAAATACCTAATCCGTTCCAAGCCATGAAAAGCCCTGGGTTTTTAAATCAAACCCAACTGTAGAGTTTGGCTCAGCCATTACTCAAGTTCACGTCACTGAGCCCGCGTCCTCTTATGGGATCATAATGCCCACCTCACTGATGGGACGGCTCAGCGAGGCTGTGCATGTGCAATGCTCTCTCAGCTGGAGGGGGGAGGTATGCAGGGATAGTCGTGGAGGAGGCTCTTGAGTCATGATAAGCATCCTAGCTTACAAGGAGATGCAGTCCTTTTGCTTGAGTCAAATAAGCCTCCATTGAATATGTGCTAGGTGCCGGGCATTAGGGATGGTCCAGTACAAGCCCTGCCTTCAAGGAGCTGACCATCAGGCAAGGCAGACAAAGATAAACAGCTGATACAGGCATGGAAATATGCCCAGGTTAGGATGAGGGCATAGTGTAGTTACTTCACTTGGTGGTATAATAGAGCCTTGGTTCTTATTTATTGTAAAAATTTATGGTAGAGTCCCTAGGGAGCACAGTGTAGCACTGGGTTGCTAAAGGAAAGGTTAGAGGTTCAAGTTCACCAAGAGGCACCTTGAAAGAAAGGCCTGACTATCCACTTCTGAAAAAGCAGCCATTGAAAAGCCTATTCTACCCGAACACACCCAGGTCATCGTCTTAAATTGGATTGCATGCTACAGCAATTGGTTTAATTTTTTGCTTTTGTTTCTTTGTTTATATCTCTCTCAAAAAAACTAACCTATTGCCAGCAAGTTTATTCTGACTCATAGTGAACCTATAGAGGGTGTCTGAGACTGTGAATCTGTATGGGAACAAAGGAGATGTCTTTCTGGTCAGGTTATGTTTAAAGTACCCTTCATATGACCACCGTTTAACTTTGTCATTGAGACTTGAGTGGATGGAGAAGACTGTCGGTGACTGAGAAGCAACATTCGGTGGAATTGGCACGTTTGATGTTGAATTAGGGCACAGGGTTTGGTCCAGTCCTTGATAAACTGGGGAGTGATGCGGCCGTCTGCTTGGTAAGTGATGGGGATGGGTGACTGCTATTTTGGTTTTGTTTCAGTTAAAGACCGTGGAAGAGGCTCTGAACATCCTATCTCCCTCTGGGCCCGTAAAAAGCCTTTATCCCTTGACATTTGTCAAGGTGAAACAGGTAGGCCTTCAAAGGTAATGCTTCAACTTTTTCCTACTTGCAAAGATGTGCTTTCTGCACTGCCAGTTTCCAGTGCAAGGACCAAAATAGCAAGCCGATGACTCAAACCCCAGGGGAAGCAAACTGTGGATTTTCCAGGCTCACTTTCGCTTTAAGTACTGCACAGG
>NW_022111320.1:25012715-25014147 GCF_000313985.2 Echinops telfairi
TGATCACTTCGGTCATGGGCTCCAGACTTTCGGGGTCCGTGTAGGCTGGGTGAACCCCTGGACCTATTGCCCTGAAGTCATCTTTAAACGGAAACCAGAAATATCCCTTGAAGTCTTCTCTAAACCAAATGGTAGTTTCCCTTAACTTGTCAAAAAGATTGGCTTTGCGCACTATAGGCTTTTACGCACTGGCTCCGTGGGATCCCGTTGACAACAGCAACTCAAAAGATTCCATCGGACCTTACGAGGCAGTGAGTCTGTGTGAATGTCAGGGGGCAGCTCGGAAGGGGAGGGGAGGATGCATAGTCGCCCAGCTGGAAGAATGTCATCACGGGCACAGACTTGTCCATATAGAAATGGCTGAGTCGGTGTATGCTCTGCTAAGAATATGCTCGACGACTCCAAAAACTAAAGAAAGCAAATGAAAAGCAAAAGTTCCATCACTTCAGATTGCAGCTAGCCCCATTGTTGAGATGGAAGGGTATTTGAATTGTCCCTTCTGGTTTTATGGTGATAAAATAACAGTGTATCTTAGTGTAATGTGTTTTGCCTCTAGTTACGCTTTTTATACTTATGGGTTTTATTCTAATAATTCTGCTTTGTAGTAAGTACAAAGAGCTAATTAAGACACCCTCCCCTTTCTCATTAGCATTGAGGAGGGTTCTGTCTCAATTGTTGGCATATCTGACTGTACAATTGTGTCTATGTCCCGAGCGGCCCAGGCACCTGCCTTGTCCAGGTCCCCGGCCACTGAGGACTTCAGATAATGCATGGACATGCAAGCCCCTGTGGCTCTAGAAGTGAGCTCAAGGTGAATTTATATAGGCTTGCGGCCATGCATTCTTTCTCAGAACTCTTGGCTAAGATGGTGCCCTTGAACTGGGGGAGAGCTCCAGGCTGTGGCAAACCCGTGGCATGTTTATTGATAGTCAAACTCACGGGACCAAAGCTATGGGCAGCACAGTGCTGACCAATAAGAGGTCCCAGTTAGAATGGCTAAACCGTGTTGAACAAAAATCACATTTAAGGGGGGCGGGGGAGAGACCAGACTTACTAATCTGAAAGAAACTAAGGGGACCCCCCCCCAAGACAATTGCCTGAAGACAGCTTCCTAACTTGAAAGTGAAGATGCTCTCAGGGACCCCTCTTCAGCCATTTCATAGGTGGGCCTATCACATAAACAATAACACCCGGGAAGAAGGCGTTTCATCAACCATGCGACTGTAGGAGACCACAGGGGCAACCTTTGCCCAAGTCCAAAGACGAGAAGGCAGGGAGGGGCGGGCAACGTGGACAAGTGTAAAACCCAGAGCGGAGGAGAGGAGTGCGCTGTGCGCATTGTGAGGATTGGTGAGGCCACCAGTGTCGTGGAACAATCTGGGTATGAGCTTCTGATTGGGAAACTGATCTGCCAGGTAAACTCCCACAGAAA
>NW_022111320.1:25015828-25017662 GCF_000313985.2 Echinops telfairi
TTGGGCTCCACCTGCCTCCTTCTCATGCTGTGGCTGGGCACCTAGTTTGCTGCTGTGGTCTCACCCCTGCTCCATCTGCCTTGAATACCCCCTTCCGCCCCTATTTCTACCACTGAGGGCTGTGCTCAAGTGCCCACCCTCTCTAGCAGCTCCCCACCCTCCCAAGTCCACCCTTCCCTGCCTGCCGGGGGCAACTCGCTCAAGGGCTGCTTTCCTCATTGGACTCCGGGGAGAGGGTTCGTGTTTGATTCGGCTTTGGAAATGGCACGGATTCATTTCTCTGTGTGCCTTCGTCCTACAAGAGAAATGATCTCAACACTGTCGTTTTAGTTAAGAACTTTGGGTCTTCGTTCTCCCCCAGCCCAGGTGCCATTTAAGAGTTCCATTCCTCGCCATGAAAAATCATCCTGTACAAGTCTGCAGGAAGAGACTTTTCTGACCAGGACATTGGTTCAGAAACCTGAAAATGAAAACCTTCCCCTGGGATGGTCACCCAAACCAAACCAAACTCGCTGCCATCGAGTGATGCCGCCGACTCCCAGCAACCTGTACCCACCGCTTTTGATTTCAATTGGAGCAAGTCTCTGAACAGCGTGCTCTGCTGATGGTTTTTCTTGGGTTTTGCTTCAATTTAAATGTTGTCTTAGTGAACTGTGGTTATTGCATAACCATCTTTGGAAATCTGCCTTTAAAAAAGAATTAGGAAGTCAGTATATTGCTGAGAAAATGCCCGGTGTTTTCGTTGTTTTTCCTTCCTTCGTGGTATTGTATCATTTTTGCGGTCGGTGCACTGGATCGTCAAACTCTGATTTTACCTCATGTATCTGATTTTGTCTCTTATCTCTCATCTCATTTAGAAGCCCTTTGTCGTGTGACTGACTTAAGTGCTATGTGAACATAGGGGTCCGCCCCCCGTTTTCTTTCCACTGAGCAGTAAAACACCGCAGGTCAAAGGAATCCCAAACCTGGACCTTCCTTTGCTTTGAGCTGTGTCTGGTGATTTTCTTGTTTAGACCACATGGTCAAGGGATGCGCAAAGCATTCCCTACCATGCCCAAGGCTGCCAGAGGAGTGCTAAAGCAACTGAGCGTGCTGCCCGCCTGTCTTTGCTGGTCATCTCACGTTTCCCCTTTGGCATTGCACCTACAGGTCCCCCAGGGAATCCTTGAACGGAACAATGTGACCACCCTGAACATAAGTGGGGAAGCTGGAGCCACGCTGGACCTGCTGGTGGAGAACATGGGGCGCGTGAACTATGGCAGGTTTAACAATGATTTTAAGGTAGGATATGCACACCAGGCAGCCACTGGGTTCATCTCTGTTATCTTATCGTGGACATGCTGCTCTCTTTGCACTGGATTGAAGTGCACTGGCTTGTGACATGCGTAAGAATCCGGTCGACAGTCAAGGTCAGAACCATGTCTTCAGGTTGTGCTGCAAGCCAGGATTCTGATTGACTGGACCCGCCTCTTCTCTGAGTCATCCGTTGACCACAGGCGCTGCAGCGTTCTAGAATACCCAGATCGCTCTTCACTCTCCTAGCCTACTTTTTAAAAATCCTCTTACCTGCCGAAATTTTTTAAGTTTTCATTTCTTCTCCATAAATATAGTGAGCGTGGTCATTTTCTCACGTCAGATAACTTCAACATCTTGAGTCTCTGGGAATCTGTTTTTGTTGATTCACGCTTATGATTTCATATCACCACATCTGCCTGGTTATTTCGCATTGTGTTCCACCACAATGTATTTTTAAAGTGTTTTAGAAATAATTTGAGCCCTGAGGTTGATTTTTGTGCATTTCTTTTCTTTTTTTTATCTCTTAATTCTTTTTTTT
>NW_022111320.1:25018965-25020629 GCF_000313985.2 Echinops telfairi
CGGGGGAAGCAAACCACCATGAGATACGATGGTGAACATGCCCCCGCCGTTCCACCCTCCCAGTATGCCAGTGCTACACCCACTTCCCAGCATGCATTTATTTGGTTCTCTGACGTGAGCCTTTCTTTTGAAGAGCTGTTGCTTATAGAATGGCATCCCTGTGTCCTATGAACAGTCAAACTCTTAATTACTAACCGGAAGGGCGGCAGTGTGAGCCCATCCAGCGGAGCTTTGGGAGACAGGCCTCCTGGATAACTGCTTACAGAAGGTCCGTGCCTTGAAATCCCTATGGAGATGGAGCAGGTCCTCTCGTTGTGCGCCAGAATCCCCATGACCCTGCAATCAACAAACAGCATGTACTGAATGTGTCTCCTGTGCCTTGTCTACACTCACTCAATAAGTTCTCCATGACAATTTCAATGCAAGCATTACTGCCCCCATTTTACAGAGCAAGAAACTGAGCCTCGGAGCAAGGAGGAAACTTGGCCTGGTCTAGCTGGGCCTCACAGCCCCTGCCGTGTCAACACTGAAAGGACCCAAGGGTTCAAGGGTTAATTGGACTGTACCTAAGCAGTCCAAGGAAGCTTTTATATAAGCATTTAAACTTTCACATATACACATTCCTCCCCTCTGTCCCCTTTAACAAGGAAGCAATTTTTAAAAGCACCCCTGCTTTGCCAAGTTCAAGGAATAAACCCTCCCTGATTTGTTTTGTACCCAAAACGCTGGGTTATTTTGAAGACCTCTTTTCCTCAGTTGTTGACAGAAAGTGGAACTCTGCACACAGATGGCTTCCCTTGTGTTTGAGGGCAGCCCTCCTTTAGAAAGAAGCCGAAGAGGAAGCTCCACCACTGTGCTCTTCTTCCTCTGCTTGAAACACTCATGCAGCTCGCAAAAGGCACCCCTGCCTAAGAAAACCAGCAAGGGTCTGGTCTGCAGCTTTCTGAGTGTGACGGTCCACGATGCACTCTTGAATTCCAGACAGCCTTCCCCCTGGGACCCTGCTTCTTGTCCCTGTGGGTGACTGTGTGTGTGCATGTGTAGTCCCGGTCTATCTGTTGAACATATCTGTAGAGCATTGTCCACAGGCCTTTGTTGGGCAGTGCCCTCCCTAGGTTAGATGTGCACGAGGTGCATCGAGGGAAGCAAAGGTACTGAGATGCAGGCTCACCTTCAGGAAGCTCACCCTCTGCGAGAAGAGAAGTCTGTATCGAGGGGACTGTAGTGCCACCCAGTCTAGGACAAGCAGGTGTAGGGGGCATTTCATAGCACTCTTGATGGCGTCTGAGAAACAGGGCCATCATGCACTTAGCGAAACGTGTGTACGTATGTTTTGCGTCAAATGTGGTATGGGAGCCACCCTTGCCTCCAGAGTGCATATTTCTATTGCAACCCTTAGGCTGAGGTTGTAGTTAGTGGTCTGCTGGCCTGCCTGGCCCACACAGGCCACCCTGGCCTATGGAGGGATGGGGACACTGCTCTGCAGGTTATGGATCCCTGATACACAGCCAAAAGCCCAGCATATAACTGCCTGGTGGGGTTTTTTTCATTACTAAAGTGCATGGGAGCCTTGATATTAAAGGTATCCTGAGTCAAATCTGGGATCCTCCTGGGAATGGAGAAGCTCCCCATGTGGCAAGTCAGGAGGGTGGCGTGAAAGGAGC
>NW_022111320.1:25022810-25024103 GCF_000313985.2 Echinops telfairi
AGGGCTGGCCCTGCCAGCCTTGGAGCCCCTTCTGTTCCACCAGGACTTGGCTTCATTGTACGCAGGTTGGCCCCTCTGGGCTGTGAGCTTTGTGGGTGTGTGTGTGTGTGTGTGTGTGTGTGTGTGTGTGTGTGAAGCAGACAGGTAAGGAGCTCCACTTACTCACCTTCCTGCCCACCACCACCTGCCCGGTGGCTCAGATGAATGGATGGGCGCACAAAGGCTTGTATTGTTGGGCGCACAAAGGCTTGTATTGTTGAGCCCCCGGAAGGACTGTGAGCCCTCAGGGTGTCCTTTTGCTGCTGTGGGGTGTAGCTGGGTGCTGTGGAGACTGGCCAAGGAAGCTGAGAAGACTGGACCACAAACAAATGTGCCAAGAGGCATCCATCTAGTACCTTCAGAGACAGAGCTCTTACAAGTGGCAAAGCAGACAGGCTAGGTGAGTTAGCTAGAAATGGACCTTGGGGTGATGGCCTTTTCTCAGGGAGTTTGGTCAGGGAAGGGGCGTCAGGTGGGAGAACAGTAGAAGCAAAAGCGCAGCAGTAAAGTAGGAGGTGGTTTTGGAGATCAGAGGGGGTTCACCTTGGCCAGTTCACACCCCAGAGTTCCTGAACAGGGTGTTTCCACCTAGCACTTCCTCAGCATTATCTCCTAATCATCAAAAGAGGCTCATGCGGGAGGATGTCCTATTATTTCCTCCAAGAAAGTCCCAAGGTGTTGATGGTGGTTTTGAACTGCTGACCTTGGGGAATCGCAGCACAACAAGTAGCCATCATGCCACCAGGGCTCCCTACATACGCAAGGGAGATTCAGAAGTTTGTGGGGAATGGAATGAAATGATTCTGGAATGTCCCACAAACTTCCTGAAGCACCCTTGTTCATACAACTTTTGTGAACACATCAGAGAGGTCAGAGCCCAAAGCCTTACCTAATACATAAAAACTAATACATAAAAACTTTGCATAACTGCCCCAATGTGTGCACATTCACAGCAGCATTACGCCAACATTGATAAAAAAGCATTGTTCATAATTGCTCAAAGGTGAAATCCGCCCACATGCCCGCCTGCAAATAAGCAGATGAGCAAATTGTAGCATGTTCCTAGAAAACCAAGCCCTCTGACCCACAGCAACCCCATAGGCCAAAGTACAACTGCCCCTTTAGGTTTCCAAGGCTGTAAATCTGTATGGAGGTAGACAGCCTCATCTTTCTCCCTTGGAGCACTTAGTGGGTTCAAACTGTGGACTTTGCAGTCAGCAGCCCAACACATAACCTACTATGCCAGGGGTACTC
>NW_022111320.1:25024360-25029474 GCF_000313985.2 Echinops telfairi
GTGGAGCTTGCAGACTCAGAACAGACTACAAAGAAGGACTTGGCTGTCCATTTCAGAAGAATTCGCTGCTGAAAAGCTTATGTAGAACCCTGACTGTTGCCAGATACTTCTGGCCTAATGAATGGAAGCAGAACATTGCAGAGGTCGTGCCAGAAGATGAGCCCTCAGGTCGGAAGGCCCTCCAAATATAAGTGAGGAAGAGCCGCCTTCTCAGAGTGAAGTCGACCAGAAGGACGTGGATGGCTCAGAGCCTGTGGGAATAAAGAGCCTTTGAGCCCTTCATTTGCCAGTGGGGCATGACGCACAATGAGAAGAAACAGCTGCAAAACTCTACTAATCATCAAATCTGAAATGTACAAAGTATAAAGCTAGGAAAATTGGAAGTTGTCAGAAATGAAATGGAACATATAAACATCGAGATGCTAGATGTTAGTCAGCTAAAATGGACTGGGATTGGCCATTTTCAATCAGAAAGTCACATGGTTTATTATGCTGGGAATGACACAATCGAAAGGAATGATATTGCATTCAAGGTCAAAAAGGACATCTCAAGATCTGTCGTGAAAAACAATGGTGTCTGTTATGAGACTACACCTATCTACCTTCCAGGAAACCCAGTCAATATAACTATGATTCAAATGTCTGTACTAACCACAAAAGCAAGTGATAAAGAAATGGAAGCATTCTATCTACACCTTCAATGCGAAAGAACTCAAACATGCAATCGAGAAGCATCGATCATTATTGTCAATTGGAATAAAAAACTGGAAACAAAGATGGAAGCAACAGTAGTTGGAAAATATTGGTCTTGGTAATAGAAATGAAGCCGGAACTCTCATGATAGAATTTTGTAAGACCACCAATTTGTTCATGATAAAATTTTGTTAAGACCAACAACTTGTTTTATCACCAACACGAAAGGTGATTTCTACACACGGACTGCTTCAGATGGAATACACAGAAATTACATTGATTATTTTAATCAAATTTTAATACAAGAAATTAAATTAAATCCTCTATGGGAGGATACCATGGAGAAGCTCAAAATAATCAGCAAAAGCCAGGCTAGGGGCTGCCTATGGAAAAGACCATCGATTGCTAATATGTAAGTTCTGGTTGAAGCTGAAGAACATGAAAACAAGTCCGCAAGAGCCAATGTGACCTTGAGTCTATCCCACCTGGACTTCAAGGCCATCTCAGGAACAGATCTGATGCATTGAACACTGATGACAGAAGACCGGATGAGCTGTGGGAGGACATCAAGACCATCATTCATGACGAAAGCAAAAGGTCCTTCAGAAGGCAGGAAAGAAAAAACATATTAAAGTGAATGTTACAAGAGACTCTGCAATTTTCTCTTTATCACAGAGTAACTAAAGAAGTGATGGCGTCAAAGAGCTGAATAGTAAGTTTCAAAGGGCAGTCTAAGAAAACAAAAACATTACATTACAATGACATGTGCAAAGACCAAGAGAAAACCAAGAAAGAAGAACACGCTCGGCAAACCTAAACTGAAAGAACTGAAGAAGGAATACAAGCCTCAAATGGTACTGTTGAAAGATTCAATGGAGGAAAGTGTGAATGATGCAGGAGGCATCAAAGGAAGATGGAAAGAATACAGTCACTGTACCAAAAAACCCATTAACATTCTATCATTTCAGGAGGAAGCATGCGAGATGAGTAAAAACCAATGCTACTGAAGGAAGACGTTCAAGCTGCACTGTAAGCATTAGCCAAAAACAAGCGTCCGGGAATTAATGGAAAACAAATGGAAATGTTTCAACAAGCTGAAGAAGCACTGAAAGCACTTATTTGACTATGCCAGGAAATCTGGGAGTCAGCTACTTGGCCAACTGTCTGGAAGAGATCCATAATGGTGCCCATTCCAAAGAAAAGTGACCCAAAAGAATGTACCAATTATAGAATAAGATCATTAATATCACATGCAAGTAAAATTTTGCTGAAGATCATCCAATAACGGTTGCAGCAGAACATTCCCAGGGAGCTGCCAGAGGTTCAGGCCGATTCAGAAGAGGATGTGAAACAAGGGATATCCTTGCTGACATTCAATGGATCTTGGTTGAAAGCAGAGAATCCCAGAAAGAGGTTTACTTGTGTTTCATGACTATGCCAAGGCATGTGACTATGATGATCATAACACACTATAGACAACTGTGAGAAGAATAACATTTCTAGAACACTTTATCCCACTCTTGCGGAATTTGTACATGGATCAAGAGACAGTTGTGTGAACAGAATAAGGGAATCTTTCATGGTTTAAAATGTGTGTCACCCTACTTGTTCAATCTGTACGCTGAGCAAATCATCAGAGAAGCTGGATTATATGAAAAAGAATGGGGCATCAGGATTGAAGGAAGGCTTATTTATAACCTGTGATATAGACCTGACACAACCTTGCTTACTGAAAGTGAGGAGGGCTTGAAGCAATTGCTGACGAAGATCAAGGATTGCAGCCTTTAATATGGATTACAACTTAGTTTAAAGAAGAAGGGCAGCAGGGAGGAGACGAGCTAGTCAGGGTGCAGTGTAGCAATGATGAAACATACAACTTTCCTCTATTTCTTGAATGCTCCCCTCCTGCCCACTATCATGATCCCAATTCTACCTTACAAATCCGGCTGTACTGGAGGATGTACACTGGGACAGATAGGAACAGGAAACACAGGGAATCCAGGACAGATGAATCCCTTAGGTAGGACCAGTGGTGAGAGTGGCGATACAGGGAGGGTGGAGGGAAGGTAAGGGAGAAAGGGGGAACAGATTACAAGGAACAACATATAACCTCCTCCCTGGCGGACGGACAGTGGAGAAGTAGGTGAAGGGAGATGTAAAGTATGGTGTAAAGTATGACAAAATAATAATAATTTATAAATTATCAAGGGTTCATGGGGAAGTGGGGAGGGAGGGGAAAATGAGGAGCTGATACCAAGGGCTCAAGTAGAAAGCAAATGTTTTGAGAATGATAGGGTCAACAAATGTATAAAAGTGCTTGACACATGGATGGATGGATGGATTGTGATAAAAGTTGTATGAGCCCCCAATAAAATTATTAAAAATTTAAAAATAAAGTAAAATATTTTGAAACTGTGGATTTTAATTTTAAAAATCATATAACATAATTGGAATTAGTTGAATAAATCCCTGGAATGATTAAAAAAGAAGAAGAAGACCAAAATCAACAGCCCTGGTAGCATGGTGGTTACGTGGTGGGCTGCTAACCTCAAGAAGACCAAAATCCTCACAACTGGACCAAATAACATCATGTTACATCATGATAAAAGTGGACATGATTGAAGTTGTCAAGTATTATGTCCTACTCGAATCCACAATCAATGCTCATGGAAACATCTGTGAAGAGATAAAAAAAAAGAGAGAGAGATCAAAAGTTGTATTGTACTGGGTAAATCTGCGGCACCAGACCTCATTGACAGTGTTGAAAAGCAAGGAGGTTGCTTTGAGGACTAAGATGCGCTTGACCTGAGCCATGGTGTGCCACACATGCACGTTGACAGTTGGACACCGAATAAAGAAGAGGGAAGAAGAATCGGTACCTTTGGGTAGAAGTGTAGGCACAGAAGAGCTGGGGGTCAGGAGCTCTGCTTGTTGGCGGCAGGTCTGGGGAGGGGGCGGCAGGCACCGTGTCGGGCCATGAAAGTGGCAAGAGGAAGCCCCCTTGGCAAGAGGAGCTAGAAGTGAAGGCCGTGGGAAGTGCCCCTGGTCACCGGTGGAATTAAGAAATCGGGCAAAAAGTCAGCTGTTCTTGGCCACTCCGGCAATGATGACCCTTGATTCCGATCCTGTGTAAACATCTGGATTCCCCGCTCTAACATCTTTCGTTATAATGGAGTTTTGTTTTGGAGGCTGCTGTACTTTAAGAATAAACTTGTGTTTAAAAAAAAAGAATTGATATCTTTGAATTACGGTACTGGTGAAGAATATTGAAAGTACCATGGACTGCCAAAAGGACAAACCAATCTGCCTTGGAGGAAATACAGCTAGAAGATGCCTTAGAGGCAAGGATGGAAAGACTTTGTCTCACGTACTTCGAACAGATTGTCAGGGAAGACCAGGCCCAGAATAAGGATCCCAGGCTTGGCACAGTAGTGGGGCGGCGAGGGGAAAGGAAGGCCCTTAATGAGATGGGTTGACACAGTGGCTGCCACGAAGGGCCAAACATCAAAACCATTGTGAAGATGGCGCAGGAGTGGGTGGAGGGTCACTGTTGGACAAAGGGTCATATGATTCGGGACTCACCCAGCGGTTCCCACAACAAAAGCAGGAAGCCAGCCACAACCAAGGAAGAACCAAATGGCAGGCGAACAGATACATTGGGTGGTGTGATGCCAGGGGTGGAAAAAAGGAATGACTAATAACCATATTCAACATCATAACAAGGGTTCTTGGGGCGATGGCGGGGGTGGGCAGGGATAAAGGGGAGCTGATACTAAAGAGGGCAAGAAGACAATGTTTGAAAATGATGATGGCAACAATTGTTCGATCATGCTTGATCTAACTGAACTATGGATTGTTAGACGATCTGTAAGAGTTCCCAATAAACTGAGGCGGGTGGGGGAAGACATATTACAAGATTCTAGTCACACGAACGTCCAGCAAAGGGAGATCTATAGAGTGTGAGGAGTGAATGCTAAAGGCCATGGGGTTTCTTTGGGGGATGATGAAAATTTCTGAAATTTATGGGGATGATGATTGCACAACTCTTCGGATATACTAGAAACCACTGCTTTGTAAATGGGTACAGGGGTGGCCTAGTGGGTTACAAGTCGGGCTACGAACCACACAGTCAGCAGTTCAAAACCATCAGTTGCTCAGGAGGAGAAAGTGGAGGCTTTCTACTCCCATAAAGAGTTACATTCCCAGAAATCCACAGGGGAAGTTCTATTGGGCTGCTATTCCAACGAGTTTTGAGTATACCGATTCTAACTCAGTAACACTGTTAGTTCGGTTGTGGGGGAAGCCAACAGGGATTACTGGGTCCCAGGTTGAGTCGGTCCGAGGGTCAGAGGACGGACATAGGTTTTTTGTTTGTTTTTCTGGTGGGCCGGCTTCCAGCTCCTGTGAAGGCCTCAAAGGTC
>NW_022111320.1:25030327-25034377 GCF_000313985.2 Echinops telfairi
TTTATAACGAAGGGCTGGTGAAACACTTTTGATTGTAAAACTTTTTTGTGTCTTGAGTTCGGCACGACCTTGCCTTCTTAAATGAGGTTTGTGGATGGAGCTCTACCCAGTCTTGCCCTTGCTGGCTCAGAGGCAGTTGTGTGGTCTCAGGCCACGGGGGACGGTCCAGGAGGATCAGAAGAGGATATCTGCAGTTGCAGGTGGACCCACAGCGCCGCCAAGAGGAGACCGTGCTGGGAGAACCAGCCTCTCGTGGTGTGTGCTTCTCAAAGGGATTCTGACTCACGCTGACCCCTGTGACAGGGGAACTTCCCCCGTAGGGTTTTCTAATCTTTATGGGAGCCCATGGCTGGGTCTTCCTCCTGCAAAGCTATTGACTGTGTCGAACCGCCAATCAAGTGCTTGGCATTCCGTGGTTCTGCCAGGAGGGAGCACTTCAGGCAGAGGGACTGAGGAGTTCAGGGGCAAGGAGGACAGTGGTAGAAAATGAAGTTGGCGAGAAAGTGCGGTGGCCAAACAGGAAGGGGTTCAAGTGCCAGGAGTTTGGACATTCCCCTGAGAAGTTTCTAGAACCAGAGGAGAATCTGCATGAAAACCCGAGGGTCTCCTATGATTCTTCATGCAGAGCTAGTATGACAAATATAACACGGCTGGCTGGGGGCTGTGTTTGCTCCCCACTTCTGGGCCTTCTCCCGATACGGGAGGTAGGGAGAGGGCTATTGATAGGTGACATCATGCTAGGTCAAAGTTCGGTATGATCTGCCTCCGTTTTAAGTAATAGCTGGGCTTTTGCGAGCTGAGGAGGAGAGGAATGTATCTATGGGTTTGGTGCAAGGCGGAAGAAAGTCGTGCTTTCCCACATCGTTCACGCTTCGATGGCTCCACTTCCACTTGATCTGCCCTAACACAGAGAAGCCAGCACGTTCATTAACTTTGTTGCTTTAAGGCCAAGGAGGAGTATGATTTGTCTCCCTCAGGTCCCTTTGGGAATCTGAAGAACCAGCGTAGTGAATCTTCTCTTGTGTATTTAATGAGATCTATTTAACATCTTATCTCTCAGGAAACCCTTCACTATTTTGTCCATTTTTGTTGATAATCATTTTTCTTCCTTCCGCTCTGCTTCCTCTCTCTCTGTCTCTCTGTCTCTCCATTTTTCCGTCCTTCCATTTTTTCCTTCTTTCTTTCCTTCCTAACCCAGCATCACAGGAGCTTATGAAGTGTGCATTGGTGTGAGCCTTTTAGTCTTGGGAATTGGACCTGGAAGTCAACATTCAACCTCAGTTTATTGCTATTGTTTATAAAGAAGCTGCAGGCCACATCTGAGCAATTCAAAGCGAGGGTTTAAAACAGCATATCAACGTTTGCTTTAAATTCTAACAGGAGGATTGTCTTTCTCCCATGAATTTAAACCAGACAGACACGGAAATCTGTCTGATCAACAAAAGAAGTAGGTCAGGCATTTATTTCCAGGAAACTAACGTTGCTTGAACCAGCCGGGCCACACAATAGCTGAAACAATGCACTCGGGCGTGCCGGCGCCCCAAGGTGGTGCAGGACTGGGCAGTGTTTTGTTCCAGTTGAAGGTCCCCAAGGATTGCACAAAATGTGACAGCGCCAAACCACGGTAACAACATTGATTCCAACAGTTATTTCTAACTCGGTCGGCCAGGGTCAAGGCATCGTCAGAGAAGGCCAACTTTGTCTTGAAAATGGTTTGAGCTGGGACTGCCCTGTGAGGGCCCCGAAGCCACTGGGCTTCTCCCAATGCGTGCCCCAGTTTCACCATATATTTTAAACGAGGAACAAAAATCAGAACGAATCTGTTCTTTAAGGGGGTTTTGAAGGTTGTCTTCTGTTAAAATGACGTTTCGTTGTCGGTCGTCAAGGAGGGAAAGCCTGTCTTTCGTCCAGTGAGCAGTGTTCGCTCAAACTCCCCTGGCCAGAGCAGAGTCTGGTTGGATTTCACTGGCTGCTGCCATGAGAGGACACTGGCGGGCAGCGCAGAGATCTTTGGTCAAGACTAGAACCACTTTGGAGAAACAGAGCATGAAGCAGTCTTTCCGTCAGGCTGCATGTCACCTCTTCAGTGAATCCACTGCTCAGAATTATCAACACATAGGAGGGGACGGTAAAGAACATTGCTAGCAGGACTCCAGTTGATACATGCACAGGCTTATCGCAACCAAAGCAAGCCTGCTGAAACACATCTTTGTGACCAGGGGATGCTGCGGACAAGTTCTCTCAGTAATTCCCTTGTCTGAATCTCCCTAAGGTAAGGTGACCAGATTTTAGCATTGGTAAAGCGGGACACCATTGTTACAACTCATATCCTGGTGAAATAGCCACATGGCAGCTGAAAACCGTATACCCTACCTTGCCATACATTCTTTCAAAAAATTGGGACTTTTAAAAAATGCTGCAGGATGCGGGAAATATTGTTAAAAATCAGGACTGTCCCGCCAAAAGTGGGACGTCTGGTCCCCTTACCCTAAGGTGCCTTCCAAAAAAAGGTTCAGTCCAACCAGTGACTTCCGGGAAGCTCTGCTGGGTCAGCTCAATGCAGGGCGTGAGTTCAACTCAAAAGGTTCCGGCAACTTTTTTTTTTTAATCATGTTATTGGGGGCTCGTACAACTCTTATCACAATCCACCCACACATCCATTGTGTCCAGCACATCTGTCCACTTGTCCTGGCACCTTTCTATGGGACTCCAGAGGATCTTCTCGATGGACTTCCTGGAAGGACACAGGAAGTCACAGAGGCTTATTAGGAGGATGGTTTCAGAAAATTGAGAATGGCAGAGGTGGGGAAAAGACCAGGAAAGGTGCACCAATGAATTTTTTTCGCATCACAACAGTACCCTGACTCATTTTGGAGAGTAGAAAGGGCTAGCCCAGTAGGATTAGCACACTGTACCCAGTGTGCTATGACCACTCCATAGGAGAAAGATGTGGCCGGCAATCTTTCTAAAAGTCACAGCTTTGGGAACCTAAGGACCGTGCTGCTTGGCCCTGCAGGATCTCGATGAGTCAGAATCAATTTGTTCGCAATAAGTTGGGTCTGTGTTTTTTATTATCCACCGACAGACTCCCTCAACAGCATGAACCATTAAGTGCTTGGCTACTAACAAAGAGAATGGCAGTTCGAATCCCAGAGGAGGCATCTTGGAAGAAAAGCCTGTGGGTCTACTTCTGAAAGTTCACAGTCATTGAAAACCCAGTGGGACGCAGTCCTACTCTGACACACCTGGTGTCACCACGATTTGGAAGGGCCACTGGTTTGGTTTCTTTTCTGGTGTGATTGACTGAAAGCTGTGGAATACATAGCGAATCCCACTCTGCTCTGTAGGCTGCCGAGAAGCTAGCCTTGAATAAAATGGACAAAACTCTTCCCTTCATAGAACCCGAATTATAGCTGGAACTACTGAGTAAACCAGTCATCAAACCAATGATCCCAATTGCAAACGGATGGAAGTGATTGACTCCAGATGGAGGGACATTGATCAGGGACATTGATTTCCCTGAGAAGGTCAGAGCTGAGTCTTCAGACGTCTTCAGGACCGGGGAAGCATAGAGAGTCACTGGCTTGCTCACTCTCGCTCACTCTCGCTCACTCAGTGGCATCGAGCCGAGGCCAACTCATCGGGACACTATAGGACAGAGTAGAACTGCCCCTGTGGGTTTGCGACACTGTCACTCGTTATGGGAGGAGAAAGCCCTCTTCTTCCTGAGGAGCAGCTGGTGGTTTTGAACTGCTAGCCTTAAGGTTAGCAGCCCAGTGCGTAACCACCGTGCCACCAGGGCTGCGACTTAGAGAGTAGCTGATGCATGAGAGCAAGCTTGGGGTGTGGGAGGGATGGACAGACGGCCACTGGGGAGCCCCGTGAGCAAGGGGGAGAATGGTGGAGACAGGGCCAGAGGACCACGCAGCGCGGTCCGTGAGTGCTGGTAAGGAATATAACTTCATCAGCTGTGGTTGCCTGTGGGGCTGGGTTTGAAGGTTAGCAGAGGAAGTGGGGAGACCTGGGAGGAGGCTGTGGTGGTCAAAGGCG
>NW_022111320.1:25035009-25045337 GCF_000313985.2 Echinops telfairi
GAAAGTAAGAGCAGAGGAGGCGGAGGGAAATGTTGTCCTGCAGTACGGATGCAGGAGGAGCTGCAGGATGAATCGAGGCCAAAGCTAATAGAACGCTGGTTTGGGGAAAAGGTTTGGGAAGGGTGACAGGACAGGTGGCCGGCCTGATGCCCACATGCCCGAGCGTTATTTGGGTGATGACGCCGTATCCACGTGGGAGCCAGAATCTCACAATGGGCACAAGCAGTACTTTTTCAGAGAAAGGAAGGAACCACGAGAAGAGATCCAGCGGTGAGTGGCCAGAAAGAGGTGATTGGAAGAAAAATGATATCACCTTGGATCAGCAGTCTGGGAAACCAGTTTGCAAGTCAAGTTGCTGAGCATGTTTCAGTGGAGCTTCTGTCTAGAGGAACACTCACTAGGAAGAAAGACCTCAGAGCCTGCTTCTGGAAGTCCCCGCTGCCGGTGAGATCCCGGGCCCCAGCAGTGCCATCTGCAGCCCGCGTTGAGGAGAGCCCAGGGCTGGGCAGCACTGCTTTCTGTTGGGCATGGGTTTCCATGACCCGGGGAGCCATTTGACAGAAACCAACAACAATCACTGTAAATAAACGCACATTCATAACACACCTACCCCATATAAAGAGTAACACAGTGCACTTCCTACGGACTCTGTATGGAAAGTGCACTATAGGCACTTACCATAGGGGAAGCAGGGGAGGGGATTGCGGGGCTGGCCAGAAAATGTGTGACAGGCGGGTTAGTTGTGGGAGCATATCGTAGTTATCTGGTGCTCTATATTGGTTAGCTTTTACCTTCTCTCTTTCTCACTCACTCTTTTGGAGGAGAGTCACTTTTCGACTTTATTCGTTCTCTGTTATCTGCTTATTTCCCAAGGTATGGGATACTGCCCCTTGGGGGGAGCTGGAATGATGCAGTGGGGAAGGGGTGGGATTTGGAGGGGAATTGGGGAGCAAATAATGAATTTGGGAGGCTGGAGTGTGCTCTAGAACTGATTGTGATGATGTATATAAACCTTTTTTAAAGTGACTATATGTCATGTGAATTTTAAATCACTACAACTATGGGCAAAGATTAAGGAACTTATGTGCTACGACAGTGGTTCTCAACCTGTGGGTCACAACCCCGTTGGGGTTCAAATGATGCTTTCACAGGGGTTGCCCAATTCATAACAGTAGCAAAATGACAGTGATGAAGGAGCAACGAAAATAATGTGATGGTTGGGGGTCACCACAACATGAGGAACGGTATGAAAGGGTCGTGGCATGAGGAAGGTTGAGAACCACTGTGCTAGGGTATTCCATCTGATTCTACCAGCTCCTCATGCCTTCTCCAGGGGCCAGACAGACAGCCCGCCAGAGGGAGGTGGTGAGGGGTCAGCTTGGGGAGCATGCTGTGGGAGCAGTGGGCCATGTGCCTGAACGGAAGGGACAGTGTGGACCCAGTTCCGGCCTGTTTTGTTATGTGTGAACATAGACCCAAAGTTGCTGTTTTTCTGATTGCTCTAAGCGGCCAAACATCTGTCTGTTTTTTAATTTGAAATTTCTTTCTGGGTTTGTGTGGTGTTTTTTTTGTCGGGGGTGGGGGGGGTTCATGAAAGTTTTAGGTTAGTATGGAAACATACTTGAAGGCAGCGGTTATCATTCAATAGACAGTCTTTGCGGAGCCCCCTATGGGCCAGGCTCTGAGTCAGCCGGTGGTCACACAGGAGAATCCACGCCACGGGGGTCTTGTAAGGGTTGTTAGTTCCTGGGAAAGGCAGGCGTGTCCCTCCCCACTTAGCTGCTCACTGAAGGGGGACTGGGCCACAAAGACCAAAATCTAGGTAAAGAGGAAAATTAGCTGGATAAGAAGACAGACCCAAAAAAAAAAAAAAGAAGAAGACAGACCCAGGCAAAGCTCTGTGCCCCGGAGAGGTATCTATAGTCCCAGTTCAGTCTGGGAAGCAGAGCCATGAGGACTCCTTCTGGTTAGGAATTGAGCCTCAGGAACTTGGAAGGAGCTGGGGATGAGAACCAGGGAAGGGGGAGGCAGAGGTCAAGGAGCAGCCTCCTGAACTCTGGCCCAAGTGGACAATGGGCCTTTGAAAGCAAGGTGAGCTGCTACTGTTACATGCACTTTGGAGAGCTCACAGAGAGGGCTTCGGGGAATGCTGTCTGGCTGGTCAGCGGAGCCGGCACTTAGGAGAAGGAACTGATTGTGAGTGGAAGTGACCAGGGAGGAGCAGAAACCTAGCAGTGCTCTCAGTCTTGGCGTCTGACCTCAGGGACCAAGGGCAACAGCTGCTGCCTCCCTTCAACCTTTCCAGTCTCAGGCGAGGTCTTCTTGGGACCAACTCGAATATCAAACCCTCTGGAGAAAGGGAGACAGGGAAACGGTCCCCAATGTGCCAAGTCGATCTTCTGCAGGATGAACACCAAGGATGGTGTCTCAAGGACAGTGTCTCAGAAGCTGGTGGCAGAGACTTTTAGGTGTGAGGAGGGACCGAGCATACCCTCGGTGCACGCCCTTCCTCCGGTGCTGCTCACACGGCCCTCCACGGAGGTGCCTTTGAAGCCTTGAAGCCCATCTCCCTCCTCGACCACAGAGGTAGGGTGCAGCTGGTCGCTATGGCTGCAAAAGCAAGGCACCAGAGATTGCAAACTGATAAGAACCCGGTGAGGCCATCTCGCATATCCCTTTTAGGATAAGCCGCGGTGGCATATCCCATGGTCAAAACAAGAGTAAAATAATCTTGAGACGTGTAAAACTGTCATCCTTTTTCTAAATGACTGACTCCCACAGTCTGGCGGTTTCTGATCACGGGGACCTCCTCACTTGGAGTAGTGTAAGGGGCTCCCGACTCCCTCACCCAGGGCCACTTGACGGGTACTGCTTCCTCCTGGTGCCACTGTTCCCAGGCACCAGTCTGCCAAATGGAGCCCGGGGGAACTTGAGGAGCCTGCCCACAGCAGTCAGTTTGGAACCAGGCTGGACGTCCAGAGCAGGGCTAGACTAAAGGGGACACATGGAGAGTGTAAAGTCCCCAACATTGCTGCAGAGTAGCCGACTGCAGCTGCCTTTCGGACAGAGGCCAGGACCAGCAGCTCAACCGCATTATGACAGGGACCAGGGCTCGGTAGGGCTTAGGGCTCAGAAGATGAGAGCCCTCAGCTGGATGTCTTCTGAGCCATCCCCAGTCTATTCAGAGCACTGTAGGTAGTCATTTTTCCTCTTTCCTTCCCTCCTTCCTTTCTCACGATTTCTGTCTTCCCTTCTGTCCTCTGCTCACCCTCTCCCAGGTGTGTGTGTGTGTGTGTGTGTGTGTGTGTGTGTGTGTACACTCCCATCTTCCTCTCCTTCGCTGTGTAATAGAATATTGATCTGTGCCCCATTGGCGAGTCCAAGCCTCTGAGCTAACCCGAGCACATTTGGGGAGGCCAAGCAGACAGGCATCCAAGTGCTGTCCCTTCTCTGCAGGAGAGTCTCTCCCACCTTCCATTTTGGGGTGGGAAGCCCGTTGTCCTGCTCATGGGAACAGGGAGCCCCTGCAGCTGGTAGGCTCACCATGGCTCTGGAAGCAGGTGTGGAGTTCCCACCTCCTTCTGATAGTGGCTGGGGCGGGTAGGGGTGGTGGGGGTGGTGTTAACTACAACGGAGCTGTCAGGGCACCAGGACATTCAGAACCTGGGCACAACTGCCATGCCATGTCCAATACCAATGCCTGTGGCCGCCAAAACCAGTCAGAGGGACCAAACACATGGGGTTCTGAGGCAGGGGAGGTTCTTTTGGGGAACGCTGTGTTATTCCCCCATCACGCCCTGGCTCCCAAGCGTGTATGTGATGGATAGCCGCGCTATGGGCCTACATGTCGGCCACCTGGCTGAGTGACCCCGCCGGGCGGCTCCCACGTGCCTGGTCCCCCACACCAGCTGATGATTTCTCCCCCCTCTCTCCCCAGGGTCAAGTGTGGATTAATGGCTTTAACCTGGGCCGCTACTGGCCGGCGCGGGGCCCGCAGAAGACCTTGTTTGTGCCAAAGCACATCCTGACCGTCTCGGGGCCGAACACGATCACCGTGCTGGAACTGGAGCGGGCGCCCTGCAGCGGGGCCGGGCGGGAGCTGTGCGCCGTGGAGCTGGTGGACCAGCCGGTCATCGGCGCGTCTGTGACCTACACCCACTTCCCCGTGAAGCCACCCCGCCAGACGCCGTGGCCGCACCATGGGTGATAGCGACAGGCTGTGGCCCCACACCGGCCTCAAAGGCCCCCCTGCTGTTGCGACAGTCCCTGCAGAGCTGGAGTGGACGGAAAGTAGGGAGGGTAGTGTACAGCATGGGTCCCCATGCCGCCCACCACCGCCCCACGTTGGATGGAGGTCCCACCCGGGATGATCTGCCAAGGTGGCGTGTAAGCTTTCCAGGCATGTCTGATTTTTATTTTGGAAGAATCATGTTGCCTTTTTGGTGAACTAAAATTTGTACTCAATTGAGAGTGTTCCTGTTTCTACTTGAGCGGAATTAAATTACATTAGATGATACGGGCTGGTTTCAATAGTATCTCTACTTCCCACGTAAGTCATGGTAAAATCATTGTTTTAAAAAAATTGTATCTATGCTTAAGGGAGAGCAGGTACCCCTCAGGAGAAAGGCGTGGCTAACTGCTCATCAAGATGTGCAACTGGGAAACACTGAAGCAGCTCTGCCCAGTCCTGTCTGTCGCGTGGCTGTGAGTCAGAATCCACTTGGCTGCCGTGGGTTTGGTTTTTGCTGCGGAAGTGGGCTTGAATAAACAGCTTCATTCACAGGAACTTGAGAGGGGTCGGAGATCGCCTGGTTCAATCTAATGGGCTGCTGGTTTTCTGATTCTTAATTGATTTCTTTTCTAAGTTTGGTGAACCTTACTCAGAACACTCATTGCCATCAGTTAGATTCTAGGACAGGGTAGAACTGCCCCTGCAGGTTTCTCCGACCGGAGCTGCTTATGGGAGGAGAACGCCTCATCTTTCTCCCACGGAGCAGCAGATGGTTTTGAACTCCTGGCCTTGTAGTTGGTGGTCCAACTTGTAACCACTACGCAAAGAACCTAAGTGATAGTGACTTTTATTTTACGTTTAATGTACTCCCGAGCCATGTGTTAGCTTCTCCGATTTCTTCTGGGAGACTTTTTCTTCTGTGCAACCTCCTCTTCCGGTTCAGGAACAATGTGTTCCTTTTCAGTCAGGATCATCTCAGGGTGTCAGGGGGAGCTCCCGTATGAATTGATCCGACCGTGAGCTTCTGTAAGTCCGGTGGCGCATCTTGGGGGCTTTGCTCCCGTGGGTGTGTTCAGGGGCCAGAGAATCCACATCGAAACCTTCAGTGCAGCGTGACTCTGCATTTAAGCACGTGCAGCAAACATTCAGCACTCTTTTGGGGACACCGACCCTCGGTCCAACCCCACAGGGTGGCCTGGGCACACCTCCCAACTCCACCATTGTGACGTCGGAAGGGCACACACTGCTTCTGCAGAGGGACGACGTTCACATCTTTGGTGGCTTTCCGGATATGCATGCCCTTGATGACCGGGGCAGTTTCACGGGTGTGCTCAAAATGGACCCGAGCTGCGACCCTCTGGACTTGCAGGATGTCCCGGGTGCTCTGGGTCAGGTGCGTAGCGAACCATTTTGGCAGATCACCTCAGGCTGATACGGGAAGAGTGGGGGGAAGTTTTAAAAACATGAAAGTTGCATTGTTGAGGAAATGGCCGGGAAAGTGGCCCTGAGAATTCCAGCCCGGCCCCCACCACAACAAGGCAGCAGCTCGTTCTTCAAGCTTGTCCCACGACAATTGGGTGGGGAAACTTTACCCCATCCTTCTTCCAGCCCTCATCTTGCCCCTTCAGACTCTTTTTTTGTACCCCCAATTCAAAGAACATTGAAAAGGAACACACTGTGGGTCCCTCAAAGATGCCAAAACGGATGTTTTGATGTGGCGTGATTGAAGGAGGCAGAATTCTTTAGGAAATGGTTAGAAACACCTCCTTCTGAAGTGTGTAGACCTTGGAGCCTATCCCTGGAGGATATGCTGAGAAACAATAGCTTCACGTTCTTATGTTTTTGTTTAATAAAGATTTCTATGACGTGTGTCAGTACTTTTATTACTTATCCTCTGTGTTTACCACTCACTTCACACGGGCCTTTCCATATCAATAGAAACATACATGTAGACATATGTGTTTATTGTTGTAAAGTGCCACTCAGTGGGCTCTGACCCGGTCTGCGTAACCCTACGCACGACAAAATAAAACCCTGCACAGTCCTGGGCCATCTTCACAACTGTTCCTGTGCTTGAGCCCATGGATGCAGCCACTGTGTCCGCCCACTGTATTGAGGGTCTTCTTTTGTGTTGCCCCTCCCCTTCACCAAACAGGATGTCCTTCTCCAGAGACTGGTCTCTCCTGACAATCTGTCCAAAGTCAGTACGACAAAGGCTTGCCATCCTTGCCTCTAAGGTGCACTCTGGCCTTCTTTCTTTGAATATAGATTGGCTTGTCCTTTTAGCAGTCCCTGGGACTTTCAATAGTCATGTCCAGCCCCACAATTCAGATGCAGCCATTCTTCTCTAGTTTTCCGTATTTAATATCCAACTTTCACATGCATATGATGCAATGGAGAATACCACGGCTTGTGTCAGGCACACCTTAGTTCTCCAAGTAACATCCTTGCTCTTCAACACTCTAAAGTCTTGGGCAGCAGATATACTCAATGCAGCACATTTTTTTATTTCTTGACTGCTGCTTCTATGAGTATTGATTGTGAATCCAAGCAAGACAAAATCCTTGACAATTTCAAACTGTTCTCCATTTATCGTGGTTACCTGTCGTTCCAGTTGTGAGGATTTGGGTCTTTCTTCCATTGAGTTGTAATCCACACTGAAGGCTACACTCCTTGATCTTCATCAGCAAGTGCTTCACGTGAGTCCTTACTTTTAGCAAGCGAGGTGTGTCATCTGCATACCACAGGTTGTTAGTAAGCCTTCCTCCAATCCTGGTGCCACACTCTTCTTCATAGAATCCTGCTTCTCCCATGATTTGCTCAGCATATAGATTGAACAAGTATGGTGAGAGGATATAACCCTGATGCTCACCTTTCCTGATTTTAAACCATGCAATATCCCCTTCTTCTGTCCGCACAACTGCCTCTTGATCCATGTACAAGTTCCAAAAGAGCACAACAAAGTGTTCTGGAATTTCTAGTCTTGTCAAGGTTATTCACAATTTATTATGGTCCATTCAGTTGGATGCCTTTGCATAGTCAATGAAACACAAGTAAACCTCTTTCTGGTATTCCCTGCTTTCAGCCAAGATCCATTGGACATCAGCATGATATCCCTTGTTCCATATCCTCCTTTTCTCATTCCATCTGGAACTTGCAGTTCCTTGTCCATGTACTGCTGCAAATGTTATTGCATGGTCTTAAGCAAAATGTGACTTCTATGTGATATCAGTGATATTGTTCTATAGTTTGAGCATTCTGTTGGGTCACCTTTCTTTGGAATGGGCACAAATATGAATCTCTTCCAGGAAGTTGGCCAGGTAGCTGTCTTACAAATGTTCTGGCATAGAGAAGTGAGTGCTTCCAGGGCTTCTTCAGCTTTCTGAAACATTTCAGTGGGGATTCCGTTAATTCCTAGAGTCTTGTTTGTAGCTAATGCATTCAGTGCAGTTTGAACATCCTTCTTCAGCACCACGGATTGGTTCTTGCTCTATGCTACCTCCTGAAACGGTGGAATGTCGACTAGTTCCTTTGGTACAGTGACTCTGTGTGTTCTTTCCGTGTTCTCTTGATGCTTCCTGCATCATTCAATATTCTGCTACCAGAATCTTTCAAGATTGCAATTCGAGGCTTGAATTTTCTCTTGAATTCTTTCAGTTTCTGACATGCTGAGCCAATTCTTCCCTTTTGGTTTTCTAAATCTAGGGCCTTGCACATTTTATTATATCATTTTACTTTGTCTTCTCAAACTGCCTTTGAAGTTTTCTGGCCAGCCCTTTATGACTCCATCATTTCCTCCATTTGCTTTAGTGACTCGCTAATGAAGAGCAACTTGCAGAGTCTGTTTTAACATCTACTTTATTGTTTTCTTTGTTTCCTGTCTTTTTAATGACCCCTTCCTTTTCATGAACGATGGTCTTGGTGTCCTCCTGCAGCTCACTGGATCTTCTGCCATCGGTGTTCAGGACGTCAAGCCTCTTTTTGAGAGGTTCGCATAATTCAGGTGAGATAGACTCAAGGTCATGTTTTCGCTTCTATGGACTTGTTCTAGATTTCTTCAGCTTTTCCCTGAACTTACATATGAGCAGCTGATGGTCTGTGTTCCATAGCCGGGTCCTGGTCTGGTCTCAGCTGCTGATACTGAGCTTCTTCATCGTGTCTTCCCACAGATATAATCAATCTGATGTTTGTGTATTCCATCTGGGGAATCCATGCGTATAGTCGTCTTCTGAGTTGTTGAAAAAGTATTTGTTAGGTACCAATTGTTGGTTTGGCAAAATTCTATCATGCGATCTCTAGCTTCATTTCTATCACCAAGCCCTTATTTTTCAACTATTGTGCCTTCCTGTTTCCAACTTTTGCATTTCAATCACCAATAACTATTAGTGCATCTTGATCACATGTCTGATCAATTTCTGACTGAAGTCGTTGGTAGAAGTCTTCGATTTCTTCATCATTAGCTTTGTAGTTGGTGCATAAAATTGAATAATTGTATTGATTGGATTTCCTTGAAGGTGGTTAGATATAATCCAATCATAGATAGCCTTATACTTAATGATGGATTTGAAAGTGGTCAAAATGAAATGGCATGCATGAAGATCGATAGCCTAGGCACTACTGAGCTGAAATGCACTGGTATTGGCCACTTTGAATCAGAAAAATCATATGATTTACTGTGCTGGGAAAAGTACAATCAAGAGGAATGGCATAGCACTCATTGTTAGAAAGGGTCTTGCTAAATTTTTACTTCATGAAGTACATATGCTACGCCCATCCATGTATATGCAGACTCCTGGCATTGCGTTATAGGCTAACATCTACTATACCACACCAAGTTCTAAACATTTTGTATGGATAGCTCATTTGTCCATGACAAGGGGAGTACAGTCAACACACCTGGCTGCTAATCAACCAGGTTGGAGATTCAAGTCCACCCAGAGGCACCTTTCAAGAAAGACCTGGTGATCCATGTCCACAAAATCAGCCACTGAAAGTCCTATGAAGTACGTTTTTGCTCTGGCACATTTGGGTCACCTTGAATTGGAATCCACAATGAGACTTAAGTGATTCCACACAAGATCTGACTTCCCTGACTTCCCAGTGAGGAAACTTTGGAACATAGAGATGAAGTAACTTGTTCAAGGGCACACCAATGTAAGTGACAGAGACAAGATTTGAACCCAAGTAGTGGTGGAGTCTGGGCACACACTGATACACAGGCTATTAAATCTGTTTGTGTGTACATAAGGTTCCTGGTTGGTGCAAATGGTTTCCACTCATCTACTAAGGATTGTGAGCTCGCACCTACCCAGCAGTGCTGTGCAAGAAAGGCCTGGTGATCGGTCTCCACAAAGAAAACGCTGTGGAGCAGTTGCATGCTCATGTGGGGTCCCATGGGCTGGACGTGACTCCACAGCAGTAGGTTTGGCCTTGGGTTTGTGCTCACATAAAAGCTTGGCGCAAACTTTAAATGTTAATATAATTACATTTGAGCAGGAATCATTTGGGAGATTGTTGAATTTTTCCTTTTTGCTTACACGCTTTTAAGTGTTTACAGAAAACGTCATTTTTTTTAAAAAAGGAAGACTCTTTTTTCTAAAAAAAAAAAGACTTGATCCCAATTGATGACATTTTTATGGTCGTGTTTTTCGGCCTCATCCATAGGCATGGCCATATCTGAGAGTCAACAAGAAATGCCTAAGCCCAGATTAAATCCCTGACAGGAGGTCTCTGCGGAGGGGGAGAAACAGGCTAGAAGGTTCGTGAGGGTCCCTCTGCAGCACCTTCTCTAGAGGCTCGTGCCATTTGACGTGTGGGGATTGCTCTGTGGGGTCTCCGTGTTTCGAGCCCTGCTTCAAAGAAGTCTGTGCTCCTCCAATGTCCTCATCTCCTGCGGCTGCCATAGCAGATCACCACAAACTTGGTAGCTTACACCAAACCGCACTGGAACTCTCTGGGACAAAGTAGAACTCCCCCATAGGGTTTCGAGGCTGTAGATCAGAGAGACCCAGTGAATTTGAATCACTCACCTTTCCCTTAGCACCCAAGTGCTAACCACGGTGCCACCAGGGCTCCTTAAAGCAACAGTCCACAGAGA
>NW_022111320.1:25047222-25057557 GCF_000313985.2 Echinops telfairi
TTTACACAATTGATGTATGTATGGATTGTGATAAGAGTTGTATGAGCCCCTAATAAAATGATTAAAAAACAAAACAAAACAGAAATCTATCCCCACTGTTCTACAAGCTGGCCGTCTGAGCTCAGGCAGGGTTGGACTTGCCAAGGCTCTAGGGGAGATCCTTCTGGGCTCGCTTCCCCTCTGGTGACTCCAGGTGTTTCCAGGTTGTGGTGGAGCACGCTGATCTCGGCCTCCATCCCCGCATCACCTTCCTCTTCATGTGCCCCGGTGCAGCCTCGCCCTTGTAATGGGATGTAGGAGGCAAACACTCAGTTCTGTTGAAAGGTCAGCAGCTCCAATCCACCCAGAGGGGCCTTGGGAGAAAAGTTCGGCAGTCTGCTTCTGGAAGTTCTCGGCTTGAGAACTCAGTGGAACACAGTTCCCATCAGAGATACCTGGGGCTGTCATGAACTGATTCAATGGTCACTGGCTGTGTTTGTTTGTGTTTTGTTTTAATTAAATACTTTTATTGGGGACCCTTATCACAATCCATATATTCATCCATTGTGTCAAGCACATTTGTACCTATGTTGCCATCATCATTTTCACAGTGTTTTCTTTCTACGTGAGCCCTTGATATTAGCTCATTTTTCCCTCCCTCCCTCATGAACCCTTGATAAATTATAAATTATTATTTTCATTTCTTACATCGTCTGCTGTCTCCCTTCACCCACTTTTCTGTTGTCCGTTCCCCTGGGAGGGAGTTCTATGTCAGTCCTTGTGATCGATTCTCCTTTTCTACCCCCACCTTCCCCTTACCCTCCTGGTATCTCCATTCTCGTTGTTGGTCCTGAGTGGTTTATCTGTCCTGGATTCCCTGTGTTGCAGGCTCTTATCTGTAGCAGTGTGCATATTGTGGTCTAGTCAGATTTGTAAGGTAGTGTTGAGGTCATGATAGTGGTGCGGGGAGGGAGGAAGCATTAAAGAACTAGAGGAAAGTTGTATGTTTCATCGGTGCTAGACTGCACCCTGACTGGCTCCTCTCCTCCTCGTTGTTTTGGGTTTTATTAGTGAGTCTCGCCTGGATCATCGCGGTATTCTATTCACTTCAAGATTCTTCATTATAACCCGCCAAGACCACGCTTCCACATGCGGCTGAATTGACCAGCTCCAGAGCTGAGGAATGGGTGGTCACCATCCAACTGACTGCACTGAGCCACCAGGATAGCAGCTCTTTGTGACCTGCAGCATCCTAGGGTCTTGAGATTTAATTTGCATGTTGTTACAAAAGTCACCCAGGGGTTAAGGTACAGTTTGAGGAACCAAAGACCCCTACTGCTAGCGAGTTGATTTTGGTTCACAGCGACTCTACATAGGGTTTCCAAGGCTGTAGCTGTTTACTGGAGCAGACAGCCTCCTCTTTCTCCTAAGGAGCGGCTGAGGGCTTTGAACTACTGACCTTGAGGTTGGCAGTCCAATGCTCACCCGACTGCACAACGAGGGCTCCTCACAGTTGGATTCATTTGAGCAAATGTAAACAGTGGTGTCGCTGTCATCCCTCATCAGACTATGGAACCTTCTCGATCTGATGGCTTTCGTTTCGCAGTGTCTGAAGGGTCTCCATGTTTTCACGGGTTCAGAATTGGTTTTCCTGTTTCCACTGCACGGCGGTCCAGGTTTTGTTGCTTCATGTTCCTGTTCGAGGATATGTGAACTGTTTCTCGTTGGGGGCTAGTATGAATGCTGCTGCTGTGAAGGTTCATGTCCCGTTGTTAAAGGGGACACATGTTTTCATGTCTCGACCGAAGTGTTGGGTCCTGTGACACAAGTGTGACTTTTTCAAGATAACCACCAAAGAAGTTCACAACATCTGTGTGAGGCTAAGGAGCCCTGAAAGAACAAGCCCTCCCCAGTCTGGAATTGCCTTCCCTTCTGCTCTCTTTCCCTTAGTTGCTCGAGTGGTTTAGTTTCGTGCCTCTCTCTTCCTGTCTGTTTCTCAGCAAAGAAACGGTTTCGCACGAACCTGTGTTTGGGGTGTCTCGCTCCCCTCCCCGCCTCCCCCCACCTCCACAGCAGTGCTTCCCCAGCAAGAGGTCTGCCTTCTGCCACAGGTAACACAAATATCGGGGTGTTGTCCTTGTCTCTCCCCTAACGAGAACATTCATTTCCTGAAATCGTGCTTTGAGTCAGTGTGTGCCGACTGTCTGATCTGGAGTAGAATGAGCGTGGACCCGAGCCCGTGGGCTGGGAGATGTCAGTCAGTGTCCAGATAAGGCCTGTGAGTGGGTTCTGAGAGGAAACCCAGCCTCAGCTCTAGGTCTGATAGAGCCGGGACATTTTCTCCCGGGCTGTCCCTTGCCCCCCAGCCCTGTGGCCCCAAAGTCCCCCAGGTCTCTGGTTGTCTGTAAATGCCGAGAGAAGACTCTGAATTCACCCCCCTCAGACTGTTGCTCTACTTGGGGCCCCGAGGGGCTTTTCCACATGGAAGGAAGCCTCCCATGAGACAAAGTCCCCCACACTCGCACCCAGCAGCATGGTCCCCCACCATGAACTAGGACAGGCTTTTGTGTATTTCTGTCCATTCTACTAAAAGCCTGAGTTCCTGTGATCACCAGTACAGTCCTGTTCATCTTTGGTCCAGGACCCTGTTGGCAAAACAGTGCATGGCCAACCATAGGTACTGTCAGCTGGTATCTGATGATTCGGGTTCCTTCGCTCTTTTGCAGGTGACCTGGCTCCCAGTGAACTCACCGGGTATCAACAAGGCAGGAAATCTTCTGTGTGTCGCCCACCAGGCAGGGTGCATGATGTATGAAAAGCGGGCCCTGCCCTCAATGCCTGGTCTGGTTTCTTTATCAGCTTTTGTTAAAATCATTCTGCTGTTGTACTTGTTAAGGGGTGATAAACTATATTGATTTCAATTTCTGAGCAAGAAATGTAGTCTGCCCACTTGACTTCACCTTTGCCTAATGTTTATGCAGCAATGGGATTGTCCTACCACACAGTGGGTGGGCTGGTCTGGCCCATTTGGTTTTTGGGGGTTTTTTTCTTCATTGCCTTTGAAGTCAGGAAGTCTCCCAAGAAGTGCCCATGAGGTGAGATGTCAACTAAGTCCACATAGAAGAAACACCAGCCTATGTGAGCCAAAGATTGTAAAAAGTAAAATCCAAATCTGTAGGAGGGACTTATATCAGAGCTTAAATTGTGTACACATGGTTTACAAAAGGCTATGGATGGCAATGGAAACCCCAAATCCATTTGCAGGGACCACACATGGATTAAGCACCTGGTGAATCCCCTCTGACCATAGTCCAGGGATGGAATAGACTGGCTATCAGACAGAGAGCATTGGAAAGCCCACAATGGCAGATATAACTGGGTTAAAATGTAATAAATACCTTATCATTTGATCTCCCTTTTGACCCATTTTAAAGTTGTTTCAATTTTTAATATTTTCTGCATTCTTTTTGAATATTTTTCTGTTTGTTTTCTTTTTTTTTTAAATCATTTTATTGGGGCTCATACAACTCTTATCACAATCCATACATACATGAATTGTATAAAGCACATTTGTACATTTGTTACCCTCATCATTCTCAAAACATTCACTCTCCACGTAAGTCCCTGGCATCAGCTCCTCATTTTTCCCCTCCCTCCCCGCTCCCCCTCCTTCGTGAACCCTTAATAAGTTATAAATTATTATTTTGACATATCTTACACTATCTCCCCTCACCCACCTCTCTGCTGTTCGTCCCCCAAGGAGGAGGTTATATGTAGATCCTTATAATCGGTTCCCCCTCTCTACCTCACCCTCACCCTCCACCCTCCCGGTATTATCACTCTCACAACTGGTCCTGAAGGGATCATCCGTCCTGGATTCCCTGTGTTTCCAGTTCCTATCTGTACCAGTATACATCCTCTGATCTAGCCTGATTTGTAAGGTAGGATTGGGATCATGATTTTTTTTATGTCTAGTTATTGGTGTTGGATTATTTTGACTTTGTTTCCTGTCTGTGTTTTGTATGCCTTTCTGAATATGAGATCCAGGATAGTTATATTTAAGGAGGCAGTAACAGGATTAGTAATTACCAGGGGACATGGCAGGGGAGGATGGGGAGCTAACAACAATGAATATGAGGAGAAAATGTTCTGAAATTGAGTGTGGTGATGGTTGTGCAATTCTTCTTAATACCAATGACTGACCACATGGTATGCTATGTGAAGTATATGCCAATACAACTATTAGAGAACAACAGTGCTCACGAGGCATCCCAGAGTTTCAGGTCTTATTGTTCTTAGAGTCTTCATGCGCGTCTCAGCCTTTAACTGTTACGGATTTTGGTTTTATTTTACATCGTGTCCTCAGTACATGTTCCTTCCATCTCACTCAGCCCCCCCCCCCAACGCGGCTGCAGAGTGGGGCACGTTTCCCGATTCTCTGAGAGCTCCTGAGTAGCAACCAAACACACACCGAAAGGTTGGCGACTCCAACTCACTCGAGGTGCCTCTGCAGAAAGCCTGGCGATCTGCTTCCAAAAGCCCCTGAGGAGCTCTCCCGAGGCAGAATCAAGTGGACGGCAGCTGGTTAAGGAGCACACAGGTGTGGACAGAGGCAAGACAGTACTGTGTGGGGAAGACGATGACCCAAACAAGAGCCAAGTGTAGCCGTTGGGTCCATGCTGGGTCCAGGCTCAGTGTGACGTTCAGGCTCAGGACTGACCAAGGGACATTTCCCCAATTGCTCCCGATGGAGGAGAAAGGGGAGACGCAGGGCGAGCAGAAGCTGCTCCTCAGAGAGAATCACTCTCGGCAAAGACCCAGGGGTTCTAGAGAACGATGGGAAATTCCAGAGCCTTGCAGTTAGAGCAGTGGTTCTCAACCTGTGGGTCGAGACCCCTTTGGGGGTCGAACAACCCTTTCACAGGGGCCGCCCGATTCATAACAGTAGCAAAATGATGAAGTAGCAATGAAAATAATTTTATGGTTGGGGGTCACCACAACATGAGGAACTGTATTAAAGGGTCATGGCATGAGGAAGGTTGAGAACCACTGGGGTAGAGCTTGGAATGGACAGAGACGAGACTGAAATCTGAGCATCTCCAACGGCCTGGTACTACTCTGAAAAACAGGTTTTGTTCACATGTCTGCATCTCCTCTGAAGGTCCCCGGGCCATGTCTTCAGCTTTGATAGTTATGGTAGTTAACATAATCTGGTGTCACTTTGAGAGGATTATGAGTGAAGGGGCGGAGTCTTGTCTGTCAATCAGGATATAGTCAATGAGGCCTCTGTGTTGGCATGGCCTTCTCCTGAGTATTTGGGGAACTCCTGTTTTCCTCCTTGGAGGTGGGAGACACACTCTCTCTCTGCTCACTCCCTGTGAGACATCCCTGTGGAGAAGAAACATGGAGAGAAGCTGATGGAGCCAGACCTCGGGAGCCGGAGAAGCCACGTGGAGACCCTTGCCAGCACTGAGATGCTCACAATGACACTGGATCCACAAGACTTCCCACCCACTGGCCTCTGATTTTGCTGCATTCAGCATCATTGCATGTCTTGGGTGAGTCTGACGAGGAATTTATAGATTGGTATCAGATATACGGGCTAATATCAGACTTATGGACTTGGTCTGGACTGGGCTGAGATGTTTTCTCAATATTCAATTGCTCTTGTACATCAAGCGCTTTCTTATACACATATGAGTGTGTCTCTGAATTTGTCTCTCTAGTCTACCTGGACTAACACGATGGTACTTAACAATAACATGGAAGGAGACTTAATGACATAGTGGTTATACCATGAGCTGCTAACTTCAAGGTCAGCCATTCAAAACCACCAGTCACTCCAAGGGAGAAACACAGGGCTTTCTAATCCCATAAAGTGTTGGGAATTCACAGGGGTAGTTCTACCCTGTCGTTTGTCGCTGAGTCTGCATCGACTCAATGGCAGTGAGTGTGGAGTCTGTTAATAATGTAAGTAATATTCGCTCGACATTCGTACTGTTTTGTTTTGCATGTAGTAGCCCATGCAGCCTTTAAAGGGCAGAGGGAATAAGACGGGTGCTGCACACCCCAATTTGCAGTGTAGACAATTTGAGCCTTAGAGAAGATTGGGACTTCCCCAAGCCTCGGACCCAAGTGTCTGGCCTCCAAATTCCCACACTGTTTTCCTATATGCAGCTGCTTCGTTTGAGCGTTAGGAAAGACGTCTTCTATTCCGCTCGAGAAAACTTGAACTCAAACACAGAAAAACAACACTCCATCCCCCGCTGGCTGGCTTAGCTCTCAGGTCAGATACGTCCAGTAACCACAGGCTCTGGTGAATGACTTAAGAGACTTCTGTGTTCACTTATTGGCCTATATTTGTGGGGCCAATGGACACCACTCAGAAACCAAGGAACCCTGCACACCAGAAGATGGCTTGCTTCCAAGGACCAGCTCCCTTTGCTGGCAGAACCCACTCTCCTACAGTCCACCTTCTCTTACGCTCAGTTTGCCTTTGGACACACAGTGAATGTCCCACAGTCACTCAGCTGAGGAGTGGGCAGGGGGCTTCTCTGAAAGAAGTTACATGGAATTGAAGCTGAGCAGACACATGGTGACTCTTGGTTTCTTCCCGTACCCCACTCCCACCCTCACCAAGGAAGCCCTTCTGGAGGCCTGGCAGAGTCGGACAAGACTGAGATTGGGCAGAGAAGCCCTGCAGACTCACATCAGATCCCCTTCCGCTTAAATGGCAGCTCTTTATTCAGTTGAGGATTCTGCTGGTCTGGATCAGGCTGCCCTGTGTCTGAGGTGAGGTGGTGGGTAGATCGGGTGGGAATGGATAGTTGCAGAGAACCGACTCACGTGATTAGACAACAAAGTTATGCTGACCATGAATCAAGGGGAGCAGTCTAGACTCCCTCTCCTGAATCAGCCAGCCACTGGTAGCAGGCTGCCACTGAGAAGGCGACTGGAGGTTGTGCTATAGGGTGGCTGTGGTAGTGAGGCTTCTGTGTGGGCATGGCCTTCTCCTGAGGATTCTGGGAACTCTAGTATTTCCTGCTTGGAGGTAGGAAACAGACCCTCTCTCGCCTCACTCCCTGGGAGACATTGCTGCTGACAAGACACATGGAACTACACTAGTGCCCTGAGCTGGAGAAGCCACGTGGAGACCCCTGCCAGTGCTGAGCTGCTTACAATGCCACTGCATCCAGACTTTCTACCCACTGGCCTGTGATCGTCCTGCATTCGGCATCATTATATGTGTTTCGTGACTCTGAAGAGTACTTTATAGATTGGTATAGGATATATGGGTTAATATCGAATTTATGGACTTAATCTGGACTGGGTTGGGATGTTTTCTTAATGTACAATGACCCTTTATATAAAACTCTCTCTTATACATATATGAGTGTCTATGGATTTGTTTCTCTAGTCTACCCAGACTAGCACAGTGGCTTCCACTGGCTGGAGACCATGCTCCAGAGAAGAGGATTCCTAGTTGCTAGGGGAATGGGTGCCCCAGTCTGTAAGGAGAATGCTAACATTGGCTACAGAAGCCTTCTTAGGAGAAAAGAAATCTAGACTTGGCCTCAAGTCCTTTAGACCTGTTTTCAAGAAGTCCCTGGAGAAGGGTGTCGTGTTTGGTAAAGGAGAGAGTCCACCAAAAAGAAGAGGGAGACTCTCAAAGAGAAGGATGGAAGGAGGAACCCAATGGCTGCAACAATGGGCTCAAACATAGCAACCAAGGTGAGGACCGGTTGCTAAGAGGTGGACCTACTCAACAGCACCTAGCAGCAGCGCCAACCTGAGACCCGACAGATGCCGTCTCTGCTGAATTTTTCTTTTTTCTTTCTTTTTTGCTTTACACTGATCTCTCCATTGAAAGAGAAGAGGCCCGATCTCCTTGCAGGGCTCTCACATGGTTTCTACTGAGTCCGAGTCCTGACCTCTGCTAAGAGTCTACACTGCAAGCTCTTGCAATTTAAAAAATCTGTTTTCTGATGTTGATGCTGGTATTGTAGAAAGGGGGGTGGGGGTGGGGGTGATCCTTGTCAACTCCCACTTAAAGAACACAAGCTTCCATCTTCGAGTGTCATGTACTCAAGATTTTATGACAGCCGTTGGAGACAAAGGCCCCCTCCAATGGGAGTCTGTTGTTCATCTCCGGAACCATGGCTGTGGAAGGCATTTGTCTCACCCAAAGGTGTTTGAATGAATTTGCACTTGCCTGTTTGGGTGACAAATGTTCTTCACATTTCAACTTCCCTCCGGGTCAGTTTCACCGCAGTATCAACATTGTGTTGTCATGTGGCCACCAGAGTGGATAATCCAGAGCCCAATAAGCAACGTTGCTGCTAGGTCCCGAGTCACAGCCACAATGCACCACAGAGCGAAACCCGGCCTGGCCCTGTGCCTGCTCTGCGTTGTTGTGAGAGTTGAGCCCATTATTGCAGTCGGTGTGTCAATGCCTCTCATCGGAGTCCTTGCTCTTTTGGGCTGACCCTCTCCTTTACCAAGCCTGATGTCCTTTCCAGGGATTTGTCCCTCCTCAGGACGCGTCCAAATTGCTTCTGATGATGTTTGTATTTCTTCCAAGACAGATGTGCTTGATCTTCTGGCAGTCCATGCTATATTCAATAATCTTTGTCAACACCATCATTCAAAGGCATCAGTTCTTGAGTCTTCCAAGGTCATATGAGGTGATGGAAAATGCTGCGGCTTGGGTTTGGTCCTCCAATGACATCGCTGCTCTTTAAATAGAGCAGATTGACTCAACAAACTATGTCGTTTGAGTTTTCTGGCTACTGCTGCCCTGGGTGTTGATGGTGATCTGAGGAAAACGGTGTCCTTGACGACCTCCAGCTTCTTCCCATGCATCACAGGGTTGCTTACGGGGCCAGGGGGGAAGCGTTCTGGTAAAAGATGGAAAAAAGGCTGCCATGTAATCCGCCCTGAAGGCAGTGAGCAACTACGAGTGTGATAATAATAAAAAAAACCAAAGGTAAGAGAAAACACCATCTTTTATTTTGGTCCCAAAACGTGTAAAGATCCAGGGACTCTGTCAGAAACTTAGAGGGGCTGGGTCCAAGGGTGGAAAAACATTCTGTTGTGAGGAGAAAGGAAACAGACTGCCCTGGGAGAGCCAGGCCCCCTGCGGCGCATGAAGGCAGGGCTCTGCATCTCTTCTCTGGGTGCTGCCGTCGGGAGGGTACTTGCTGTTCGCTGCTGCTAAGTGGATTCTGACCTTGGGCATGTGGTGCGGGAAACAACTGCTCCTTGGGGTTTTCAAGACGGAAGCCTTTTGGAAGCAGTTGCCAGGCCTTTCCGCAAGGCACCGCTGGGGGAAGCCTTAACCATTTGTACCACCTAGAGACTCCGTGTTTTCGAAGATGATTATATTTTGTTTACCAGTGACCGAGAGAGCCTTCACAACAACATGGTATGTCCCCCCTTTTCTTCCGTTTTGTTTTTATATGACTTCTTGTTGAACTTTTATTGACATGGAAGTCTTGTGTCATACAATTCGAGGGTTTAACTATGTTAAAGAAGTGCCCTATGGTTTCCATCCACATGACTTTGGTGCTCAGTGTTTCACATGGAGTTCAGAACCCTCAATGTTCCGGGGATGAGTAAAGTGTGGGGGGATGTTGTCTTCATTCGGGGATGGAGAGGGGGTCCATGGTATTTTCAGCAATCTGTTAGGCTTGCCTAGCTCAGTTACCAGCTGAAGGCCCTCTCTGATGACTCCACGGAACTTAAAACTGAGTAAAATGAAACCCCAGACCCAGGAGCTAAGGATGCCGCACTCTAGCACAAAACATTCCAGGAGTCAGCCGTGAAGAAGAACAGGACTCACCTGGAGCTAAAAATGAAGCTTACGGTCGCCATGAGCACTGAGTCTGACCTCAGATTTGGGGAGACATCTCCTCTTTTAAATTTTATATAAGATTGTCTTTCAAGCCTTCTCACAATTTTTCTCTTTCCTTCTCTTTGGGTTTCTGTTTTTGTCATTGTGTTAGTCCAAGTTGACTAGAGAAACAAATCCAGAGAGCCTCAGATATGTGTAGGAAAGAGCTTTCTATAAAAGACCAATTGCATATTGAGAAAGCATCCCAGCACAGTCCAGATCAAGTCCACAATAAGTCCAATATTAGCCCATATGTCAGATACCAGTCTATAAATTCCTCTTCAGACTCATGCCACACCTGCACTGAAGCCGAATGCAGGAAGATCACAGGCCAGTGGGTGGAAAGACTTACGGATCCAGTGGTGGTGGAAGCTTCTCAGCATTGGTATGGGCCTCCCTGTGGCTCCTCCAACTCCAGGGTTCTGGTTCCATCAACAGTAGCTCCATGTGGCTTGTCAGCAGGA
>NW_022111320.1:25058920-25060680 GCF_000313985.2 Echinops telfairi
CTGAACTACCACCTCCAAGGTCAAGAATGGGGCAGGAGCAAGACCCCTGAGTTCCCCAACATAGTGCCAGTACGGAAGCAGCACTGTGTGGGTGTGTCTGCACATATACCCGAAGCAGCCTTCAAGAATTCCCCTGAGCCATTGGGTGGGAAGATCAGTAGAATGGGCAAAAGCTCTTGAAAGCCCCATCTTCGCAGACCACACAGAGCAGAGTAGGAGAAAAGAGAGCGTTGCTGTCTATGGGAGCACAGATCAACTCAGCAGGATACATTGTGTTGGGTGGTCGGGTCAAAGCCCATAAAGGCTGAGCATCTAAAGCCCTCAAGATCAGGGTGCCTTTCCCAACCCGGTCACCCCAGATGCACTGTCGGGAGGGAGGAGAGAAATGGTGAAACGCTGAATGACTGAGATGAAGTTCTTGCCTTCTGAGGGAATTGGGGTCTCAAAATAGAAAATAAGTTCTGTTGCCATCGGGCGTTTACTGCAAATACCATGTGTCTCTCTCCTAACACCTTGGGATTAGCCCTCCCTGAGGTCACTGATTGTTTTGTAATCTTGAGCTTCTTTTTCCCTTTTTTTTGGTGGGCATTATTATTTCATCCTTTTCAAGATAGCTGCTGGTGTTAGGCAGGGTTCTCTAGAGAAATGAGACCTATATATAAATACATAGGTTTATACAGCAAGAAGGAATATAACAGCTAATTAGTCTATACAGCAGTATAGAGGGTTCAGTTCAACTCACTTCTATGGAACAGTTGATATACTAGAAGTCCTTCAACTTCCGTGGCCTGGCAGGTAGGAACTAGTCAGCTGAGTCCTCCCTGCGACAAGGCAAGCAGAGTCTGCCCACAGGCAGCAAGCAGCAGAGTGGGTCCCCAGCAGTCAGTAGCTCGGGATTTCAGCAAAGCAGGCCCAGATGGGATGTCAAACACAAGCAATGCAAGGCAAAAGAATCCACCAGCCTCAAGCTCAAGTGATACATGCACCAGCAGCGTGGCAAAGCAGGTCTCGAAGGAATCTCAAGCTCTAATGACAGGATCCAGGGGTTGGCCTGGCCCACAGGTGGTGTAGCTCACAGGTTGAGGCAGAAAACTAACTACAGCAGCAGCTTGAATGCTCCAGCATGCTCTGATCACCAGAGAGCAAGAGAGGGGGGGGGCGGACCTTGCAGAGCCATTTATCTCTTTGCTCTCCAACCAAATTGCAACCGGATTGGTCCCTCATGTTCCTATTGGCCAGGTTGGCACAATAAACCTATCATAGTCTACCCCTTGCCAACTTGGCAGCAGCACACAATTCTTTAGCCATCTATAAGTTCCAGACATTAATGAAAAAACACACCCAACATCATACATCTATCATACATATAAATGAAAACACAGTGAATATGATTGTATCTGGTATATCGTACATGAACAAAGACAAGATATTCAATAAGCACATATAAAGAAGAAATACTGACAACCACTAACCTCGCTTTTGCAATTGATCAGATGGTCATAACTGATAGAACAACCTTCTTCTACTAGTCATTCTGTATTAACTTTGACCTCAGCCACCACTTCAGCTGGCCATGGTTCTTTGCCTGGGGGGGTGACCCAGACCTTCATTCCTGAGGGGTCTGGGTCACTAGACATCCTGTCAGGAATGGGTTGCTGTAACTTACCATTTATTTTAATCACAGGGCATGGTAGCACTAAGAGTCGGCCTATGGGATCTCCTGGATTCCAGACATATTCTTCTTTACCTCCATTATGTAA
>NW_022111320.1:25062152-25063387 GCF_000313985.2 Echinops telfairi
AGGTAATGTGACAGGAGTGGAGACTGTGGGCATTTGGGCCACTTCTTCATGCAGCTTACTTGTCCCTTCAGGTCCTGCTTTAGCCCGATCCCGTATATACCACTTCCATCTAGCAATGGAGTGTTGCTCTGCACGTCCAACTTTATGACTCTGCAGGTCAGACAATACCCAATTCATGATGGGCAGCTCAGGCCTCATGGTGACTTGGTGGCCCATGGTGAGGCAGTCAGTCTCCACTAAGGCCCAGTAACAGGTCAACAGCTGTTTTTCAAAGGGGGACTAGTTGTCTGCAGAGAATGGTAAGACTGTACTCCAAAATCCTAAGGGTCCATGCTGTGATTCACCAATAGGGGTCTGCCAGAGACTCCACACTGCATCTCTATCTACAACTGACACCATCAGGTCAGCTGGATCATATGGTCCCAGTGGCAAAGCAGCTTGCACGGCAGCCTGAACCTGTTGCAGAGCCTTTTTTTGGTCTGGGCCGCACGCAAAATTGGAGACCTTTCATGTCACTTGATAAATAAGTCGAAGTAGAACATTCAAATGAGGGATATGTTGCCTCCAAAATCTGAAGAGACTCAGTAGGCATTGTGCCTCCTGTTTAGCTTTTGGGGGTGGTGGTGGTGGGCAGATGCAATAACTTATCCTTCATTTTAGTAGGAATGTTTCAACATGCCCCACACCACTGGACCCCTGGAAATTTTACTGAGGTGGATGGAGGGTGCCTGAATCTTGGTTGAGTTGACTTCCCAACCTTTTTCACACAGATGTACCAATGAATCTAGAGTCTTTGATACATCCTCCTTAGTGGGTCCAATCAGCGTAATGTCATCAATATAATGGACCAGTGTGCCATTTTGTGGAAGAGATAGGCGATCAAGGTCCCTTAAGACTAAATTATGGCACAGGGAAGAATAGTTGATGTACCCCTGATGGAGAGTTGTGAAAATGTATTGTTATACAAACTCTTCCAGAACATAGAAAAAGATGGCAAACTCCCGAACCCCTTCTATGAAGCTAGTATAACTGATGCCAAAACTAGGCAAGGATCCCACAAGAATTGAGAACTACAGACCAATATCTCTAATGAACATTGATGCAAGAATCCTCAACAAAATACTAGCCAACAGAATACAAAAGTGTATAAAACAAATAATTCACCATGACCAAGTGGGGTTCATACCAGGGATGCAGGGATGGTTCAACATACGAAAGACCATTAATATTATTCA
>NW_022111320.1:25073539-25074569 GCF_000313985.2 Echinops telfairi
CTGCTTTTGGTTTACTATTTTCCTAGACAATGGCAGTTCTAATTGTGTCCACCTGGCCTTTCCTCCCATAACAGCCCTTATTCCACATTTCAGGGATCCCATGTGGGTGTTCTGCCAGTTACTAAGTATGTCTATTCCAATATGCATTCTGGAACTTGGGAAATAATGACAGGATGGTTTCGGGGGCCCACTGGACCCATGGTGAGGCGTACCTGAGCTAAAAGTCCATTGATAACTTGACCTCCATATGCCCCCACTCTGATTGACGGGTCTTTGAAACATTTTGGGTCTCCTGGAATTAGTGTCAGTTCAGAGCCAGTGTCCCTAGCCCCAGAAAAGTTTATTTCCTTTCCCCCTTATGAACAGTCACTCTTGTGAAAGGCCGCAGGTCCCTTTGGGGAAGGCAAGAAGAAAGACTAACAGTATAAACCAGTGATGTAGCAGGGTTCTTCTTCAAAGGGACCTGGCCTTCCCATCATTCAAGGGGTTGTGGGTCTGGGAATTGATTGTGTGGGTCTGGGAATTGATTGAGTGATCATGACTGTCTATTTTGCTGTTCTCCTGATCTAGCATTCTTCTGCCTGTATGTAAATATTTAGTAAGTTTCCCATGTATTTCACTCCTAATGACACTGTGGCTAAGTAGCCAATGCCATAAGTCCACACGAAATAGGTTGTTTTGATTACTAGGAAAACCTTGCTGTCCATTACGATAACCACGCCCTCATAGTCTCTTTTGATCCAGTGCTGACACCTGCCTCCTACCACCACTGGCTCAATCAGCCCCATTGTAGGCTAATGTCAGAGTTCACCTAGGGCAGTTCCCACTGTTAATCCTGGTATGCATAAAATAGCAATCCCAGGAGTCTTCAGGGATGCTGGGGTCCACTTCACAAACTTGTTCCTTATGGCTGTGATGAAAGTGTGTCCTCGGGGAACTCCCATTTTGGGTCTATGGCATTATTCTGATAGATCCATTCCAACATACCAATTTCCCTAAGCTTTTGGATGCCTTCTTCTACAGTGTACCA
>NW_022111320.1:25076589-25077819 GCF_000313985.2 Echinops telfairi
AAGGGCTCAAGTAGAAAGCAAATGTTTTGAGAATGATGATGGCAACAAATGTACAAATGTGCTTGACACAATGGATGGATTGTGATAAGAGTTGTACGATCCCCCAATAAAATGATTCAAAAAATAAAGAAGAAGAATGTGTGCTTAGAGGGCCCATTTCAAGGAGCTCAGACTGGTCTCATGTTACATTCCTTGCACCAGTATCCCACACCCTCAGTAGCCATTCCCCAGGCTTCTGCTTGTACGTATTAGAAAACTCGAGCAGATCCTTATGAGTATAGCACACTTCTTTCTGAGTCACCATCTGAACCTCACCTTTAGGAACTTTCTGAGGGTCCACTCTAGTGACAGGTCTAAAAGAAATAATGGGTTGTGCGGGTGTTTCCTGGGGGCTCTGCGCAACATCTTGAATATCTTGTAAGGCATCTCCCCCCGGCAATGCTCCAGATGCAGCCCAACCTGGCATTTCAGCTTGAACAATTTGGTTAATCTGATCAAGTGTGAGTTGTTTTACTGATAGTGGGTTAATCCCCTCAGGTGGGATGGTTGGACCTACTGACTGGGGTGGCTCAATCAACTCTAGGGGCTCAATAGCCCCCTCTCCTGGATCGTCAGTCCACATGTTCCCATGCCATGTGTCAAGGTCCCAATTCTTTCCAATTTGTGCCCTGGTTTTAATATCGGACACTCTTCCAGACCTGCAGCTCAGCTGACGCCTCATTCAGCTACCCGTATGAGGAGACTCTGGATTTGGTTTTCGGAGATGTCAGCTCTATTACTAGAGGAGAGAAGACTCTCCTTTGTAGCACCTGCAGAAGCTTTTACGCCTGTTATTGGCACTTGAGACGTGCTTCTGAGGTTTTGAGATGATTCCTTTCCTTGATCACATTTTCTATTGTAAGGAGGACCAGCCAACCCGCTTCCCTCTACTCATCCTGACAAAACTGCTGGAAAATATCAAACACACGATCACCCAGAGCCTCGCCTCTCAAGAGCACTTCATCTATCGGTGGTGATATTGTGGATATTAGCTTTGCGACTTCACACCTGGATTAACACCACCCTCTCTAATAATAGTGGCAGACTTATGCAGGCCTTTTGGGGTAGAGACAGCATTCTCAGTGATGTTAAGCCTAATCGGACTGGAGAGCCAATTTGAAAAGCCCATATTTATGATCTTGTTTCTCTAGAACCACTGTCAGTACCAATTGTGTTAGGCAGGGTTCTCTA
>NW_022111320.1:25078813-25080686 GCF_000313985.2 Echinops telfairi
TAGTAATGTTCCTGCAAAGTTAAAATTCTGTGCTGATTTCCCTTTTGACCTTTCTTTTTTTGAAAACAGTTTTTGTTTGTTTGCTTGTTTGTTGTTTAAATACTTTTATTGGGGGGCTCTTACATCTCTTATCACAATCCATACATGAAAATGATGATGGCGGCATATGTGCAAATGTGCTTGACACACTGGAGGAATATATGGATTGTGATAAATGCTTGTGTTTATTGCTGATTATGTGTATTGGTTTAGAATTAGATTTCCTCCGTGGGCTTTGGAGTTTTTGTCTGCATCTGCGATCTGAATGGGCTGTGCTCTGTTTGGGTTTCTCTCTCTCTTTGGGCACTCATCCGGCCTTGTCCATGGCTTTGGAGGCTACCTGCCTCTTGTAGTGGGTGTTGTTAATGGCCTCCTACTCAGAATTCTTCCCTGGATGGTACACCCTTCCCCCAACTGCTGCAATGGTGGTCTGTCCCTTCCCTAGAGAATTCCTTTTGGCCTACTGAGATCCTCATTGGCAGGCTGGCTGACATGAAGGTTCAGAAGACCAAGCCCCTTGCTTCAAAAACCAGTGGCTGGTTAGTGGACCACTCTGAGTGTGTCAGAGTAGAACTGGACTCCACAGGCTCTTTTGTTTTGTTATACTTTTTATTGTCATTTGAGTGGAAGTTTACAGGGAAAATTATCTTTGCATTCATCTGCATTTTGTTTGCTGTGGTGGACTGCAGTCCCCCCGATGGAAGGGTACTCTTCCCCATCTCTCCCTGTGTTGACCTGCTCCCTCTGTCCTTCTTTCCTAGCCTCTATTGCCTTCTCATCTCAAATGATGGATTCCTCGAAGGAGTGCATTAGGAGTCCAAGTGGCGTAGTGGTTATGCATTAGGCTGTGATCTACATGGTCGGCAGTTCAAGACCACCAGCATCTCTGAGGGAGATGCTGGGCTATTATGAATAAAGGGGTGGGGTCTAGCCTGTCAATCAGGTCACAGCCAGGTAATCCCTACTTGTGGGCGTGGCCTTCTCATGAGAATTCTGGGAGTTTTTCTCTCTTCCTCTCTCTCTGCTACACATTCCTGTTGACAAGCCACATGGAGCCATGCTAATAGCAGCCAGAGAGCCCTGGAGCTGAAGGAGCCACAGGGAGACCCTGGTTGACTCATCCCTTCCTTGTGATCCTTCTATGAGGGATGTCTCATTGTCTACAGATGGGTTTGGGGTCTCTGCTCCAACCCCCTCATTCTCAGTAATATGTTTGTTTGTTTGGGGTCTTCTGATGCCTATTACTGATCCCATCGACACCTCGTGATCACACAGGCTGGTGAGATTCTTCCATGTGGGCTTTGTTGCTTCTCGGCTAGATGGCCACTTCTTTATCTTCAAGCCTTTAAGATCCCAGACGCTATATCTTTTGATAGCTGGGCACCATCAGCTTTCTTCATCACATTTGCTTATGCACCCATTTGTCTGCAGCAATTGTGTCCGGGATGTGAGTACCATGGAATGGCAGGTTAATAGAACAAAGTGTTCTTGCGTTGAGGGAGTCCTTGAGCAACACTAGCATTTTGACCTCGTACTAGGTTTCTCATTCTACTCCACTCTCTGTGCCTTTGCCACCCGGTCTTCACCAACTAGAGGACATACACGGGAGCGCATGACGTGTCTCCTCACTGCCCCTCACTTTTTATCCATTTTATATGAACATTTAAATCTGTGTGAGTAGATATTTAAGATCTGTTGATGTGTCTCCACAAATAGCATTGAATTTCATTGAATTTTGAAAGAGCTAGTATTTTTCTCCCCAGAAAAAATGCAATGAAGATCATTTAAAAGCTGCTGTAGCTATACATCGATGGGGAGCTGCCAGAAGTTCAAA
>NW_022111320.1:25081997-25084591 GCF_000313985.2 Echinops telfairi
TGGGAGGAGGGTGGCTTACAGAGAGGAGTGCCCTTTGGACATCTGTCAGCTCTAAAGGAGCTTTGTAACACTCGCCCAAGCAAGACAGCGGCCAGGGCATCGAGTTTTGAAAGACTGAGAACCAGAGAGGACCAGAAAGAGACCAGCTGGCCTGGCGGGGAAGAGGCACTGCTGTGGACCATAGGACTGTAGGCTGACTGTTTCCTGATCTGAATTTGTGATAACCTGTTAACTTCCTAAGAAGCCCCCGAAACCATGAAACCTCTGTGAATTCTGGGTGGCCGTTGCAATGGATGATGGAACCCAGCAGAGAAGTAGCGGCCGGGCAGGGACTGTTGGTGTCAGGATAAGGTAAAGGAAGTTGGAGGGAGGGGGAAGCATGCCCGTCTTTTGCCTCAGACGGATCATTCCTGGGCAGATGTGGGGTTGAAGTCTCTTTTTCCTGAGTGCAGCTGTAAGAGGTCAGATGTTCCCCCCCCCACCCCCCGCCATTTCCTTGGCTATTCTGTACTAGTGTTTTCAATGGGGGAGGGGGGGGTTCAGCTATCTTATTCGTACCTCATATATGTATCACATGTTCTTTAAGATTTTTCTCCTATGTGCTTTCATAATGTGGATCCGTTTATTAAATCACTTCTTCTAATTGCTTTTTTTTTTAATAACTAAAAATGCAATTGATTGGCTTCCTACCTGCGCTGTTCCTGGGCCATGGAGGGGCTGCTCTACCTGGGGAGGGGCAGCAGCGACTGTGGGAGCAGCTGAGGCTGGAAGAGGTGACAGTGTCTCTAGGCTGGGACCTGGATCAGCTCGTCCCTGAGGAAGAGGAGGCAGTTGTGAGCTGTCTTTATGGTGCGAATCGTCATGTGCCCGAGTAATCTTTAGCAAAGCACACAGTGTCATGTGCTGTTGGGTATGACCAAGTCAGTTCCAACTCACAGTCACCCATGTACAAAAGAATGAAACACTGCCTGGTCCCGTCCCATCCCGTCCTCACAGTTGTTCCTATGCTTGATCCCATGTGTGGTAGTTACATATTCTCACGTCAACTTGAGGATATTAAGAGTGAAGGGGTGGAGTCTAGCCTGTCAATCAGGTCACAGTCTGATGATGCCTCCTTGTGGGTGTGGCCTTCATTCTGGGGACATCCTCCCTTTCTCCTGGGAGGCTGACCCCACTCTTTCTCTCTGCTTCACCTTCCTGTTGACAAGCCACATGGAGTCAGAGCCCTGGAGATGCGTCTACCACCACTGGATCCACAAGACTGTGAGCCCTCCGGACTGTGTTCTTCCTGCGTTCTACATCATTGCATGTGATTGCATGAGTCTGAAAAGTGATTTATAAACTAGGATTGGACGTATGGGCTAATATTGGACTTATGGACTTGATCTGGACTGGGTTGGGATGTTTTCTTAACACACAATTATTCTTTGATATAAAGTGCTTTCTTTTTTTAATAATAAATCATTTTATTGGGGACTTGTACAACGCTTATCACAATCCATATATACATCCATTGTGTCAAGTACTTTTGTACATGTGTTTCTCTCATCATTCTCAAAACATGTACTTTCTACTTGAGCCCTTGGTATCAGCTCCTTTTTTTTTTTTCCCTCCTGCTCCCCCCTCCCCATAAAGCTCTTTCTTATACACAGATAAGTCTCTGGATTTGTTTCTCTAGTTAACCCAGACTAACACGCCATGGTTGCAACCACTGTGTCGATCCATCTCATTGAGGGCCTTCCTTTTGATAATTTATAAATTGTTATTATAAATTTACTGACCCTCCACTGTATCAAGCTTAATGTCCTTCTCCAGGGACTGGTCTCTCCTGACCACATGTCCAAAGGGTGTGAGATGAAGTCTCTCCATCCTTGCCTCCAAGAACAATTCAGTTCCAGACACATCTGTTTGATCCTTTAGCAGTTCATGGGCTTTCAATATTTTTCAATAGCATTATAATTAAGGCTCATCGGATTTTTTTTTCTTCCCCCAAACCATGGTGTCATGTCGACTGAGGGAATGGACTATACCAAAGAAGAAGAGGATCAAATGTATAATCATGAATTTTTCTATGAGAATATGACTGTACCTTCTATTATTTTGGAAAAAAACAACAACAAAAAGACACACAATTACAGATAATTAAGCAAGCTAGAGCTCCAGACGAACAAGATGGTAATTGTTCTTTTAGTCAAATGCTGTGGGAATTTATCCTCCGATGCCAGTTGAGGCTCCTCTGAATCACAAATGGTTTGTTTGTCATCTCACAAGCTGATTGCCATGTCCTCTATGATTTCGCAGTTGAAGAAACAAAGAAAAAATGCCCCAATTCTCAAATTGTTGACAGTGACAGTGATCTCTTTGTAGATGTAGCCACTAAAGTGCATCAAGATAATAGTCAAACGTGTCCGAAATCAAAAGTAGGTGAAGGGAGACGTCGACTAGTGTAAGATATGACGAAATAATAAAAATTTATAAATGATCAAGGGTTCACGGGGAAGGGGGAAGCAGGGAGGGAGGGGGAAAATGAGGAGCATTGTTTTGAGAATGATGATGGCAACATATGTACAAATGTGCTTGACACAATGGATGGG
>NW_022111320.1:25085301-25094132 GCF_000313985.2 Echinops telfairi
GCAGGATGTTTGGTTTTGTCTTGGGGGTCAAGTCGTTCGTTCTCCAGGATAGCTCCGTCCATGGTTCATCAGACAAACGGCCTCCTACCAACCTCCAACGTGGCCTATCAGCTCCACCTGAACTACACTGGGCCCCGGGGTCCTCCGGAACCGGCCCTGCCTCTCTCGGTCCCTCGGCGCCCACTCAAGGCACCAGGAAATGAGGCTTGGTGTCACTTTCTGACGTCTGCCCTGGGTCCCCCCACTGACCAGCCTCTCCTCTTTCTTCCACGCAGTGCTGGTCTGAGCCTAGCTGGCTGGACACGCCTGACCAATCTTTTGGAGTCTGAAAGTGTTCTCTCTAAGCTGGATCGAAAATGGCGATGGTGGGGGGTTTCTTTTAACTCGTTCCTCTTGCCCTTGTCTTCTCATTCCCCAGAGAAGCTGAAACTCCAGGCGGCTGCCGCCATGGTTGTACCAAAACTCCGAATGGGCTCACTCTTGACCCAACGAGAGGCGAGTCAATCTTTGAACCTCGTCGCAGACATTGTCATTGGGAACCTAACGGGGATTCTCAAGGCCGGACTGGTGAACTGTTGTCAAGTGAAAGGGAGACTTCATGGCCCGTAAAGCCAGTCCCCAGCTCAGCCAGGTCCCCTTGCCCGAGTGCGCCGTGGGAGGCCTGCGGCTGTCAGAGAGGTGGGGGTCGTCTGACGCCTGATGAGCTGCCTGACCCTCTCTGGGAAGAAAGTCACCTTTCATCTGCTTAGAGTCTTGCTGTGAGCTGAAGTACGAGTCCTGGCGCATGAGAGTACTTTGCAGACTTCTGAGCAGGGAACTCAGAGACATTATGATTAGTCTCGCAGAGACGTTTATTCCGTCCGCGTCGTGCACGGTGCCCGCGGGAGTGCAGAGTGCATTCGGACCCCATCTAACAGCCCTTGCTTAGGCTGACAGCCAGACTGGAGTCTCATCCGATGGGCACTGCCACATGGAGCTGTGGCGCCTGCAGGCATTGTGGGCCTTGAAGCTTTCAAAGCTTTGCTCCTTCATCAGCACCCTGAGCTTATACACAATGAAGTTCATCAAACCCATTCCTCCTCAAATCTCCAGGTAAACGTGGGTGTGGGTGGGCTTCACCGGGATGCAAGCACTTAAAATAAGGTGTTGAAGCATCTCTTGGCAGAACAAATGGCTCTAGCCAGACCGAGGACCCACAGCCAACCGTCGTGTAAACTTCCAAGAAGGGCAGGGTGATGCATACAGAAATGAGTGGCGCGCATGTCTCTGGTGGGCAGTGGGGTAGTCAGTGCTGATCAGGATACAGGGTGTCAGCTCATTGTGGCCTGGACCAGGGTTGAAATGGGCTATGGCCATACCAAGCAAAGGGTGGTAGGAAACGATGCCTCGCTCGGGTCTTAACGCGGGAGCCTTCTGGGAGCAAAGGTGAGAGACTAGGAGCCAGGATGTAATCAGGGAATCGGGCTGATGGTCAGAGAGCAGGGTGAGTGACATCCCTGACACAGTGATTATCCTTCCTTATTTCCCACACCTGGATCAGTTTATATTTATACGGTTCCCAAAGAGCACCCACCCCCATGAAACCTTCGGTGGGTAAACCTGGGCCTCTCAAGTGTGGTCAGAAAGTGCCGGTTTGGGACAAGTTTCTGAAAACAGACTCAGAGATGCAGAGGTTAGCAGGCTGGAGATTGCAATAGTGGCTCCTCTTGGGGACGGTGCAGGATTAGGCAGTGGGAAAGGTTGACCTGCGATGGAATTACAACAGAAACCTCAGCACATCTCATGGGAGACTCGGACACTGGGGTGATCGTTCAGTGTGCTTCCAAACCAAGGGAAGCAGGGCAGGCATTTTGGTCTGCCCAGCCTCCAGGGAGAGTTCCTGGACAGAGACAGTAACTGAGAGTTGTTCAATTGTAGTGTTTCAGCCCCACTGTGTTTCCGGCCTGAAATGAGGGTGTCGGACAGCACACCACAGCATCCACTACAGTCTCCTCTAGCCCAGTGCCCCACGGCAGCGACCTCAGTAACGCCGCAGAACTTTCTCTTTGGCCTCATTTTCTTTGCTTCTCCCCACCAACCCCACCGCTCCCACAGACAGACACTCCCTGTCACTTCATTTGAAACACACACACACACACACACACACACACACACACACACACACACTTGATCCGCTACCCCCTGAACCGGGTGCTCTCTAACATCATCACCCTCCCTTTACATCTACTGCTTCACCCGCCTGGAATGCCCTCCCTCCCTCCCATCCATCCAGACCATGCTGCTCCCACAAGACCCAGTTCAGAAACCAGTCCTATTATGGAAAACTGGATTTGAATCGGCTTCTCCTTTCTCCACAGTCTTAAAAGACAGTGTTGCTGCTTGACACAATGGATACATGTATGTATTGTGATAAGAGCTGTATGAGCCCCCCCCCCCCAAAAAGAAAGATTACTAAAAAACAACAAACCACACACACAGTGTTGCCACTGTTATTAAATCGTTCTTGCTTGGAGTATAGTTAATCTTGTGTTTGTGTTTTCCCTCAGCAGATTACAAACTCGGATTCAAGGTCAATGCTGTTAGAAGCAGCAGTCAAAAAATCAAACGACTCATTGCATTGGACAAGACTGCTGCTCAAGACCCACTGAAAGAGCCGGAAAGCAAAGAGGTCACATTGAGCACTGGGTGTCCCTGGCCCAGTCTGATATTTTCAGTCGCCTCATTTGCGGGTGAGAGCTGGACAATAAGTAAGGATGACCACCAAGGAGTTATGCATTATAATTATGGTATTGGCACAAAATATTGAAGGTACCATGGTGGGCCAGAAGTACCAACAGATCCGTCTTGGAAGAAGTACTGCCCGAAACTCCTTAGATGTGAGAATGGCAAGGTTTGGTCTCGTGCTCTTTGGACATGTTATCGGGAGAGACCAGTCCATGGAAAATGCCATCATGCTTGGGAAACGTGAGGGCAGTGGAAAACCAGGAAGACCCTCCGTGAGATGGAATGCCAGTGATTGAGACAGCTGGCCAAAACATCATCGTTGTGAGGAGGGCACGGGAAACGGCTCCTGCTGATGGCCACAGGACCAATAGGAGTCAGAACTGGCTGACCTAACACCACCACTGTGGGGCTGACTCAGCGACTTCCACTATTCTTAAGAAAAGAAAGACTAGCCCTCCGGGAACTAGGTGTGCTGCAACGAGGAAGGGACTCGTCTACTGTGAAGGCTGATATTGGTGTGGAAATCATGCTGGCTTATTCACTGTGTTTGATCGTGAATGAGAAGAAGCTCTTCTTGGCGTTCTCAGAGGGGTTTGTTTGCATGCCAGCAGAAGTCTCCACTATCCCCACCCCACTTCCAACACCCTCATCTTTGGAACAAAGACGGGTGACTTGAGGCAAAGGAAGACGCCCACCCTCAGACCCTCAGACCGAAGAATGGGAACCCTGTGGCCCTGACTTCACCATGTACGTGATAGGAAATAAAGGGAAGTAAAACCTCTTTGAAAGTGCCTGAGTGGGTGGTGCGAACGGTTAGCACTGCTAACCAGAAGGTTGACTTCATGTTTACGCAGAAGCACCTCTTGATAAGAAGCCTGTTTGTTGACCTGCGTCTGAAATATCAGCTATTGAAAACTATGTAGCTCCATGTGCAGGAAAGTCAAACAGGGTCTATGCCTCACGCCATATGCAATGGATTTAAGGATCTACATGTGAAAACGAAACCCACACCACTCATAGGAGAACAAGCAGGGCCCACACGAGCAGGCCTAGTTTTCCACGATGCCACGCCTTCTGCACATATAACAAACGCACAAACACAACCACATGGCACTTCGTGAGAATAAAAAACTTTTATCAAAGGACTACCAAAAAAGTAAAGACAAGCTACTGACGGGAGAATGACCTCAGAAACCACATGTCTGATAAGAATCTAATAACCAAATTATACATATATTACATAATATATAATTTAATCATAAGAAAAGGGAAACTAACTCAATCACAAAGAGGACAAAGAACTTGAATAGAGGAGGGAGGGGAATATGAGGAGCTGGTAGCAAGGGCTCACGTAGAAAGAAAACGTATTGAGAATGATGACGGCAACAAATGTACAAATGTGCTTGACACAATGGGTGGATGGATTGTGATAAGAGTTGTACAAGCCCCCAATGAAATTATTTTTTTTTAAAAAGAACTTGAATAGATACTTCTCCCCAAAGAGAACATTCGAATGGCCACCAAACATATGAAACTTGGCTCAGCGTCTAGAGTCAACAGAGATTTTCATCAAAACCACACTAAGGTTCCATTTCACTCCTACTAGAATGGCGAAGATTAAAAACAACAGCAGCAGCAACAACAAAACCCAGAATTAGCAGACGCTGGTGAGGACGTTGGGAAATTAGCCCTCTTACCCAATGCTGGTAAGAAAGGAAACTGGTACAGCCACTGGGGAGGACAGTGCGACCGTTGTTCAGAACACTAAGAATGAAACTACCATGTGTCCTAGCAAATTCCACCCAACACACTCGGAAGCAATGGATTTGAAAAGAGACCTGCGCAGCAACGTGCAGGGCGGCACTCTTCACAACAAAAGGTCCAAGCAGCGCCCCAGTTACGGAGCAGCAGCCCTTCTCTACCCCCGCCCTCCGTCTCCCACCGCCTCTGTCTTCCTCGGTCCATGAGGAAAAGGAATCAATCGTTTGTATGCCCACTATGCAGCACCTCAAGTCGTTCGACCCCTTTGCTGAGAGTGATGACCCTCGTTTTCTCAGAACCCCCCTTCGAAGTGAGGCTGGCAAGCCTTTGTCAGGCTTACTACTTTGGATATTAGAAGGGACCCATCCCTGGAGAAGGACATGCCTAGTAAAATAGAGGGCCTGTGAAAACGAGACGGATTGACACCGCGGCTGCAATGTTGGACGCAAACCTAGGAGTCCTTGCGAGGGTGGTGTGTGATCGTACAGAAAGTCGCTGGAACGTGGGGCCGACTCTGTGCAACCAACAACGATGACCCAGGGCAGAAGGGAGGGCAGAGGAGGCATAACAGTAATTGCAAGCAACAATAGCAACAACACCGCGTGGGAGCTGGGTGGCACGGCAGGTATTGTAATCGCTGTCAGTAAGTTGTACGCCTATGAACATTTAAATTAGCAATGTGGGTTGGTAGATAGACTTACAACAGTAACATAAAAAAAGTGTAACTGCTGAGGCTGCTTCCATCCAACCAAACACCTCATGGGATTGGATGCCTTGGTTTGGACGACGGGGGTCCTGCTTTCCTGAGACAGCCCTATTCATTGGTTTAATGCAGTGGTTCTCAACCTTCCTCATGCCGCGACCCTTTCACACAGTTCCTCGTGTGATGCTGACCCCCCAACCATAACATTATTTTCGTGGCTACTTCATCACTGTGATTTTGCTACTGTGATGAGTTGGGTGACCCACGGGTTGAGAACCGCTGGTTGAATGCGTTCTGTGCTTCTGTCCCCGATTGTTGTCTAGTGGGTCTTAAAAGGATCTTAAATGCTTGCAAGTGGCCATTTGAGACGCCACTGGACTCTATTCACCTAGAGCAGTGGTTCTCAACCTGTGCCTTAATCGTCTCCTTTCTTTCTTTTAATCACTCTGAAATGTAGGTGCTGGAAGGATCTAGTAGATCCTGACAAAGAGGCCCCGCCTCAGAATCCCCCCTACCTCCATCTCCTTATCTACGTGTGTCTCCTAGTTAGTGCACTGCAGTGGGTAGCGGCTCCTAGACCACAGGCCCAGGGATCCCTCCCCTTGGACAAGGCCATGACATTGACACCTGCGCCCAAGCCATGGGGGGTTCAGCAGCAGGGGTTCTCATTCCGACCACGAGATCCCAACCCAAACAACCCAAACTCTAGCAAGAAGACAAGGCTCCGTGCGCCTGCAGACACATTTAATGTCTTTTATTTCTATAAAGGCAACAGCAACTTTCCCTTGGAAAGCCACGTTTCTGAAAATACATTTTTTGGAAATGCATTCGTTTTCATGCCATAATATGTAAACAAATAGAGGCGTCTTAGACACATTCATTCAGCTAATAGCTTGCAAGATAGGTTTTTGCTTTGGGGTGGGGGCGCGGGGAGGCCGGGAGGTGGGGGCAGTTAGAGGTCTCTGAAGGCTTAGTAGACATTTCTACTTAGTTCTGATTAATGAAGGTCAGAAGGACGGAGATAGCAATTTATCTTATATGGTGTAAAATGGTTAATTAGATGATTAAAATGACTTGTAAGAAATGACTGACGAAAACCGTGAGTCACCCAAATGTTAAAAAACAAGGCCAGCGTGTTAGAGATTTGGTGACACTGTTTACAGTTTCATACCCTCTTTTGAGTCATTGTAACGCCACCTCAGCGTAACTCCGGTTTGATGCTTCTTACCTCCGTTAAAGGCATGCATTTCAAGATGATTCAGGTGGCAGGGTCCTACTTGATTTGTCCTCCGTATATTTATATAGATTTCAATTTTGCAGGCCCTGGTGATAAACAAAGACCTGGAAAGAATTTTGGAGGCCTAGGTCTTAGTTTTGAATTTTACATATATATCCGTTATCGTTGACATAAATCATACCTACAAGCAAATGACACTGGGGGTGAATTGCCACAACTTTGCCCGAGTTTGAAGCCCTCTGCTCCGTGGCAGGAGATCAGACCACTCCCACCTCCCTCGCCTTCCACTTGTAAACAGCATGGAAAGTTTGGCAGCAACTTACAATGAGGATACACAAAATCCTTCACAAGAAAAGAATCAAGATCAAAGTTCATGACCAGTTCTTTCCGCATCTACCTGATTTCATGCCCTGCAGCGTGCCTCAGATACCGTTAGGAAAGTCACACTAGGATGGCATGCCAAAATCTTCAACAGTTACTTCACAACAACAAAAAAAGTTAGGGATCCATGTGAGAACTCTTGTTCACAGAAGAAAGTAGCCGTTGACTCAACCATCTCCCTGAGCGGGGCAGAACCCTGAGTTCCGGTTCCAAAGAGCTGGTCTTCAGGAGGAATTCTGACCTCATTAGAACACTCCTCGGAGGTCTTCTGGAACGTCCTTACCCCCGCAGGCAAGCCCGAGATGCAGAAGGGGGTCTGAGTCCAGGTGGCTCTGGCCAACCTGACGTTGCACGTTGGAAGAGGGAAAGCGAACTTCAGGGGCAGAAGCCCAACTCCGCTGTGGCTGCAAAGTCGAGGAGGTCTTAGTAACAGACCGTTGGACGTAAGGTCTTCCTACGGGAAGGCCCTGAGCGCTGGCTTTTGCATGTGGGCTGGTTACAGGGCTTCGTGGAGGTCGTGGTCCACGGTGGACTGTGTGTACGAAGAGCTAGGGGTGTCGGCCGAGTAGAGCTGGAGGAACCCACAGTACTGACAGAGCGCAAAGGGGCCTCTGCAGGTTTTGAAGAGCTGGATGATGTACTTGCGAAATTTCTCCCCCAGAAAGAAGTAGATGACGGGGTTGAGGCAGCAGTGGACAAACGCCAGGGTTTCTGTGGCCTGAAGGGCGTAGTCCAGGTGTCTTTCAAGGGCACAGTCCTGGAGGACTTGAAGCTCCACCAGGGTCTCCAGGAAGAGCACAATGTTGTAAGGCGTCCAGAAGCCAAGGGAGAGGACCACCACGGTGAAGATCATCTTCACCGCCTTGGTCTTCTTCTCGTTTTTACAGTGCTTCAGGGTCCTGATGATGCTAGAGTAACAAAACAGCATGATCCCCAAGGGGATCACCAACCCGAGGACGTTGATCTCCAGGGAGCTGAGGACCTTCCACGCGGTGGAGTTGAGAGAGTAGGAGGTTTTGCAGTAGGTGTGGTTGTGCTCTGTATAAGAAGTGCTAAAAATGAGGCCTGGGAGTGAGGCCAAGACGGCCACTGACCACGTGACCAGGCTGGTGATGACCCCGTAAGTCAGGGTCCTGGCTCTTAAGGAAAACACTGCGTGCACAATGGCCAGATACCTGTCGATGCTCATGAGCATGATGAAGAAGATGTCGCTGTAAAAGCCCACCAAGTACATCCAGGAGACGATCTTGCACAGGCCCAGGCCAAACACCCACTGGTCGGCAGCGTAGTAGGCCCAGAAAGGAAGGGAGAATACGAAGAGCAGATCGGAGAGGGCAAGGTTGAGCAGGTACACGTCAGTCATGGACTTGAGCCGCTTGTACTTGCACAGAACCAGAACCACCATCGCATTTCCAAGCAGACCAAAAAGAAAGACCAAGAAGTAAAGCGGGGGCAGGAAGAGCTCCCCAAAGGCCTTGACCCCCTCTTTGGTGCAAGGCTTATAAGCATAGTCATAGAGATAATAGTTATACGTGTTTTCGTCCAGCGTGGTGTCTGCCAGAGCCGTGGAGCTCATGTTGGAAATCGACGGGCTCCCTTGGGCAGGCCTGGTCCACTGGGCAGAGGCTGGCAAGGGGAAGGAAGAGCAGACAAGACGTCTGGTTAGGACAACATTGAACATCATACCTGCTGAAGCCCTCAACCCTCGAAGGGCAGCGCTGCCCAGCCCAGCGCAGGGGACCATCCCCGGCCCGTGGAGTCAGACTCGTCAAATCGCCTTTGCGAGGTGGCTGTGGATGTTGTCGCTGAAACAGCACAACGGCGCGCCGCTGCTACTTGGAAGGTGAGATGTGGGACTTGGCCCAGAGGTGACTCGGAAGAAAGGTCTGGTGATCTCCTTCTGAGAAATGAGCCACGGGGAACTCTGTGGAGCGCAGTTCTACTCTGACATGCACGGGGTCGCTGGGAGCCCGGTTGGACCCAACAGCCGCCGAGACACACACACACACACACACACACACACAC
>NW_022111320.1:25094232-25103073 GCF_000313985.2 Echinops telfairi
AGATCAGAGGGTAGAGGGCTGGCTGGGGCCAGCGGGTTGGATCTCTCTGTGGGAAGGGCCATGACTTAGCTACTGGACCATCTCTTCTTGGACCTACACTCTTCCATACTATGGTCTCTTTTAGCTTCTCCCAGCCTCACTCCTAGACACACACACACAGACACACACACACACACACACACACACACACGATCGTCGGGGTCCCTGAAATCACTTGCGGAGGTGACCAGGCCTGTTAGCCTCCCAACAAGACTGCGCCCAGGATCTCTCAGACGCGCACACCAGCCAGGCGGGTCGGCGCAGGTTCCCCTGCAGACTCAAAACCTGTCGCTGCTGCTGGAGTCGTTCCGACTGTCTCATTGTGATGAGACAGAACTAGGAGTGACCCCTGCTGCAGCCTCGGTGCTTTACACACGTCAAAGTGCTCTACAAGGAGTGTGCCCTCCTGTGCTCCTAAGGGGTCCCCGGGGCATCATGGTCACGCATTCGACTGCTAACCGCAAAGCCCACAGCTGGAAACCACCGACGGCGCTGCAGGAGACAGGGGGCACTCTATCGACCCGCAAAGAATTACAGTCTTAGAAACCCCCAGAGCTAGTTCTCCCCTATCTTATTGGGTCGCTCTGAGTCGGAACCAACAGCAGTGAGTTTGCCTTTTGTTCTCGTTTTCCTCTTGCTCTGGTCCCCGACCCCCTTCCCAACAGCAATCTTCTACTCGGGACCTACCCTGTTTCTCCGAAAGTAAGACATCCCCCGAAAATAAGACCAACTTACAGTTTTGCCTCTCGCTGAAATATAAGACCTCCCAAAAATAAGGGTTTGGCTTGTTCTGATGATGTTCCAGAAGATGATGACATGACTGTCATTGAATAAATGAGCAAATGTACCATAGATTGCTGTACATGGAAATAATGGTAGTAACAAGAAATTCTTGATACTGCAGGATTCAGTTTGTCTGGTTATGCTGGTTTGTGATGACAACTACTACCGTACCGTATACAGGTAATACATTTCCTTTTTTGTTGTTCAACAATAAATGTGTACCGTATTCTTCTTCATGGAAAAATAAGACATCCTCTGAAAATAAGACCTAGCGCATCTTTGGAAGCAAAAATTAATATAAGACACTGTCTTATTTTTGGGGAAACAGGGTAACTCAGCATAATGGATTCCTGTTCTAAGTGAGTCATGCAACCCTCGGAGAGGGTGAATGGCTTCGAAAGACCACAGCGCTAGCTAGCCAGGTATACAAACTGCTCATCGGTTTCCCCCCCAAGTCGAAGTGATGAGGCTTCCAATGGGGGCCAGGGGAGGGGGCGAGCTTTCGGGATGTCATCCTCTCACATGGCCAGACTGCCTTATCAGGTTTCTGAGGCTCTGCATTGTTGTGGAAGCAGTCAGCCGCATCTGTCTCCCACGGAACCGCTGGTGGGTTCATACCACCAGCCTTGTGAGGATTAGCCTAGCTAATCACCACTGCGCCACCAGCCCTCTTTACATTGCAATTTTTCAGCATGTGAAAAACAGCTTTACCAAATTCCTCCATAGTTAGTGGTCAGCTCTCGGAAGCTGGTGCCAGGTTTGCACTCAGTGTCCCTGGTGGCAACCCGCCTGGCCTTCCCTGCGATGGTGACCAGCCGCCCGGGGCCAGTTCCACACTAATGCAGTCAACGTGTTTTCCCGCCCTTCAGAAAGTAGGGCACAGTGCTCAGGTGAGTCATTTGAGGGGACTTCTCGGTCTTTTCATCAGACAGCATTCTTGATGTGAGCTGCAGTGGATCCTATGGGGGTGGGACATTCACCCGACAGCTCTCACCATAACCAGAAACAAGCCCTTTCCCTGCCAGCCACGCTCATTTCCTGCCCAAGTGGGCAGAGAAAGAGGTTAAAACCTTCTCTAAATTATAGATGCGCTCAGCTGTGAATCAAAGCAATTCAGGAACGAAGGGGTCTTTCTGACCCAAGGCCTCCCCCTCTTGCCTCCTTCCTCATGGGTCCACGGCACCCTAGCGTGCCTCATTCAGCCTCTTTCTCACTGTTCTTATTCACATCTATGCCCCCAGCCCTGCACCTCCTACACACACACACCCCAAATGCCGTGTGTGTGTGTGTGTGTGTAAATGGTCACACGACAACCAACAAACACCGCTAGTGGATGCTGGGGATTTGTCTGTTGCCCTTCTCTGTGCGAGGCCGCTGGCCCAGGAGGTCCAGGGTCGATGTGGGAAGCAGAACGTTTGTGGTTCTGATGGGAAATATCCGCACAGTCTCGGCTGGACGACTTGGTCTAATGTATGCAGCAGAGAAGCTTGGCTACTCGGGTGGCCTTGAGTGGGGGCTTGCGGTGCACAGGTTCCAACGGACCACGTGAGAGCACCAAGTGGCCAGCCAGCTGTGAGCACTGGAGTGACCAAGACGCCTGAGCGCTGGAATGCCCACACTGGCTATCGGTTCCTGGAGTGTCCTCAAGTACAAGAGCAACTAGACAAGGTCCCCATCCCCACGTACCTGGCTTAGCTGCAAGCGGCTCTGAGGTCTGGGAGGCAGTGTGGGCTCGCTCAAGAAGCGCAGTGTCAAGGACAGGTGCCTTTGAAGGGCACGTGGCTTCCTGTGGCAGCCCTATCCCTCACCCATCTTTGCTGAGCTCAGACGAGTTGACGTTTTCTGGGTTGGGGTTTTTTTTTTTTTGAGAGAGAGAGAGAGAAGCAGAGAAATTGAATGATTTTTAGTCACTCGTTTCTCGACACAGAATGCTCTGATGGTTTGCTCTCTGCTGGATGAGCGAGGAAGGGAAATGCTTGCTCTTTGCTTTTGAGAAGCTTTCGCGTTTCAGAAAAGATGTTTAGCTTTAGGCAGTCACGTTGTTCGATTCCATAGGGATGGAGCCTCAATCAGGTTGGGGCTCCTATCCCAAAGGTGGGGAGCTGGGGTCCCACCAGAGGCCCCAGAAGAAAGGGCTGGTGACTGATTTCTGTAAAATCAGCCTTCGTGAGCCCTCAGGAGCCTGGTTCCACTCTGACCCACAGGGGGTCGTCAGGAGCAGGAGACAGCTCAGTAGCAATCGCCTTTCATCTTGTCTACAGTGACCTGACAATGCAGCCCCCACCCCCATTTCCCAGGCGCTGGCTCCTTAAACACAGGGAGCTTCCACCGACAGGAAGCGGGTGAGAGAGTTCCTCTGGGTGTGGGGAGTCTTGCTGGGGTAGCGGTTCCCTGGTTGACTGCTAACCTCAAGGTCAGCACATCGAAACCACCAGCTGCTCCGTGAGCGAAAGATCCAGAGTGACAGTCTCAGACCCCACAGAGGCCGTTCTAGCCAGGGCTGGAGGGCTGTTAGGAGTCGGGAGCCTCTCAGTGTCAGGGAGCTTGGTTTGGGGCTTTGACGGAGGCAAGGAGCCGGCTTCATTCCTGAATCTTGCAAGTCCTCAGCGCTTCCAGATGTCTCCTTTCCATCGGTTCACAGGTGCTCAACGCTGTGGTTCAGCTTAAAGAACCACAAGTCTCTCTCTTCCTGAGGAGTTTGCCTGGCCTGACACTACAGCATTCAACTAGGGCAGTGTTTCCCAAAAGTGGGTGATACTGGCCCCTTGAGTAGGTGCTGGGCCTAACCAGAAAGCCAGAGGGGGTGCTAAAGCAGATACCTGTGCTTTCTCCGAGATTGCCAGCAGGGCCCTAAGTGATTTTTTTTTTTTTTTGGTCCTGAACAGGACAGTAGCTTAAATCCATTTGGGCGCCAATGGTCTAGGGCAACATTTTTCAACCTTTGTTGCATGATTGCGGTCTGAAGGCAATTTTTTCAACATTTTTTTCCTAGTTGCCCATCCCATGAAATGTTAATGTCACAGATAAACTAATCTATGCGGGCACTACATGTCCATCTGTGCTTTCTGAGGAAAAAAGGGAAGACTAAGATGTTTTCCTCCTCCTCACCCCCACAAGAACCAAATTTCACCTCCTAGGGAGCTTGAGGTGAGAATGAACGAATTGGAGCTGTGGTTCCTGACCATTCCACCACAGCGTCCCACCCCTCTCGCTGTCTCACCCCATCAAACGGTGTCCGTGAGAGCTCTGCCTCCTGGATCTAGGTGGTTCTCAGTGCACAAACTCTGGCTTCTGGATGGCAGGGAGGTCCAAACCTCTGGGATTGGCTCCCAGAGGAGCCAATCAGGATGGCAGGATGGCAAAACTGACCATTTCCCTACAAGGTTTCCATGCAACCTATTTGCATAGTCCCACCCCCACAAGAGTGCCATACACTTCATTTGCATTCACAAAATGGTCCCATCCCCATGGTGGCCCATCAGCCCCCTTATTTACATAGTCCCACTGTGGTGAAGTCACATTTCTTCATATGGCTCTCCTACCCGTATCTCTGTAACTCCCACCAAGTGATTGGTGGAACTATGCAAATAGGGTATGCGAGCCCCTTATAGAGGCATCAGTTTAGATGCCATTCCCTGTGGATAAGAGAGCCATCTCAGAAGCACAAACAGAGAGAACTCCCAGGACCATCAAGGAAGAAAAGCCACTGGCAGAGCGCGTTTGAAGTGCTCTGAGTAGCAAAGGCATTTGAGACTCTGCCACCCGAAACCAGAGGCCAGGAGCCCCTGAGACAGAGCAGAGGAGCAGTGCAGACTGTGAGAGTGTGAGACAGAGCTGCAGAAGCGCTCCCTGGCTCCCAGCAGCAGAGGCCCAGGGACCCCTTGGCTGAGAGGCTGAGGGCCAGAGATGGCTGAAGAGAGGCACCGCTGTGGACCAGAGACTCTATCCTTGACGTTTTCTGATCCTGGCTTGTGGAAACCCGTTCACGTCCCTAAAAAGCTCCCATGCCTGTGAATCTTGTCTCTGAGTTCTATGTGGTCATTGCAACTGATTATTGAACCCCACCCTGAAGTAGGGTGCTGTGGAAAGGGGATGCTCTCAAAATAGGGTCCACAATGATGGAGGATGACTTCTGCCTTGTGGCAATTGACCTTGGACTGATCTGGAAATGGAGCTTCTCCTTTTCCCTTGTGTAGCCAGAGGTCAGAGGGGGCCTCCATGCCAGTTACCCACCCAATCATTTAATGGGAATTAAAAAAACATCCATAGCTAGAAAAGTCAATAAAAGTAATTCACTGCACCCCAACCGGTGACCCTCCATCTTTGATGTGCTTTGTAAGACAGATGTTCTAAGGAGCATATTTTCCCAACTGAGGAGATTCTACCATGGAATGCTAGCCCCTGAGGGACAAGGTAGGGAGCTGTGTGGTACAGGAGAGAGTGCGGAATCACACCCTCCACTGAGACCCCAGGCATGTTCCTCTGAGAACGTGAGCTAAACGCCCAAGGCTGGAGAGAGTGGCGACTCCGATTCCAGAAGCTGTGCTACCTTCCGGAGGTTCCCATCTTCTTCATCAGTCAGGATTGGTCAGTGTGGTTTCAGAGATTATTCCCTGAGAGCCCGTTAGTGCTTTCTTGACTGGCTCTGGCCACACCATGGACATGAGGGACGCTATGAATGAGGACAGGGAGCTCCCGTGTGACAATTTGGTGAGAGCACTTGCGTGGACACTTGTGAAGCCTGCATTTGGACTTCATTGCCATCACGTACGAGCTCTATGAACCTCTATTTCCTCATCTGGACAATGGGAGGACTCATGTATGCCTTAGCACGGCGGTTCTCAACCTGTGGGTCACAACCCCTTTGGGGATCGAATGACCCTTTCACAGGGGTTGCCCGATTCATAACAGTAGCAAAATGACAGTGATGAAGTAGCAATGAAAATAATGTTATGGTTGGGGGTCACCACAACATGAGGAACTGTATGAAAGGGTCAGGGCATTAGGCAGGTTGAGAACCACTGCCTTAGAGGGTTGTGGGAAGAGTGAGCTAATGTTTATAATGTGGTTAACACAGTGTTTCATCCATATCAATGGACTCAACAATGGAGTGAGTCATGGAAATTACCCAAATAAATAAAATACACAGGAATGGCATGCTTTCTTTTAAAAAACAACAACAATTTTATTGACATTATCATTCACATATCATACAATTCAACAGTTCAATCTGTGGCTTCCTTTCTTGAAATAGATGAGCTTAGTCTATTGCCCTCAGCCATAACTAAGATCTCAAGAAATACTTTAATTAAACTCAGTCGACCACAGTCTGTTTCTAGTCAATGTTCGGGTAAAAGTATATCTTAGTTTTCCAATGTATCGGGTTATAGCCTTGGAGAAAGTTGGGCTTCCAAAGTAACAGGAAATAAGCACAACAATTGGTCTCTATTCAACAGAAGGAGAGTCAGCAATAGGAGGAGGCTATGGAATGTGTGGCTACTTGCCTCCGTGAACAACTGTCTCCTTTGCAATGATCTCGGAAGAACTAGATGGTGCCCAGCTACCATCACTTCACATTTTGGTCAAAGACTCAACAGATGGATAAAGAAACTAAGGTACATACACACAGTATAATACTATGCACCCCTAAATTTTTTTTAAAAGACCAAAAAAACAGTGATGAAAGCATGAAACACCACATGCCATAGAAGGACCTGGAAACCACTTTGCCAAGTGAAGTAAGTCCGTCACAAAAGAATAAATATAGTACGAGTCTACTACTATAATGAGAAACACCAACAAATCTTAGGACGGGTACCTACCAGCCATGAACCATACATCTATCTCCCTTATGCACACTCCACAGGAATCTCCCTGAAGGAGGAGACCTCACATTGACTGGGGTCACTCCTTCAAGAGGGGGGAATAGGGAGAAGACCGTCCACTTGAGGCTATCCAACACTAAGACAAGGCTGGGACAAATCAATGGGCCTCCACAGGAACAGAAGGAGAACTTTGCTGGGAAATCAAGACCAGGGGAGGGGAGCATCTACATTTCAGAGGAGACACTGCTATTTCTGTTGGTGAGTATGGTGGGCAAATGAGGAAGAGTAACTTCACATCGGGAATGGATGGTTGTAGGGAACCTAGGGGGACAATGGACCAGAGTTTATGTTCATAGAACACTATCAATCTGTTTCCACCTAACCCTCGGTGAACCATGCCATGGGCTAAGCACCATGATGCCCTTGGATAGTTACCTTGTAGCAGCATGGCATCCCCCCACCACGGCCACACCAAAGGGACTCAACATAGAGACCCGACTGAATGAACTGAGTCTTGCTGCGAAGCTGCATGTATGTTGGACTGAGGACCAGGCTACTCTGATGCGGGAAGAGGCAGAGAGGGGCGTCCCCCGGGGCTGTGGAAGTGGTGCCCACTGGACAACGAGTGGAATCCCTGGCAGGGTGGGTGTCCAATGGAAAGGGACCAAGAATCACCAAATATTTAGTATCTCAATGTTCCCCTTGCATTGATATGACAGGCTTTAAACCATTGGGCAGGGATCTGCCCTTGAAAATAATTGATCCAGGAAGCTTTCCCCTGGCACGATCCCCAGGCTCAGTGTAAACAGAGTTCAATCCATTGGGAGATGGAACTGTGCAGGGCAACAACTCATGGGATGGGGTGTGGCTGGAGGTGGAGCTATATTTGCATAGACCTTATAGCAACAGCATCTTGAGTTCTGTGTCATTGGGGAAATTATTGATGTTATCAGTGCAAAGCCTTATCCCCCCAGGGGGATGATTGACAATGTTTTTTGTTGGTTGGTTTTTTTGGTTTTTTGTTTTTCTGCCTTTTGTTATTTGGTTTGGTTTTGCTTTTTGTTTGTTTGCTTATTGCTGTTGTTGTTGGTCTTGTGGGTTTTTGTTTTAGTCAAAATCCGAACGCCAAAGTAAACCAGAGTTTACCATGGACAAGTAGATGGATTCTGGGCCCGCTCAGTTCTGATCACATGGCCCTGCATGATGCTCGCCTTCATGAAATGATCGCTGAAGATAGGGGTGCTACAGAGAGGCGGGTGAAGAAAGGAGTTGATGCCAGGCTATCAATTGGAATAGTGTGTAGGGTCTTAAAGGCTTGGATTCAAACAAGCAGCCTTCTAAGTGAGGAGTCAACTAAGTCCACATGGAAGAAGCACATCAGCTTGTGTGATCTAAAGATGACAAATACGATGAAGGGAAAAGTATCAGAGTTTAAATTGTGAACACCTAATTTGTAGAAGGCTATAGAGGACAAGGGGAGCCCAAAATCCATCTACAGAGTATCCAGTCAGATTAAGCCACTGCCAGATCCCTTCTAGCCACAGGCCAGGGACTTGAACGGCTTCATTAGCAGACAGAGATTATTATAAACTTGATTTACAAACATGGATCAAACATGGCATAATTTGATACTTGGTCAGTTGACCTCCCTCTTGACCCAACCCGAACTTGTTCTAGGCTCAAGTGTTTCTTGCTTGTTTCATGACAAAAATTTCTTCCCAAGCTTTTTAAATATTGATGGTCTTTTCTTTCTTACTCTTTATTTGTATTTTTATCTTTATATTATTATTTCATACCTGCCATTTTATTTTGTTTTTGTTTTTTATTGTTTCTGTTAGGTTTCCCAGTTTGCTTGTTTTTCCATTTAAAAAAAATCATTTTATTTGGGGCTCTAACATCTCTTATAACAATCCATACATCAATTGCATCATGCACACTTGTACATATGTAACCATCATCATTTTCAAAGCATTTTCTTCCTACTTGAGGCCTTGGTATCAGCTCCTCTTTTTTCCCTTCCTACCCCTCCCTCCCACCCTCGTGAACCCTTGATAAATTATAAATCATTATTATTTTCATATTTTGCACCATACGCTGTCTCCCTTCACCCACGTTTCTGTAGTTTGTCCCCCTGGGTGGGAGGTGTTATAGGTTGATCGTTGTGATCAGTTCCCCCTTTCTCCCCCTTCTCCCC
>NW_022111320.1:25103835-25105533 GCF_000313985.2 Echinops telfairi
ATAACAGTTGTATGAGCCCCTAATAAAATGTTTTTTTTTAAAAAAAGCAATTTACCAGGGAAGTGTATGATATATGAATACTATATCAAGAAAACCACTTAAATTAAAACAGAACCCAGACTTGACCAATGGTTACCATGAGTGAGGAGGAGAGAGTTGTTGCGTAGGGGCATTGAGTTTATGTCAATGTGGTGGGATACTTTGGTAAAGGATATCAAGAATGGTTGCACAACACGAAGAGTATACTGAACGGCACTGAATTATACAAGTAGAAGTTGTGGAATTGGAGAATGTTTCGTTGTGTGTACTTTGGCCACAATTTGAGGGAAAGTACATGAGTAACACTGAGTGAGAGGAAGAAGAAAGTGTTCTGGCGCTGGCTGTGGTGGTGGTTGTACCACTCGTCTTGCGATAGTAGAATTATCGAATTGTATGTCATGCGGATGAAGTGCTAATAAAACTGTCATTCCTTTTTGAAAGGTTCAACAGAATAATTCTGCTCAAAGAGAGGAGAATACAGAGCAGAAATGTTCAAATTCGCACGAACTGTAGACTTTCTGGAGTCATGGAGGCTGAATGAGTCCCTGCAACTACTGCCCCAAGACCGTCCTTAAACCTGAAACAAAAAATCCCTTAACATCTTCGAAACCCAAGCAATAACTTAGCTTCACATGCAAAGAATGCCTGTGTTGAGGGTTGTGTCCTTATAAGATCTATCGACATGGGGTCAGATGGACAAGGATAACTAGGAAGACTAGACAACCCCCCAGTGGGAGAGTGCGTGTAGGGTACCGGAGGAGAACGCACTCAGAAAAGGAGAGTGAGGACGATGCACGGCACCAAGACTGCCATGAGCATCACTAAACTGCACAAAAGTCAGTCAGAGAACTGCTACAAAGCCATCGAAACCTTTCTGAAACAAACAAAAAAGGTCAAATTCGGAAACGATTGTTTCTTAACGCACCTAAAGGGGTGTTTCCCTCTTCTAAACCCATCTCTGAGGCACTGTGTGCTCTCCAGCTTCCACCATGCCAAGGTGGGACCCCGGGAGGTTGCGTTTAGAGAGGGGATGGGGTGGGCCTCCCCCCTGAGATTCTCCTGGGACCATCCTTGCTGTTCTCAAAGAAAGAGCAGGTGCATCATCGTGGTGGGAAACAATCCCTTGACACAACTTCCCCGGCCGTTTGCTCAGCAAGGCCATTGTCAGTCTTCCGAAACATCTTCATTTTTGCAAAGGACGAACATCCTGGGTCTCCAGAACCTTCTGAGCTTTCCTCTCTGCCGGGAATTGAACGGGCCCCACAGATCTCCTCAGAAGCCATTGTTTCTGCCGGACCTTTTCTTTTCTTTTTTATGGATCATCTCATTGGGGGATCTCACAGATATGATAACAAGCCATCAAACAGTTACAGGAAGCGAACTTGTACCAATGCGGTGGCTTGCTTGTTCATCCAAGGTGCCTAAGACAATCACATCACGGAGAGAACGGAATGGGCAGCTGTCCGCTGACCACAGAGACCTGTCTCAACACGTCTTGTTTGCAATAACCCCATGGAGATATAAACCGGAAGCCTATTTTTTCTCTTATCCATGTACACACATATAGAAACAAACTGTTGAACGGGTGGATGTTTGCCTGTGTCCAGGGCCCTGGTGGAGCTTTCCAGTCTTTCACAGACACGAGGCAGTTCTACCTGT
>NW_022111320.1:25106959-25111145 GCF_000313985.2 Echinops telfairi
TCTCCTCCCTGAGACCCCTCTGCAAGGGGATCTCCAGTGCATGCCACACTTCTGACGTGTTCAGAACACCACCTTCCGGTTCCAAAACCCAACTAGAGGAGCAGACTACCCCAAAGCTCTAGGGCAGTGGTTCTCAACCTTCCTCCTGCCGCGACCCTTTCATACAGTTCCTCATGTTGTGATGACCCCCCACCATCACATTATTTTCGTTGCTACCTCATAACTGTAATTTTGCTACTGTTATACAGGATGTATTTTCATTGTTACAAGTTGAACATATTTAAACATACTTAAAGCATAGTGAGTAATCGCAAAACAATATGTAATTATATAGTGTGAACTATTTATGTGTTTTCCGATGGTCTTAGGCGACCCCTGTGGAAGGGTCAATCGATCCCCAAAGGGGTTGTGACCCACAGGTTGAGAATTGCTGCCCTAGGGCATAGTCTACCCCAAATGGAGATAGTACATTGGTGGTGTTAGTTCCTGTTGAGTCCGCTCCAGCTCATGACAACCTTACGTGTGTCTAACAGACCCTTTTAATTTTTGCAAGGTCCTGCATCATCAGGGTGATCTTTGATATGCTTGAGTCCATTGCTGTAATAAAATCCAAAACTCCAAAGGCACAGCCATGGACTCCATGCCAACTCACAGCAACCCTACAGGACAGGGCAGAACTGCCCCTGTGGTTTCTGAGACTGTAAACCTTTAAGGGAGGAGAAGGGCTTCTCTAATTTCTACTGACCCTCGCTCTACTTGATCAAATAGGATGTCCTTTTCTGAAGACTGATCTTTACTAATGACGTGTTCAAATAAGTCTCGCCGTCCTCGCCACTAAGAAAAGCAATAGCGTGAGATGGCAGTGCCCCCTAATGTAGAACGCCTGTATCTACTCCAAAGACATCAAGAGCCTTCTCAGAACGCCTGTCCCCTATCCCAGCCCACAGAGACCAGTATGTGTGAAACTGGGAACTATCAACAACCACGGTCTCAGAAAACACCTGCATAGGACGCACAGCTACAGCACAGTCAGGCTTTGCTATCAGACCTGGGTTTGAGTCCTGCCCTTTGTCCTTTGGTGGTTTGGGGACTCTGGGCAAGTTGTTTCCTCCCTCCTATAAAACTAAGTGGGAGAGAGAGGGGCTTTCTACTCCTGTAAACATTTACAGTCTCGGAAACGCAAAGAGTTCTACCCTTTCTACAGAGTAGCTATGAGTCGGCATCGACTCAATGGCAATGAGTTGGTTTTGAGTTTTATGGTGTTTTTTTTTAGTTTTGATTTCGATTCATCGTGATCCTATATAGAGTTTACAAAGCTGTCGATCTTTTGGGCACAGTCTTATCTTTCACCCATGAAGTGACTGGTGGGTTTGAATTGCCAACCTTATGATTAGTAGTCCAACAGTGACCCAGTAGCATCAGTAGGGCTCCTAACTCCAATATAACTGAGAGGTTTATTAGGGTTGCTGGCATGGTGCTTAGAACATGAGGGCTATTTAGAAAATGGTAGTTCTTATAAAACAGCCCAATAGAGCACCTAATGACTTCTTCTGATGAAAGGGAAAATGTGTGAATGGGAAGAATTTTGTTCATCAAATTTGTTTCTCCAGCCCAACCCCAAAGATCTGCTGGGACAAGAAACAAGCGATGTGTCATTTTTAGGGGTCGACTACTAATTTGGACTTTAAGATGGAAGAGGTGTCCTAAAACTCTTAGAACGATTAGGACACAAGATTTCTTTATTCATTCAACAAACATTTATGTGAGAGGCCATACCTTAGGAATTGGGAACATAAGGATTTCAGATAATAAAAATTTAAATAGGTAGATGCTAATAAGCACTTGGAGAAAAATAAAACAGGCTACTGGAATAGGGAATGTTGGGGAAATTGCCATTTAAATTAGAATGGTTAGCAAAGGTCTTTCTGAGCAAAGCTGTGAAGGAGATAAAGAAGTGAGTCTTGTATCAAAAGACATAGCGTCTGGTGTCTTAAAGGCTTGAAGTTAAACAAGCAGCCATCCAGCAGGGAAACAAATAAATCCACATGGAAGAAGCACACCAGCCCGTGTGATCATGAGGTGCCCAATGGCAGGTATCAGGCATCAAAAGACCCCAAACAAACAACTATATGGATGTGAAAGAGGGGGGTTGGAGTGGAGACTCAAAGTCCATCTGTAGACAATTGGACATCCCCCCCACAGAAGGGCTACAAGGAAGGGGCAATTCAACCAGGGTGCAGTATAGCCCTGACAAACACACATCATTCCTCTAGTTCAGGAATGGTTCCTCACCCCCCACTCCCATGACCCAGTTCTACCTGATAGATGTGGCTCGAGTAGAATACACACATTGGTATTCACACTGCTGACCCTGAGGTTAGCAGCCCAATTCGTAATCTCTCACCACCAGGCACCATGATAAATGGAGAAAGCTGAAGTTGTCAAGGATTTCGTCTTGCTTGGATCCGCCCTCACAGCTCACGGGAGCAGCAGGTGCGTTGCGTTAGGTAAATGTGAGGCACAGACCTCTTGCAAAGCACCCTTGAAAAGCAAGGAGAACTTTGAGCTCTAAGGTACACTCGATCCAAGCCATGGGATTTCCCATTGCCTCCTCTACCTGTGAAAGTTGCACAGTGACTAAGGAAGATCAAATTGGGGGGTGGGGGAATCACCAAGGTATTTTAACTATAGCGCTGGCGAAGAATATTGAAAGTACCGTGGACTGCCAAAGGAACAAACAGGTCTGTCTTTGAAGGACAGCCAGAAGGCTCATTAGAGGCAAGAATGGAGAGCTTCGTCACATATACTTTGGACATATTCTCAGGAGAGCCCAATCCCTGGAGAAGGGCTTCACGCTTGGTTAAGGGGAGGGGCAGCGGCAGAGAAGGCCCTTGGTGAGAGGGAGTGACTCACTGACGGCGCTGGCAACAACGGTCTCCAATGGAAAAACGCTTGTGATGACAGGCAGGCCGGGGCAGTGTTTCCTTTCCCTGTGCATCGGTGACTATGAGCCCGGACGGACTCTACGGGACCCAGCAGCAGCAACGAGCTGTATGCACCACACTATCCAAAGTAAAGCCAGAGGCAGCACATAGAGATTGAGTTTAGAGCATGGGCAAGTTTCATGGTCCCTCTAAGCGCCGGTTTCCTTGTTGTCAAATGGGGAGTAAACTTTCAAGGTTTTATGAAAATTGATTTGATATCCTTAAACCCAGGGGGCACTGAACTGACATTAGAGAGGTGACTTCTCACACCTTCACTCAGTAAATGATAAAACTAAACAAAAATGTTGGTAAGAGAATGAAGCTAGCAATCAAATTAAAAATGTGTTTGCTTTCTTTAAAAAAAAATTTCCAGCACTTTTATTGGGAGCTCTTACAGATATTATAACAATCCATAGTTCAGTTAGATCAAGCATGAGAGTACAATTGTCACCACCATCATTTTCTTTCTTCTTGCCCTCTTTGTACCACTCCCCTTTATCTCCACCCTCCCCGCCGTCCCCGTCCCCCCCTTGCCGGAACTCGTTATGATATTAAATATTATTATTCAAATTTATGTTGTCAAGGATAACTAGAGCTCTCAACACATTTGGAAATTAGAAAACAACCTTCTCACGTGATGTGAGTCTCAAAGAAAATACCCAAGGGCTTCAAAAAATTCATGGAAAAGCTTTCAATTCCATTTTTCCATGAAGTTTTTGAAGCTCCCTTGTACTATGATGGAAGCTAGAAAATACTTCTAATCAGACAATAATAAAATATCTCTCAAAGCCCAAGGTGTAGAAGGAAGAAAATAATAAATACAAGAACATAAATCAGTTCAACAGAAGTAAAAACAAATCAATCCGCTAAAGTATTTGAAAACAAAACTGACAAACATCTAAGAAGATAAAGAAAAAAAATTTTTTTACAAAGTAAAAGGAGACATAAATATAAATGAGTAGAAACTTAAAGATACTAAGGAATACTGTATATGGGAAAATTCCTCATAATGAATTTGATGAAATGGATACATGTTTTGAAATTATATCTTAACAACATAATAAGAAATATAAAACCTAATTTATATTACACCTATTTTAAAAATCAAACTAGTATTTTAAATGTTGTGCATAAAAACAAACTATCCACATAAGCAAATGTGGCGAAGAAAGCTGATGGTGCCCGGCTATTAAAAAGTATAG
>NW_022111320.1:25113054-25114246 GCF_000313985.2 Echinops telfairi
TTGATGTGCACTTACTCTTTCTATAAAACTCTTCTGCATATGAGTTTCTGTGGGTTCGTTTCTCTAATACACCCAGGCTAACACCAGAAGCAAATATAACCTTGATAACAAATCCAAATAATATGAGAAAATAAAATTACAGACCACTTTCACTCATAAATATATGGTACAAATATCTATATGAAATATTAATAAACCAAATCCACTAAAGTTGAAGAAAATGCGGTGACTAACTTGGTTCATTTCAAGAATGAAAAGTTGGTTTAATATAAGAGAATTTACTAATGCAATTCCCTGCAATAACAGAAAGAGAAACTACGCGGCAAAAAAAACACATTGAATAATATTTCATACTTAAAGGTTTTTCATAAATTAAAAATGGAAGGAAACTTCATTAAACTGCCAAAAAGTTCTTACCAAAAAAAAAAATTCTCCATTGTTAGGAATTGAAATGTGACCCAAAAATTATGTGTTATAAATGCCAATGAGTCCTGGTGACCTGTGGGTCCTCCATGCATATCCCGCCACAGGTCTGCAGTTCAAGCACACCAGCCGCTCTGCAGGGGAACAAGGCTTTCCACCCCAGTAAAGGGTTATAGAAACCCACCGCGGCAGTTCTACCCTGTCCTATAGGGTGGCAGTGAGTCAGCATCGACTGGATGGCAGTGAGGTTTTGAATATGCCTGCTGCTGGTTTGTTTGTGGGCACCTGGATACGATGCCTGTGGTTATAATCCCATTTGGAAATGGGTTGTCTTTGTCATAGCAATGAGACACGATTAGTGTCAGGTGTATTTTTAGCCAATTTCTTTTGAGATATAAAAGGAAAAAAGATATGGTAATGAGTGTACAATTCTCCTTGATATGATTGAAGATTGAACTATTGAATTGTATGCTATGGAAATCATGTGCCAATGAAACTGTTAAAAATAAATAAATAATAATATTTTTAAAAAGAAAGAAAACAAGCCAACTAGGAAGCCAAGAGGGGCAGAGAGACCTGCCCAGCCTCACAAAGATTGCCCTTGAGCAGAAGTCCAAAGACCTCATGACCTTCCCTCGGAGCCGGCATTCTGAATTTGGCTTGGAGCCTCCTAAACTGCGAGCCAATGACTGTGTTTGTTAAAGTCAGCTACATGTGGAATTTCTGTAATGGCAGCACTCGATCCCGAAGCCCTCCAGTAATCATATTA
>NW_022111320.1:25114433-25115659 GCF_000313985.2 Echinops telfairi
TCACAATAGGCAAAAGGCAGAAGCAAGCCCGGTGTCCACTAAGAGAGGAATGGATCAACCAAATGTTGATCCAATAGGATATTCGGTTAAGCAAGTGAACAGCCTTCAAGAGCTGGCACAGGAGACTGACTCCCACCAGCCATTCCTTCCACTTCACCTCCAGCCTTTCCCATGAAGATCAGTGAGATCAGAGAGCATTGCAGACGCACGTGGGATCCATTCTGTGGGGTCCAGAATGGTAGAGCGAAGGCGGGGTCCCTAACCTGTGTTCCGGAAAGAGCTGCTGCCCAGCTGGCAGGGAGCATGAGAGACCACAATACAGCGCTGTCAGCACCCGGGCTGTTGTTCTTAGCTTCCAGGGAGTCCTGGCTTCCGGCCCTGCCATCCTGTGCCAGTCTCAAGATCGGAAGCAATGGGACCATTGTAATCCATAGGATGTTTGTGGGTTACTTTTCAGAAGTAGATGACCAGCCCTTTCTTCCTAGTCCTAGTCTGGAAGCTCCCTGAAACTTGTTCAGCATCAAAATAACACACCAACCTCCACTGAGAGATGTGTCCATTGGGAACTAAAACCAAGTCTCCCACGTGGAAAGGGCGAGTTCTACCACAGAGTCACCACTCAGGGACTCTGTGGCTGTATGCCTTCCAATGTGGACCACAGGGACCCCTGGTGGTGTCGTGGTTACTAACCTCAAGGGCAGGAATCAGAAACCACCAGAGGCTTCCGACTCCCGTAAAGAGTTACAGTCTCAGAAACCCACAGGGGCCGCTCTACCTTGTCCTCTAGGGTCCTTACCAGTCGGTAAGGACTCCAATGGCGGGGAGTAGTCATCTATAGGACAGAGTAGAACTTCCCCAAACAAAACACCAAACTGTAAATCTTTATGGGAGCAAATAACCACATCTTTCTCCCACCGAGGGGCTGTGGGGTTTGTGAGCTTAAACACTGGTTAAGGGTCTCTGTCTTATTCTTTCCACCGCTCAAGGAGTGGGCCCTGGTGAACCAAGATGTGGCCACCAGGGGTCAGTGGAACCACATGAGTGAGATGGGTCCCCCCATCCTTCACATCCTTACAAGATGCCTCCTGTTGAGTGAATTACAAACCTGCCATTTGCAGCACTTAAAGCAGATCCACCCCTCTGCTTCCTGCTGGCTGCCATCCACCGAGGGTCTCCCGGGAGCCTTTTACAGCCATTGTTTTACTTACTTCTCACACTAGCCCTAC
>NW_022111320.1:25116016-25117605 GCF_000313985.2 Echinops telfairi
GGGGAAAAAACAATTCCAACAGCAATAACAATATAAGGCAGGAGAACCTGAACCCCAAAGAAAGCAGAGGAAAGAATGTTTGGAAACTGACTGTGTAGCAATTGCACATTCAGCTTGCCGTGATTGAATTATGGAATGATCTGATCTATGTATTGACTCCAATTAATCATAATTTTTTAATTAATTAAAAAGAAAGCAGAAACAAAACCAAATTAAAAGTGGGTCAAAAAGGCAGAACAAATGATAAGTTGTTACATTTTAACCCAACTGCATCTGCCACAACCGACTGCACAATGCCCTCTGATGGCGAGGCTATTCCATCCTGGTCAGGTCCTCGGGAATTCACCGGAGGCTTACTCAGAATGGAGACTGCAAATGGAATTGGGCTTTGGCTGCATCCATGGCAGACCAGGTGGGTCGCTATTTTAATCTCCATTTTATAGGCGGGGAAAATCAGGTGGACAGACGTGAAACAATCAGCCGAAGTCCGAGGCCAAGATTTCCACATCAAGTGCCAGGTAGCCCCCCACCCCCACCCCCGGCCCCTTTGTTCTCCTGTGGTTGGCTGTGAGCAGAATTCAGAGCAACACTTGAGGCTCAGTGTGTGGCCAGATCGCAGGGCATGGGCCCCTCAAGTCCTAGGAATGGGAAGAATATCTCCATGGAGAGGTGGCTGGGAGACACCCAGTTGTTGTTACTCAGAAGTGGACCAAACCCAGCAGGGAGACCCAGGTGGGTTTCCAGGGAGGTCAGGCAGGCTCAGGGTCCTGGCACAGATGGGAGAGGAAACCCAAAGTAAAAACAGCTCGGACTTGGGGAGAAGCCAACCAGCCCAAACTGAAAAACACCACGCAAACTCACTGCCATCAAGTTGATTCCAACTCCGATCCGGCCTGCAGGGCAGCGGAGAACTGGCCCTGTGGCTGGCTGAGGCTGTCAATCCTTATGGGAGTAGAAGGCCTCATCTGCTGACTTTATGGATAGCATTCCGATGTGTAAGCCACTGCCCCTCCAGGGCCCCTTTGGGTCTTGCCACTGTGATGTCCGGACCTACAGAGGTCTTTCTTAGGAGCTGCATGGCCAAATCTGGGAGCCAGCAACGTTCTCCCTTGATTGAACAGAAAAGCCGAGCACCTGGCTTGAACAAGGCCTTCTTGGGTGTGGGCCCTCTCTGGCGGAAGTAGAGCAATAAACTCAAGGCAGAACCTTCCCGTTTCTCTCAAACATCTAATCCTCTCCTAATGCTTCTAGGTTCCTACTCAAGCATTTCTGTCCGTGTGTTCTAGTTTGAGTACTTCCCTCATATTCCATAGTCTCCCATGGGACCCGTCTCTTGCTCCCCATGCCTCACCATGGCCTCCTGGGCCTGATATGGGATCATTCTCAAAACCTCTGCCCAGCCCTGCACGAAGCTCCAGGGCTGATTTCCCATCTCTCGGAACGTCTAACCCCATAGGCATCTGGTCTCCGTTGAGCTAAGCGATTACTTACACACACACACACACACACACACACACACACACACACACACACGCCCCTAGTGAACTCCTCTCCCATTTTGTGCGGAGCTTGCCTCACTGGTCCCCTCC
>NW_022111320.1:25118805-25125242 GCF_000313985.2 Echinops telfairi
CCCTCTGATACTTTTCTCGACCTCACATCCTCGCTCAACCTCTTTCCGCTTGTGTTTCGACTCCCCTCCCATTTTGCCTTGGGCACACATCCTGCTAGATCGCATACTGTGGTCCACATTTGAAGGAGTCAGTTCGAACCTAAAGGCTCGTCCTTTCTACCCTGCAGGCTGCTGAGAAAGGAGAGGGTAAGGCAGCTAGCCAAGGGCCTGGCTGGCTCGAGGCCAGTGCTCAGAAAGCACCAACAAGGAGAGCCAGAGGGGGTTATTGCCAGTGGACACATACCAGGTCCAAAATGGGCAGGGGCCCGAGGAGGACACACATCTGCAACACATCCTGCTTATACGGGTGCTGTAGGTCCAAATTCCACCTCTGAGTGAGGGACAGACGTGATCTGAGCCCAGGCCTGCTGCAGTGTAGAGACAGAACACAAGAGCGCATGGGCCCTGGAACGGTGAGGCCAGGAGCCTGGAGGCAGCAGAGCCAAGAAGGGTGGTGATCCACACAGAGGGAGAAGCATGGTGAGAGGGGGGATGAAGAGGAAGGAGCCAAGTAAGTACAGGGGGCTTGAAACAGTTCGTGGGAAAATGGAATTAAAAGACACTGGGATCTTTTCCACGAACTTTTGGAAGCCCCCTCCTATGGGGGTCGTTCAGGGAGAATGGCATGCTCTGGGGAGAGGTTAGGTCCCCGGATGGGGCAGATGGTTTGTGCTCAACTACTAAGCTAAAGGTGGCCTGTTCAAACTCACCCAGTGGTATCAAGGTAGAAAGTCTTGGAGGTCTGCTTCCATAAAAATTGTTGTTATGTGTTGTTGAATTGGTTCCGACTCACAGTGACCATGCACGGCAGAGCAGGGCTACAGCCAGGAACCCCCTATTGAGCTGCTCTACTGTGTAACATTGGGGGTCTTCGGGAGTGGGTAAAGATTCTAAGGCAAAGCTTTGGGTGGGTGAGGCGGTTGTGTGTGAGTGAGGGAGAGAGTGAGACCAGGGAATGCGGCAGGTAAGTGCCAAGAAGAGAGACAGCTAGTTCCGTCTGTTGTTCATGGCAGCACCGCCAGCACCCAGAACCAAAAAACCCAAACTCACTGCCATTGAGTCAACGCTGACTCAGTGTCCCCCTGTGGGTTTCAGAGACTAGTTATTTACAAGAGTAGGAAGCCCAGTCTCTCTCCCCTGGAGCTGCTGGTGATTTCAAACTGCTGACCCACGCAGATCGCAGGCCAATGTGTAACCACTATGCCACCAGGCCTCCTACAGCACCTGAAACAGTAGCTGGTGTATCTAGACACCCATAACAACTTTTTGAGTGAATTAACCAATGAATAAGTGTAGTATTAAATTAAAATTGGCACGGAGGAGTGGGGTGCCAGCCCCCACCCGCTGCTACTAATATTACTACTACTCTGATTCAGTAACGCACAATTGTACGGTTGAGATATATAAGCATTATATTAAAGTCATCAAGAGCATGAGAGATAATACAATAATAGTCAGGCATGTTACATGGTACCATTGCTCACCACAGTCCAGCTTGGTGGTCCACGTGGAGAGAGGGGGAAGGGAAGGAGGGGAAGGGAACAAGGGAGAGGGGAGTGACCAGGGAGTGAGCAGCAAGGAGCTGAGTCGGAGAGAGAGCTTTATTGCTGACTCACAACAATATATCTTTTGGGGGCAAGCCAGCCACTAATTACAGGTAGAGACATACATCACAGGAAGGAGCTGAACTATAGGTTACACAGCAATGAGAAGGTGGTCTAGAGGGTGGTCTCTGGGTCTCCATAGGAACCATAATCAGTAGGGTGCAAACCCCTCCTACAGGAGCCTATCCATTGTCCCCAGAGGCAGGGAGCAGGCCCACCCATGGTGGGATGAGACAGTAGTCTGGCAACTGATTGCCTTCAGGGGAGGGAATGCCTGGGCATCTGACCTCCCCCCACAAATAAGCCTCTAGTCTGAGAATCCTAAGAATGGAGGAGGTACCATGGAAGAGACAAGGAGGTCAGAGAGGGGAGCCAACTGGGCTAACCGAAACCATGGGTTCCGTTTTACAGCATGTTGAGTTTGGTGGTGAATAAAGGACACCCTGGACAGGTGACAAATATAAAAAGGACCTGTTAGGATATGCACACCTAGCTAGTATGGCCACAAGTACAATGAATATTTAAAACAGAAAAGACAGAGTGGCTCTTCAGAGGGTATTATTAGACTTGCACCCTAATTGGGGAAACCACCCCCACAAACAGAAGAATGTCCTGAAGGAAGGTCTGTTCAGGGGAGCGTATGTGCGCGGCTGTTCTCTGGATGCTGTGGCAGTAATCGGTGGTGCAGGAATCCCAAAAGTCTTTTGCTCAGAGATCCTGCTGGAATTGGCTGAGAACCTTGACACGCTGGTGCCTGCCCAGCCTCCCGTGCATGAGGGGCATGGAACAGCGTGTTCTGGGTGGATCCTCGCCCTTTTACTCCTCATTCCGAACACAGTGGTGGGCACACTCCTAATTCAAGTCCCTGAACCTGAAGATCTCTAAGTTCAGGTAAGAGGCTGCATTCCAATGTATGACCACACCCTGCCCCATTCTTGTGAAGCACTTGACCCAGTTCCAAGCACACACAAGCAACCAGGGACTCATAAGCCAGAAGGTGGTCCACAGGGTGGCAGAAATCCAAGCATGCAGGCAAAGGTCTCCCTTTGCCTAGAACATGGCGTAGCAGTTAAAGTATTTCAGATTCAATGCCAGTTACCTAAGCCCAGGGGACGTGCTCTGTCTTTGGAACAAGGATAAGACGAAGAACCCTGGTTCTTGTGTATTACAGCTGTATTAAAACTTGTTGAACACTCTTGGCTGTAAAAGGTGCCAAGATGTGCTCCAAGAACTAAAATCAAGGTTGACATTGTGCAAAGCTGACATGAAGCAATTACCCCACAGGTAATAGCTTCATAGGGAAAGGTCATGTTCACAGTTGTCAAGGCAGCAGGAACCTCTCACTCCCAAACCTAACCCAACATGGTCTTTTTCTTCCTCCCTTCTATCGCTTCTTCCCTGCAAAAGTGCTCCCTTCCCAACCCCCTCACTTCTTCCAGGGGTGCCTCCACCTCAAAGTATTAGAAGTGATGAGTGAACTGAGAAGACATGATTGGCCATAAATTGTCAAGGAAACATTAGCCAAATGGATTCTAGTGGAATGTCTACCCTAGTGGTATGGTGTTGGGCTACTAATTGCAAAATCAGCAGTTCAAAACCACCAGCTGCTCTGAAGGAGAAAGAGGAGGCTTTCTATTCCCATAAAGAGTTAAGTCTTGGAATAATTGCTCAAGACAAAATGGGTGCATAAGCAAATGTGGTGAAGAAAGCTGATGGTGCCCGGCTATCAAAAGATATAGCGTCTGGGGTCTTAAAGGCTTGAAGTTAAACAAGTGGCCATCTAGCTGAGAAGCAACAAGCCCACATGGAAGAAGCACACTAGCTTGTGCAATGAGGTATCTACGGGATCAGGTAACAGGCATCAGAAGACACAAAACAAACTAACAAACTCTATTGTTGAAAACAAGGAGGGTCAGAGACAAAAACCATCTGTGGACAATGGGACATCCCCTCACAGAGGGGTCACAAAGGGGACGACTGCTCGGCCCCACCGGGGCCAGTAAGCACTAGCATGCACTTTTCACTTGTCTAATGCCAAAATTGAAAGAGAATGGTAACACATCCTGTGGGTGAGGCTGTGGCACACAGGGATGCTTATGCTTGGCTGGAGGAATGCGGATTTGTCCACCCCTTCTGGATGAGGATTTGGCCAAACTTAATACAAACCACATATGTGTTCACCTATGGACCCAGGCATCCCACTTCTAGGAATCGACTCGGAGGATTTTGTGCATGTGTTTTCTTGGTTATTGGTGCTATCACCAATAAAAAAATACATATGCACAAAAGTTCCCGTTGTGATTGCAAAATATTAGAAGCCATTAAAGCGCCATACAGAGAGAAGCGGTTTAAGAAATTCGTCAAAAATTGCATGTGGTTTGTGAGTCTGAAGAGGAATTTATACATTGGTATTGGGCATATGGGCTAATATCGGACTTATGGACTAGCTCCGGACTGGGCTAGGATATTTTCTCAATATTCAATTGCTCTTGTATATAAACCTTTTTTATACAAGAAAATTTTTTTTAAAGAGGCAGAAGTTAGACTGAAGCCTCTGGCTGGATTCGAGCGTAAAGGATTCATAGTTCACTATATTCCAAGTATCGGATGTATGCAGGAGCCCTGGTGGCATAGTGGGTAACACATGGAGCTGCTAACCGTAAGGTCAGCAGTTCGAAACCACCAACTGCTACACAGAAGGCTTTCTACTCCCATGAAGATTTACAATCTTGGGAACCACAGGGGCAGTTCTACTCTGTCCAGTGTTGTCTCTGAGCAGGAACTAAGCTCTCTGCGAGAAGCCTGTCCTGCAATAGGAAGGGTCTCACGTATATATGGATGTTCACAGGCACATCCACCCTTACCCTCTTCCTCATCTGCAAACAGCAGTCCCCTTGGCCACTCCGCAGTTTGCCCTGGGAAGACAGAAGGTTCTATCTGTAAGAGCTCCCAATAAAATGATTAATACTAAAAAACATTTACATTTTATTTTCTCTAATTTGTAGGCCTTCCCATGGGTCCTTGGATCTGAGCTCTCTGCCTTCCAGGGTGCTAATAAAACTGGTTTTAAAATGTGCTTATCTAAAGGAAATTACTCGAGGGTGAACATGTACTTCTAATCGTACGGTCTTACTGTTGGTAGTGGTGAACCACAGTTGTAGAATGAAGATAAATGAACCCAAACTTGAAAATGAGGTTTAAAAAAATTAATGGAGGTCCTTTCAAGGTCACTAAAGAGCGTGTCTAAAAAGCACACCTACAGTTCATGTAATGGCCTAAAGTACTGGCACTTTGGTCTTGACCTACTAATTACTAAGGAGCAAGCCCAAGGTCTCTCATTCGTTTTTGGAAGATAACAGAAATTTCTATGTAGGAGGAACGACAACGCCTGAGGTTTCACGGCCCTGAAGGACATAAACCAGTTCTCCATCTAAATTTACAATCTCCCTTCAACATTCTTTTCCTTAGACATCTAGCGCCCACTCTGACCCACCCTCCTAGGAGCCGATTTCACACCCTGACAGTTACCTCAGTGATGAGACAAATACATCTTTCGATATGTGCACACTATCTCTATGAGCCACTTCACTCTGAAATGGGTACTTTGTAAGGTTTCTTCTGAGGGAGAGAGAAAAAGGGTCAGAGGTCACTATACATGCCACTGTGTATAGGGGATTGCTCCGGATGAGGTCACAGAGAGCTGTGTGCAATTGTTGAAGGTGAACTGCAGGGACTGCTGTCAACCTTCACCTACTTCAAAATAAAGTTTAACAAAAATACATTTGAAACTTAATTAAAAGTCAAAATCGCTAGTCTTCAATGATTCCGGATGCCCCAGTCTAGAGAAGCCAGACTGTAGGGTCAGACAACGAAGGCGTGCTTTTAGGCATTTTTAGGAGTCAGTGCTTTATAAGGAAGCCTGGTGGCACCAGGATGGAGTGCTTGGTTCTGAACCCAAAGTGTGGATTTGAATCCACCATACCCTGGGGGAGTCCCCAGTCTGCTCCCGGAGAAATTCCAGCCCAGGAAACCTGCTCATTTTACTACCCCGCACTCAGGGTCATGAGGAGTCTGCGCCAATTACGCGCCCACCACAAATGCTGTGTGTAAAGCCAATGTATTGCCACTAGAGTTCCTGTCCATGTCTGAGAAGGTCCGTGCCACACAAAGGCTATTTGAGCCGTCACCGCAACCCGAGGCAGCCACAGGAGTGCTCTCAGTATTGTGCTCTTCCAAGTTTCATTGGAGCGGCTTCAAAACACAAAACCTCCGATCCAAAGGCCTCTCTGTGGGCATCAACAGGGTCAGTGAAAAATCACCTGAGGTTCTTGGACTGTTTGGGGGAATCCCAAAAGGATAATGCCATCGATTTTCCACAAGAGTGTGCGGGACAATCGCAAACGGGTGGGGGGGTGATTAATGGTTTTTTTTTAATTTTATTTAATTAAAAACTGCATTTGTGATGAAAAGGCCAGGTTGCACCGATGAATTTCATTCCGCCATGGCAATGCTCCAGACTGTCCAAGGGCAATGGGGGCTTTGTGGTGACCATTTCACTGGGGCCCCTCACCCCTTATCCATCCTCTAGCCATGATCTTGGGTGGTCAGACTTCTTTTCCAGGCAAGGGTCAGCGATGGCAATCCTGCCTTCCTATGTAGACAGATTCTAAATGGAGGTTCTGCAGAGAAACAACAGCGTCACATTTTGATGTTTTATTGAATATAAAGGTTTCTGACTTTATAGCAATACCTTTTAACTCACCCTCATTATCTCATGTCAGCTCTACATTAGCT
>NW_022111320.1:25125674-25145757 GCF_000313985.2 Echinops telfairi
AGTCACAGGGGCCGTTCTACCCTGTCCTTCAGGGACTCATGGCAGTGATTTTTTGGAAAGGGAGGCTTAAGAAAGAACAGTTGTCAGAGGTATGCCTCTTGGATATAGGATCCAGTCATTAACATGCAGTATTACTTTGTACCTTTTCCAAAAACTGTTGGAAAATGCTTTGACGTCGTTTGCTTTTTGTGAAATGTGATTTCCAGATGCATCTACGTCAGGAGGTTCTGGGTTGCTAACAGCAAGGCAGGCAGCTCAAATCACACCAACCACTCAGATGGATGAGGCCATTTGTCTCACCTGGGAAACCCCACATCGGGTCACAAGTCAGAATCAGCTCGACAGAAGGTGGGATCAAGTCCAGACATTTACCTCTGCTTTATAGATGTAATGTATTCTTCTATTCCTCCGTGATCAATCGGTTTCTTTATGCAGTTAGGCAGGCTTCTCCAGAGCATATTCTAAGAGATGAAATTGCTGCACCTTTCACGGCTAAATACTCGTGGGCAGATGTTTTGCTTACTATATGCTATGAACGTCAGTATGCAAGCTTTCACAGCCTCTTCCTGTGTCTCTGGGGTTGGAATTGCGGCATCACATGCTAATGTGTATCCCTGCTTCCCACAGGGGCTGCAATATTTTACAATGCTACCAGTTAACATTTTATTTCTCCGCATCCTGGCCTAATGTTTTCTATTGGCTGTTTAAAGACAGTTCAGTGACCGGATGCAGAAATGGTAAAAAGTCCTATCTAAGAGGGCCGAGCTTCTCCGAGTTCACCCAGCCCGTGGGAAGCAGCACCAATCAGGAAGCCGAAGACCGCCTGTTTCTATCCAGCGTTTCTTCTGTCCTTCCCACAGAAATGGGTCCGGACATCACATCAACTGCTTCCCCTGAGGTTTTACAAGGATAAGGAAGGATTCCTTCTTTGAAAGAAAGAAAAAGAAAGGGGGGGGGGGGGGGGAGGGCGCTGGGGAGGCAGGGAGTCAGTAGGGAGAGGTTAAGGCCATTCAATTTCTTGTATTCAACAACCAAAAAAAGCTCCTTGGTTAGGAACCATCACCAGGTGATTTCTACTCAGTGTCCATATATGGGGGTTGAGGCTCTAAAGCTTTAAGGGAGCAGGAACCTCCAAAAAATCCACTGCAATACTATTAATTGACTCATATTGACCCTATATGCAGAGGCTGTAAGATCTTTATGGGAAAAAGCAATAAAAACCAAATCGACTGCCATCATGTCGATCTCAACTCATAGCAACCCCTCTGCCCTGTGCGTTCCCGAGACTCTATAGGAATAGAAAGTCTCATTGGCTGCCTCAGAGCAGCTAGCGGGTTTGAACTGCTGACTGGTTAGCAGCTCAACTCACAAAAGACTGCAACAGTGTAGGATCCAGCCCATTGGAATAGGTCCCAAGCGGTTGGTTGTATAACTGGGGTGTAAACTAGATACAGGCGGCAAGGCATGCAAGGGCTCACCTCTTCCACGGTGGCTGGAATCAGAGTAATGTATTCTCCCTTAGTTATCTTGGCCATGCAAGGCACGCGAAGCCCAGTAAGCACAACAGGAAGGGGTTGTACTAGGATACATGTACCATGAGGAGGACAAGCTAGTGGTATTTATGCAATAGGAAGGGGAGATCTCAGAGTTAAAGATGGCAGCCTAACTTTCATCACCTCTGAGCTGGCCTGGCCATGGGGGTCTATGAGCTCTTCTCCAGGGGAACATTCCATGATCCTGATTAGAAGTGGGTGGGACATAGGTGATCTGACTGCTTTTGATGACAGGTAACCATCAGGTAAATAGCCTTCAAGCGTATATAGTAGCAACCATGGCAAGTAGTACCTAAAATTGGTGTTGGGGGTGGGGACACTTTAAGAAAACGAAACTGGAAAACGTCTCCAACCTATGAACGCAAAGGTCTGTCTCCCTCTATGTGAGCCCAGGCCTCCCAGACAGACTCCTTTAACTGAACGCGAAGGTCTGTCTCCCTCTATGTGAGCCCAGGCCTCCCAGACAGACTCCTTTAACCTATGAACGAATTCCTCACACTGCTCTTTCAGATTCTGTTTCCCACAAAACAGGGACTCAAAAACCTATGATACCCCACCCTTGTGTCTTCTGGAACTGCTGCACAACACACGCTGCTCTTTTGAAGAGAGAGGGCAGGGTCAGTGGGGAGCAAGGCCAGCACGCAATGGACAGCTGGTGTGTGGCACATCAGCGCAGGTACTTTTGACTCCAGCCTACAGACCTGCCCCATGTGCTGCATCACGCAGAGCACTGCAGGAGGAAAGGTGAAAACCAATGTGCTCGGGTCAATAGTATGTCAAACCCTCCACGCAAAAGTGAGGCCGTTTCTTAACAGAAAACAGGATCGAAAGATTGTGGAAAACATTCCAAAATTAAGTTCAAAACCCATTGACACCAAGAGACACCTACCCACCCACCCAAACCCACTGTGGTTCAGTGACGACTCCCTGAGGCGATAAAACACTGGATGATGGGAAACAGCCTGTTTTCTCCTGCAGAGTAGCTGGTGGGTTTGAACTGCTGACCTTGTGGCTGGCTGTACCTCCTAACCCACAGAGCCACCAGAGCCCAAGAGTACTTTTACCCACTTATATCCATAGTTCACAAAAGGGCAACTGGTCTACATCAGCCTCCACTAGGAAAAGATCTGGTTCAGGCCCCACAAGCCAATGCACTGTCCAACAGGGCCAGGGTGCCAGCAGCACCTGCTGCTCAGGTAGAAGGCACAGGCCACGTGCTGCCAGACCTGAAGGTTTTCCGGAACTCGCAAAGTCAAATTTCCAAACATTTGGCACCATTTTTGTTTTTCTCATTTGCATGTTCACCTTTTTCTGTAAAGGAAGCCCTCATGCAACCCAGCCCCCAGTCCCCACGCAGCTCCTGGGCTGTGCATGGACCCCTCTTCAGCAAGTACCATGCATACTCTTGACTAGTCTGGATTAAAGAATCACACAAGACACCATTTCCATGGAAAAAAAACCCTCTTGTTTATTTGATTAAACAAAACAAAACAAACTGCATAGGAACAATTTTTAAAGTCCAAAGAGACACCAACTTTGTTTTAAGGCTGCAGTAGCTGATACAGCATCTCCTTGCTACCTTCTCCAGCCTTCTCCATGGACCACAGTGATACATTCAGAAGCCTGTTCGCCAACACAGGAGTTTTTGAACACTTTTTCCATTGGTTCTTCACCTGTTCATTGCCTGTCATGCCTGTGGCCTGCAGTATAACATTTCGATTTAGAAGTTTAAAAAAACAAACAACAAAAAAAGTTAAATCAAAACTCTTGTTTGCCTATAGGTCGGGGGCCAGACTTTACTTCCCTAACCATCCACTTGATGGGTAGGACCCACACTGCCACTATAATGGCCATGGGGGGAGGGGGGCATGCCAATAAGGGAAAGATGGCAAGAGGGAGTCTGCACCCCCCAGGTGGGCTTACAGAATTTTCTGTGCAGCCAGGGGAGCTATCGAGGAGGGGTGTGGGTGAGCAGTCCACTCATCATGTCTGCCTTGAACAAAGGATAAGGGGGGAAAACTTTTTTTCACTTACTCCCTCCAACACCAGGCAACAAACATGCCCACAGTAACTCCCCCAAATCCGGATTTGCATTTCTCAAAAGGAAAAAAGGACTCAGGTGAGTCTTGTGCTCTACACTGACAACAGAAAGCGTTTTGCTGGCCAGGCATGACAGCTAATGGGACAAGGATTCCGACTCATCAACAAATACTAACAAACCCTCCCCAACCCACCCAAGTATACCTAAACATGCTAATTAAAAACAACACCCCTTACCTACCCCACCCTCTCACCTGCATTGATTTTAAGAGAAAAGGAGGGGGGAAAATAAAAGCGAGAAAAGCCTGGCCACCCTAAAAACAACAAAAACCCTTAAAACATGGAAAATCTTCCTCTGGAGAATGAGAACTACACAGATTGCTACAAACACAAAGAACTATCACAGAGCTGGTGGTTGAAGAACGTAAACACTTTGCGACACCTGTTAACATTCAGTCAGGATGCTCTGAGCGAGAGCTTTCAGAAACAGACTACCTGAGCTTGTAAGTTAATACAATCATTAAAAGGAGGTCTAAGACCATGTGGATACAACAAAACTTTTAGAACCATTGCTGGTTAAACGATGATGGAAAACATCCCACCAGGCTGGCTTGTTAACCCGTAAGATCAGTTTTTTAAAATAGACACCACTGAGGTATTTCTTCACCATGACTTTCCTACGCCCACCCAATGGATAACGACAATGGCCTAAGGACCCTCTTCCCAACCCAGACGAAACTTAACCAGAGGGAATGAGAGGGCCGGGAAGGTCGGGGTACAGTATATCCTGGTCATGTGCTTCTCGGCTTCATCAAGTATTTAATAAAACAAGCAAAGGAAAAAGAAACCTGGCCACCGTGATACCTTTGGTAGGAACAGCAAAACTGAAGACAACACACAAGAGAGGCAGGTCCCTAGTCACTGCCGGAACAGTCGGGGGACCGTGGCAATGTCACCTTGACACACATCCTGCTGCATCCGGGAAATCCACAAAGATTCTCTTCAAAGACATGGTGTTTCCAACTGGACCCTTTGAACTGCTCCTATATGGGTATACTTGCAAACATCCAACGTATTTAAGTATTTTTTCTCTTGGAGAGGAGAGCCCTAAAGGCCTGGAGCTGCAATGAGGTCCTCACACATAAGGTCAGCTCAACCAGGGTCTCCCAACACTGAACACAAGAGTGGTGCACATCCGTCTCATCAGGGGAGGGGTGGGAGGAAGAGCCAGACCGCCAAGAACAGGATTTAGATGTGCGATCACACTTGCCCGAGCATATGTATGGGTGTATTTGGTTTCCAAAGCCTCTCTTTCAAGGGCAAACATTTCGCTGAGGAGGAATGAGTTTGGGATCTATGGGAAAGGTTTTCTTCTCGAGGTAGTTCTCCACCCGCAACCCACCCCTCACTCCCCAGTAGATTAACACTATTCGGAACCTTATCAGATGCTCACATGAGGTAGATGACTTTCACAAGTGAGGTAGGAACAAAATAAAAGCCTTTCAGTGGTGTGCTGGTGTGCGTGCGAGCGTGCGTGCGTGCGTACACGCGTGCTGTACGCTGTGTAGAATGTGCTGTGCTCTGGCCGGAAGTCACAGGAGGCTCCGGCTCTATGTCATCACATGCAGATACAAGAGCTTGACTTTTATACAGCCCCAGACTGTTGCAAACTCAGTAAGAGTGATGTTTTCAATAAATAGGCTACATACTTTTTTTGGCACCATTGGATTAATTTTTTAAAACGAACAAACAAAACAAAGTAAAACCAAGTCTAACTTTGGCATATCTTTTGCTATCTACCAGAACACAGCATCTTAGACTCTTCCAAAGAAGGTGACAACAAATATACAAACAAGTCATTTTGTCGCTTCAAGCCTGAAAGTTTTCCCTCCACTAATCATTAAGCTTTGGCTTAACTAGGTTAAAACAGACTGAGCCAATATACAGCCATTCTCCTACAACTCCGACACAAAGTGCCGTTTGCTGGCAATTTCTTTGGCTCATCGCAAAATTTAGTTATTGTTTATGGTACCCTTAGTTGTGCCCCCCTCCCACCCCTAAATAAGTTAGACTTAAAAGGTTATCAATTGAAGAGTGAGTGCACTTGGGATACTACTACCGGGCCACAGGGATCTAGGTTCATCTGTCGGCCACCAGAGACTATACTGCTTACCTGAACCAAATTTACTGACGATTGACTTTTTACTGTTTCTTAGATAGCACTTGATGTTCAAGTCACTGTCAACCAAAAATGAGCTTTCACCTACCTATGGGTTCTTTAGAAGTCTGTGAGCCACTTTTGATACTGAAACCTTTGTACCCGAACCTAATTGTAGCCAAATTCAATGTCCTTCTCTAAACCTCCCAACACACACACACACATGCCTCACCTGACCAGACCAAACCACCAGACCTGAATTAAGAGAACTGCTTAAAACACATTCACATTTTAACCCTCTGACCTTGTTGACGGCTCTCCTCTTGGACCCAATTTCTGTTCACCTTACCAACACCTCGTCCTGAGATGTGCACGTCAATGCATGTGTTTTAACAGCCTCACTCCCCGTACCAAAAGCTGGCTTCCACCATTTCTTCTCTGATTTTGAGCATCTCACTATACAATGGACAAATAGTCTCCAAAGTGCTTCGCACCAACCCCTGTGGGTCTGGAGTCAACGGTGGGCAGCCTCGGGTGGCACAGTTTAAAAGCAAAGGCTCCCCAGATGCAACCGTTGCTCAAATCTCCACCATGCACCACTGAGTACAGGAGATGTATGAGGATCAGAGCTCTCACTTTCAGGAAATGCATCTCCAACTTACCTGAAGCCTGCAAGTGGGTCTCAGCCTTTATTAAAAGATGATCAGTTCAGGCCTGCAGTGAGAGGCCGGGTTTACAGCCAAGTCTACAGTAAAAGGCTCAGATGAGCAGTTTCTTACTGCTATTCAACAAGAGAATTTCTCACTCGGGTGCTAAAGATTTCCCTACAAATAAGAGACAGAGTGACAATCAATGAAACATCTGAAGTCACCTGAAATAACCTGCCCCAATCATAATCATGAAATGCACTCTGAAAAATGTTTTCAAGAAAAGGACAAAGAAGGTCCAGCCGCACCCCCAGCCCCCAATAAAAGTACTTTCTTCAAATACATGAAGGCTTTGGTGGAGGGGAAGGAGATCAGCATCATTCCAAAGTTAAACAAAAATTTAAAAAGTGAAAGTATTTATTAACATGGTGAAGGAGGTGTGGGGTGTGCTCAGCAAAATAAAAGCAACAACACAGGAAATGGTAAAGGACTCAGTGTTAAATTATTTAGTGAAAATAAAACCAAACCAGGTTTCTTGACCCTTTTCCGCTCTGTAATAGGCAACTGGCGGCAGCCCTTGTGAGATACATTCCAATTTTTGGATTCGTTTACTACACGCAGTTCTCATTTGTGAAATGTGTTTTGTTTTTTGTCACTCAGAAATACCTAAAATTTAAAGCAAGAGAAAAGAAAGGCAGGGTACCTTAAAAGTGGGAAAGTAATAGCTTAAGAGAGCCGGATGGGAGGTGCAACCTGACTGGCTCCTCCTCAATCTCCCATCACCTCTTTTCTTTTGAATAGGCATCACAAACGGCTCCATGTTGTGATTTGATTCTGCTGTTAAAAGTCCATCCATTTAGCAACAGGATTTTCCCAATTCAATGGGGGCGCAGAAACAGACCCTTCGTCTTTCTGTGACACAAGAAGTCTCCCTGTAAACCACTGCTGTGGGCGAGGACTGCGTTTTCCTGAGGAGAGCGGTGCGATTCTGGAATGTGGTTCTCAGGTCAGGGCTAACACCTGCCTTCTTTCCCACTGGAAAGACAAACACCCAGAAGCACAAGGTTTTTGTACCCAAGTCCAGCTCACAGCAAACCCACCCAGTAAAGTGACATCAAGGCCATCCCACGGCGCGTTCGGCAGTGGGAACCTGGCGTTAAATGTTCATTCTTTGGTACCGAGGTATACATCATTTTAAGAAAAGATATCTCATCCTACAATTCAGGTGTCCAGGTGATTTGGTTTATAATTCCTTCTACATTCAAAGACCCTGGGGGTGGCGGGTAGAAATCCAACTTAACCCGGAGCTCGGGCTTAAGCCATTTCTACAAAGTGTCCCTGTCCTGAGCAGAGGTTGTGGGGTTGGACTGTTCCTATTCAGTGTGACTTTTTAACATTCTTTTTCCCTGAACTTCCAAAGCAGTAAAAAAAAATTGTGCTTTTAAAGTAAAAGTCCATTCTCTGTCTACTCGTCTTAGGAAAATAAAATCCTAGAACTACAGAATCACATTCAATCTTGGGCTGGGAAAAACCGAACCCCCACTTTATTCAGAGTCCCTTAGTCCGGGGGTGTCCTTGCTTCTCTTCCTTGCACCCCACCCCATCTTCTGACCCACAGTCATACGCGTGTCCACCCACACGCACATCAATACTAGCGTGTGTCTGAATACTCCCTACCCCCTCTCGAAGATGAAGCAAATTTTCTTCCTTCTACTGAACTCTTCATTACCAACAACAGAACAATACTTCACGTTTTTCAGAATCAAAAATTCTGCATGAGTTATTTTCCCCGAAATTCAAGGGGGGAGGGGGGCACAGGAGGGCTTCTTGAGATGGGGTGTCATTTTGTTTTGATTTAAGAGCAAGATCTCTCATCTCTCTCTCTCTACACACACACACACACACACACACACACACACACACACACTCCCCCTCCCTTAAAAAACAAAAGAAGCAAATATTAGATCCTAAAATCCAAACGGTCTGCTTTTCTTAGCAAGTCACAGCCACCTCCCTCTTCTAGGAGTAAGAAATTATTTTGAGCAGGATGACAAACACACCGAGGTATTAAGAGAACACGGGAAAGTTCTCTGTTGCAGCACTTAAAAAGAACAAAGATCAAGACCATCCAACCCAACCTAACCCAACCCTAGCACGGTATGCAGAACACGAGATGCTACACACCATTGTGCATGTTACACCACATTTCCATTGTTTTAGAGTCTGTGCCCATGCCCCTGAGTTTGTGTTTCCTTGGCTCAATCTCCAGGGTGCACCCACCAAACACATCCAGGCCCTTCCAGCCAGGCTTGTGCATTTCTCGCCCCCACAAGGGGCCAGCGGGTAAGGAGAGGGTGGCGGTTGGGTCGGGCCTGCCGGAGAAGGTAGAGCTGTATGAGGTAGATAGAAATGATCACTTCACAGGCTCGATCCCTGCGGGAAAGGGAAGTACATTCATCTGTAACAAAATAAAGATGAGGTAGGACGTCGGCAACCTTTTCTTGTTCTCTTCTTTTAAAAAAATAAGAGAGAGAAAAGAAAAATTTTCCCTGAGACAGTTTCTTTTTTGAAATTCAAAAAGAGAGAGCATGCAAGCCAGAGAGAGAGAGAGCGCGAGACGGACAGACACACGCGGGCGCATCCACACACACACCACCCCAGAGAAGCCTAGCAAACAAGATTAGAAGACGAGGATCCGATTGTTGCCGAAGTCCACCACGACGATCATCCCGTCAGGGGTGACGGCGATGCCGGAGGGGCGGTCCATCTGCCCGAAGCCACTGCCCTGGGCGCCAAACTTGCACAGGAAGCTGCCGTTGGACTCGAACATCTGCACGCGGTGGTTCCTGGAGTCGGCCACGACGATGCGCCCTTCCTGGTCTACAGCCACGCCCTGCGGGCGCAGGAACTGCCCATTGCCCGTCCCCTCCGAGCCCAGGAAGCGTGCAGACTGGCAGTCGGGGTGGATGACAAGGAGGCGATGGTTGTTGAAGTCAGTGACCACCAAGTGGCCCTCGTGGTTGAAGGCCACCCCTCGGGGGGAGTCAAAGTGCTTCCAGAGAGCCCCCTCGAAGCCATATTTATTCAGGAAAACGCCGTCAGGCGCGAACAGCTGGATCCGGTGGTTCCGAGTGTCTGAGACCAGGATCTTGCCCTCGGAGTTCACCGCCACATCCCAAGGGTAGTTGAACTGCCCGTTCTTGGTTCCTTTCTCACCGAACTTGAGGAGGAACTGACCCTCGAAGGTGAAGATCTGGATGCGATGATTGTCCTTGTCGGCCACCACGATCCTACGTGAGGCGTCACAGGCCACCCCAGCCGGCCGGTCAAACTGCCCGGGCCGTGAGCCCAGGGCACCAAACTTGTGGTGGAAGGCACCACAGGGCTTGAATACCTGGATGCGGTTGTTGCTGCGGTCAGCGACGACGATGTAGCCCTCCTTGTCCACACTCACACCCCATGGGCGGCAGAGCTTGCCATCGCTGTCGCCCTCGCTGCCGAAACTCAGGCCCGGAAGCCCAATGCCCACGTAGCTGCGGCCTGACTTGACCACCACCTTGAAGGGGCTGTTTTCGATGTGCTGGTTGCACATGGTGACGGACACCAGGTGCTCCCCCTCCAGCTGGGGCCGGTAGCTCACCACGTATGTCCCATTCTGCTGATCGCTCACCTCTGCCCCGAAAAGATTGCCATCGGGGCCCAGGACCACAGCGGACATCAGGTCACCCCCAGAGAGACGGGGCTCCCCGTCGTGGTCGTAGCCGATGACCGTGAAGGAGGCCACCTTACCCTGGAGGGCCCGCTTGAGGCCCTCCCCTGTGGCCTTGGTGAGCGGTGCAAAAGCCCCACTGCTGACAAAGCCAAAGGACTTGATGGCGAGGTAGAGGGCCTGGTCAGGGGGCGTGAACATGACGCGGTCGTCTTCCTGGGGCTGCAGGAAACTCCGCACTGTCTTCAGCTCCTGCACCTGGGCCAGCATGCGGTCTCGGGCCAGCAGGATGTCCAGCGCCCGGCCCTCCTCCAGGACCTGCTGGACCGCACTGATAGTACTCTCCAGCTTGTTGAGGTTCTGCCGCAGCTTCTCCACCTGCAGGTACAGAGACTTGGCTTTCACCTGGCGGATCTTCTCTACCTGAAGAGAAAGGAGGGAGAAGGGAGGGGGGACAAACAGCGGCTTAGAACCAAGCCCACACAAAATACATGTAACCCAAACCTAGTCAGAGGACCGATCTCGAGAACAGTCCACAAAAGATAACCGAGCTGCACTCTTCAAATACAGTGAACCCTCGTTTATCGTGGTTAATCGGTTCTAGACCCTACCGTGATAAATGAAATTCCGCGAAGTAGGATTCCTTATTTGTAAATCAAATATTTTCGTAGTTAGAGCATAGAGGACATGAAAAAACACCCTTTAGTCACCATTACACTCGTATTACCCAATTTATTAAACGAAAAAGGGAAAATACAGTAAAACATTTTGGACGTTACAATTATCATTTACTATTTATTATATTATTTATGGCATCTAGTTTACAGTATTACATATTTCACATACAGTATTATTATACATAGTTCTTACAAATACTGTAATCAATAGCCTATGAAATGACTTAAGGGATGTACTCTACAGGTGGGTCGCCGTCTTTTTCCTCTGAAGGAGCGGGTTTAGGGGCACTTATTTTTATTGTCAGAAGGCTTAGAAGAAGCAGCTCGTTTAGGAGCCATCATAGGGCTTAGATAAAATTTCTTAAAAATCTCAACAATTACAGTACACTGTACAAAAGCAAAAATGCATCTGATACGTAGCTCCGATACGTAGCGATGCAGACAGAAGCGTGTACAGTATGAGCCAATCAGTGGCAGTAATGACAGAGCGTGCGCTGTTATGCAAAAACCGCGATAGAGTGAAGCCGCAGAAGTCGAAGCGCAAAGTGGCGAGGGTTCACTGTATGTCAAAATGAAACGGGCAAAGACAGGAAGAGGCAGAGGTCCAGCTTAGCAAAGGAAGTAAAGAGCTAGCTGGGAGAGCTGCAGGCAAGGCGTAATCCTGGGTCGGATCCTGTCCTGGGGAGTTTGGAAAACAGCTACTACAAAAAGGGAAACTGATAAAACTTAACCATGGACGATGGATCAGATACTAGAATTTAATCCGTATTAGATTTTTTTATTTGATTGTGTGACAGTGCCCTGGTTGATAGGAAGTAAACAATGAAATTCATAGAGGTCAACGGGTCTGACGGATTAAGTCTCAAATGATACACATGCTAATGTAAATATATCCGAAAGCAAATGAGGTATGTTGGAATCTGGACGAAGGGTATTATGAAGTTCTTCCTATTGATCCTGCAGCTATACTTCAGAGGTTTAAAAACAAAAATTTTGAAGTTAAAATCCAGTTAAGCTCCTTCATGCCAGACATTGGAGATACAGGTATGGCCAATACATACAGGTGTGGTCCGTATCTTCAGAGACCTTCTGTTGAAGAATAACAAGCAAACACAGAAACACCTTAGACAAAGCTTGTGTCTTACAGGAACAGAGACCAGAGGGTCCAATAAGAAAAGATAACACAGATCCAGAGGTGTCCCCACCGCCTACCCTAAAACTCAAGAGCAAAAAGGAAAGGCAGGAAAGCGGAGATTGACAGGTGCTCTCAATGGGAAGATATAGGATGCTGAGAGTCATAAAAATCCCAGCAAGGCTTCTGGGTTGGTTGAATGGAAACTCAAGAGAAGGTTTTCAGTGGCAATTCAGGTTGCCATGACTCCTAGCCCGCGCTCACGCCCTGTCCTCGCCTGGCTTGTGTCAGACAGACTCAGAGGAGTCTGAACAGAGGCCAGGCTGTTTAAAGGATTCCAACACGGGCACAATGGTACACTAACTCAGGACCCCAGGAACGCAAGTCAGCATTTCAAAGTATAACGTGACAACGGCTAGCAGGACTGTATTCCACATAGAAGGACGCCACCTGCAGGTCCATCCGCTGTGGATCAGTCGGCAGGTTAGCACCGGGAAGGTCACAGAAGCCTGATGGAACAGGGTGCAACCCAGCCCATTTGGACATATCCTTTTTTTGAGGGGGGTGGGGGATGGAGAGATATTCTTTTAGCATCTTTGAACAAGAATGTCTCCATGAGCCCAAAGGAGAGAAATGGGGAGCTTTGAACCAGGATACCTCCCGCCAAGCCCTTGCCTAGTAAAGGAGTCTAGACTGACCTGAGGTGTATTTATTACATCCAGACACCCACAACCACTGAGTCAGCAGCTCCAGTTCTAAAGCCCCAACTCCTGTGCCCTAAACCAACTAAGAAGCTGCCAAGTTTGGGCATAGTTATTTCCAAACACATACTTTAATATAAGATGCCGTGATATATAAATTTGAAGCCTGATCTGGCAATATCATCCTTGCATCTTTAGGTCCCTGGGGACATTATTTGGGAAATGGGCATTTTGCCTGCTTGCATGACATACATATGGCAACCCCCACTCTTAAGTTAAACCTCCTTGGGAAAGGACTGGACAAGTCACGGCTATTTCAGTTACTCTGCAGAGATGACCATGGGTTCTGCAGGCTGTGGTGGGCATGCAAGACAAAGCTTGGTGGTACACGGGGCAGGCAGCTCCTGTTGTGCTCCCTGTATCATGTGGTTGTTAGATTCTGACAGCAAGACCAGGGCCCCCATGTGGCAAGAACAGAAATGCCCTGTGGGAGTTTGCCGGCTGTCCTCACCCACAAGACTGTAGAGGTGTCGCTTGATAAATGAAGACTTCGTCCTTGTGCTGAAGCCCATGTATGTTCAGTAACAGGGTACGAGAAAACAAACATGTATCTAATAGAGAGCTGTGTAGACAGAGACCTGCAAAAAAAGCTTGACTGGGAGGGTATCTTTTTTGTTTGTTTTTTAAATTAAAAGAGATCTCCCATGAGATTTGAGGTGAGGTTTCCTAGCAAAGGCAGGATAAATGGGGCTGAGTTGTGCCCAGAATCACGATTTATGCCTTGGAATTCTCTGAGAGTAATTGTCTTGGGCACGTACAAACAGTGCCTCTATTTCTGCTAAACAGGCTTCTCCCCTAAAAGTAAAAAAACTTGATTTTTACTGAGAGAAGACAGGAGTGCGCCTCCCAGGAGGGAGAGCTAGGTGGGGTTTGCAGAAACTCTGCACACAAAGGCCCTTTCATCAGCGGAGCCAGAAGAGCCAGTTTGTGGCAGAATTCACCACAGAGCGCTCAAGGTTGTCAGAAGGGGGCCCTTCTTGTCGATGTAATTAACATTGGTGGGTGGCACATGAGGCAACAGATCATGGGGACAGCCGAGTATCTGTCAGCAACACTGGGCGAACATCTGTGCTCCTAAACTGTGAGTTAAACCCAGGACTACTTCTCTCAAGGATGCTTTTCTGCAACAGGTAACTAAACAATGTAACAGGTAACTAACTGAACATGTTCCTTGAGATTTTGGCAAAGGCAGAAAAAGCCAAAAAGAACCAAATAGAGCCAAATAAAGGCCATTCAAAACCCAATGTAACTTTTCGGAGGAGCTTTAGAAAACAAAACACAACATAGAAAAATTCTGATACTCGTAGCCACCCTCCAGGGCAGGGTAGAACTGCTCCTGTGGGTGTCTGAGACTGGAAATCGTTTTAGGAACAGAAAAGCTCGTTTCTCCCAGGTTTCGAAACACTGATCTGGCGCTTAGCAGCCCAATGCATAACCCACTACACTGCCAGGGCTTAAAAAAAACCAAAACCTCGCTGTTGTCAAGGCGATGCAGACTCCTGGTAGGAACAACTGCCCTGTGGGTGTGCGACTGTCACTCTTTACCAGGATCCAATCCTTTCCTTTCTCTCTCCGAGCAGTTGATGGTTTCAAAACGCTAGCCTTGCATCTAGCAGCCCAACTTGTATCTCTAAGCCACCAGCGGACCCTTCTCAGAACACCTCCTGTCACAGTAATAAGAGGATCTGAAGATGGTAGTAGTTACTGAATCACAGTTCACTTTTTAAAACAAGTTATGTTTAAGCACAGACACCACCAAAACCCCCTCTTTCAGATTTACTCTTGAGTCGTGGTGGCAGACTTCCACAGGGTTCTAAAGGAAATGCCCTTCTAGAGGCTTTCTTTGAGGGGACCACCCTGGGGTCCAAACAAAAAAGGAACCCCTCACACAGATTCTGAGTCCACTGGGCAGAGCGGAACCCCTCTACAGGATTCCCGTGGCCACGGGGTTTGACACGGGGTTCTTCTTCACGCATGCTTACTGCCTTCCTATCTTCCTCCTCCCCCGGAGCACCAACCTTTCCATTCAAAGCCCACTTGGCACTCACCGCACCATCGGCGTGTGCTCTTTATCAAAAGAAGGCTTTTGCTGTCCACCAGGGGCATCATGGTCTGTGCTTGAAGAATAGGACCCTCAAAGGAAGAACAGGCATGCATGGGAACGGCCCCCACACTGGGCCCGGGCTCTCCTTTTCTGAGCGGAGGAGATCCCAGATCAGAAAGGAAAAAGCCGGGATGGTGCTGGTAGGACCGAGCAGTGCTCCCCCTCAGCTGATGTTCCCTTGGCAGCACACCAGCGAGCCTACTTACTGTCCTCTCAGCCCCGGCGGCAGGAAGAAGGGGCACACAGCCACTACCCTGACAAGCCGGAAGCCAGCATTCCACAAGAGGCCAGGAAATGGAGCCAGCCAAGAAATCAGAAAGAAGGATGTGCTCTACCAGTCTGCATTTCCTAACGACAGTGAGGAGCGTACAATAAATTGTTGTTGTTGTTGTTGGTGGTGGTGGTGGTGGTGGTGGTGTGTGTGTGTGTGTGTGTGTGTGTGTGTGTGTGTGTTGGAGGGATGGGGTGGGACATGGGATCTGGAACTTTCATCAACCAACTTGTGGGGGAAATAGCAAGGGTTCTAAATTTAGAGCTTGTGTCCAGGGTACTAAGAGGTCCTGCCACAGTCCACAGGGAGGATGTCTTGTGCACTTGAGAGTGCAGGTAGGGGAAAGACATGTGAGTCCCACAGTTACCTTCCACAGCAGCTCGCACTCCCGCTCCTCCAGAGCCTTCTTGTGCCTCGCCGTCACGGCTTTGACCTCCGACTGCACCACCTTGGCCTTTATCTCCACCTGTTCTGCCACGGCCTGGGCCTGCTCGATGCTCAGCTGAAACACCAAGAAGAATCTCAGGACATTAGGAGAAACAGGACACATCTGCCGTCGGTTCTGGCATTTGTCTGACTTGTAACTGAAGGGGACGTTGGCTGGGAAGTGTCAGAACAATTAAGAGATGCTCTGAAACAGAGCCGAAAATGGGGATAAGGATAAGGTGTGAAATGTGTAACCCAGGGCACAAAGAGGGGAACCTTTACCAGCAGGTGGAGCACATGAGGTGAACGAACTGGGGGTAGGGAGAGGGTGTCACTCCATCATCAGGGCACTTGTACCACAGCTCATCCCAGCTAGAGATACCATCAAGTGCATCCTGGGAATATCTTCTGGGGCACCTAGGAAACCTCGCCCTGTGGTCAGTGACAGCCTACCTCACCACCAAACACACCCCGGAGCCTCTACCACCATCCCTAGTAAATCAGCTGGTTTAATCAGACATATTATTGTTCATAAAAAATTAATCCAGACAGAAGGCTTGGTGGTTTCCATTAATATTACATGATATGGTTTGAAAAGCCTCAAGGATTCTCTGAGACACTGGGCATTAAATCAGGACTCCTGCTGCCGGTGGCACAACAGGTGTTGGAGGAGGTGACCCAAATCAGGTCAGGCTTCGGGAAAAATGGGTTGGGAGGCAACTGGTAGGGTACCCAACCATCTGGCTTGTCCTGGAGCAAGGGTTTCTGTGCTGTGGGACTTCCAGCGTTTAACACCAAGACAAAGCAGTCCTGGGAAAGCACAGCTGGGGCCATGCCTGAGTTCAAAACCTAACGGCATCTGCTACAGGCTGTATGGCTCTGACATGTCCCTGAGCCTCTCCAGCCTTGGGAAAGGGCAAACTTAAGGGAAACTCTAGGCGATTCCAGAAAGAGCTGAATACAGAGCCTGGCACAGAGCTAATAGACAGACGCCTGGGAGGAAAGTTCAACTGCCCTTGCCCCTCATTCCACAGAACTCTTGTCACACCAGAAGCTTTGACAACAAGGCTACCAAGGATTCCAGCCACTACTTTCGCAACGCTGTGCAACACCTCCACGGCCTACTTCCCAAAGGAAGCACCAAACACCGGAATCCCTCTGCAGACTAGTCTCCAAAAGTGGGAGATACTCTTCCCTAGGGGACACTGGCATGACCCAGGGGCTGCAACAGCAGATGCATACACTTTAACCTGGACTAGAGGACACACAAATAATTGCTGGGGTGGTGGTGGTGGTGATATAATTTCTTTTCTGAAAATGGCGCAGTAGGCCAAGAAAGTTTGGGAACTAGGTCCTAGACCAGGGATGCATAAACTTTGAAGAGCCAAGTCCTAGACCTGACAATTACTTAAAACTAAATTTTTTTCAATTTTATTTCGTGTACGTAACGAAAAAGCAGCCGGGTGACTCCAGGGCCGCCATTTGCCAACCCCTGCCCTAGACGAACACAACTGTCAACGTCCTGCTCTACTGGGTTTGCCTAGTGTGGATACCGCATCTCAAAATCATAAGGTGAATGGCAAGGCCTGCTCCATTCTTAAGGGTACATTCTTCATACCCTACGTTCAGTCACTCACTGCCTGGGCCCCACTGACTGTCTTGAAGAGGGAGGAAGGGCAGGCCACATTCACCGTGGGGACAACTCCTTAGGCTCTCTGTGCCTCAACCTGACCACTAGAAACCAGAAGGGATAAGACCAGGACTTGCTGCTGACCAGTTGACTCATGGTGACCCCGATCTGTTCAGACTAGAACTCTGCTCCATAAGGCTTTCCACCCGAACCCAGGAAGTGGAGCACCAGGCCTTCCTTCTGAGGCTCCTCCAGACGGAAGTGAGCCTCCAGCTCTTCCATGAGAAGCGTGTGTTAACCAATGACACCCCCACGGGGCTCCCATGTGCGGAACTCTCTGACCCAAGCCTGTGATGCCCAAGGACCCACTGAGTTCACCCAAGCTAGCTGGGCTCCTGTTTGTGGCTCAGACGCTAACAATCACTGAATCCTTCTCTTCCAATTCTCCAATTGCAACACTACCTCTCATTCCATTCCTGAAGCTAGAAAGTTGCTGACACCTTCCCATGGTGATTTACTTTGCTTTTTGTCTTTACAAGTCACCCCTACTACTGTTTACAGGGATCTTAACGACCCTCAGTGGAAGCTCAGAAAGTTGTGCCTGCTACGTAGACGTCTGGGTTGTAGCAGTAAAAATCTACACATTTCGTAATGTGTACATCTGACCCTGGCACTGGGCAGCCAACAAACTGGATGCAGCTTGATTATCTATCAACTACCCAAAAGATTTTTAAAATGAGACTAACCAATCAGACATGCGAGTGTGCATATAAGCAGGCATCATCCTTGATGATTTCCAAGTGCCTCAGGATTCGGAGAAAGGGGCACCTCACTAGATAGATGGGCAGAGAGAATGGACCAGTTCAGCGGAGAAGTAGAAGGGCAAAGGGAAACCGTTCTGACCCACACATAGCGCAGCAGGGCCAGGCCCAGCGAGCACGTGGACTGCCCACAGGTGGGCAGCACTGGGACCAACTTCCGCCGGCGGCGTGAAAAAAAGAACAGGAAGCTGAAAAGACAAAGCCAGTCACCCCTGACTTCTGGGGGAGCAGTTGGAAAGATTCTAAGCCCAGTACAGAAAGGGCAGGGGAGCTGAGAATAAACGTAGAGCCTGATGAGAGGACATCGGTTCTCGGACACGCTGGTTCCTAGTCAGCACAGAGCTGCCGGTCATGTCCACCTGTCTTCATGCAGCCTCAACAGACACGCAGAAATAGCCAGTGGATTTATTTAACGAAGGTGTGTTAACTGGGCCCCTTCAGACAGCAGGCAGGCTAGGCAGGCTCACCTCTCCTCTGCCCGCAGGCAGCCTGCTGCTTCAAGTGTGTCCTCTCAGCGCTCCACAGGCCCTTGGGTTTAAAGGTCTTGTTCTGTGGTCAAAACTGGCCTTTGCTGTCATTTTCCAAACAGGCAGGAGGAAAGTAACATTCTTCGCGTCGTCTGAGCCACCACAGAGGCTAACATCATCATTCCCAGGGTTGTGAATCACACAGGCTCGGCGTGCCGAAGGCAACACAGGCCTCCCCTCAACGGCTCCATCATCCAACCAACCACGGTGCACTGCGTGGATGTGCGCACCAGGGCCACCTGCAACACCACCTCATTCTGAAGCAGGACCTTTGAAGTCAGAGGTAGGTGTGGGCTAGGAGCTTCCAACTTCTCAAACAGAACCACAGACTCTACCCACATTAACCAGCGTTGGATCCGGATCATCTTTCAGGCATTAGCAGATCGGATCGAACATACGAGAATTAAGAGTCTCAATCCTGGCAGGTGAACCACCAGCGCACATGAATGGCACACGAAGGTAAAAAGTGGTGGCCAGTAGGATACAGGTGGAGAATATTAAAGGCCAAATCTAGGTGTCTGGGGAAAGAATGCCTGCGGTGCAGAGCAGCGGCACTACTTGATGATCGGGGACACAGAATGCCAAACGTTTTGCTATCCTGCTTGTTTATAGAACCTCTTATTAATTCATTTTAATCACATCTAGCATCTGTGAAACTAAGCTTCCCGGTGTGATTCTATCGGTGATTATTTTGGTTACTTGCCCATAAAACAAGTGTGGACACCAATGACACGTAAAAGCTGGTGAAAAACAGTCGCTGAAATAAGCAGACTGTCTTACATGGATAGTAACTATACCTGATCTTGGTTCCTGGCACACCCAGGGACTCACACACCGTGTGCAACCCTAACAACATGACTCCAATGGTCGAGGGGTTATTCGAGAAAGGTGTGCAACCCTAACAACATGACTCCAATGGTCGAGGGGTTATTCGAGAAAGCAATAAAAGCGGTCACATTTAGAACAATTGAGGCATCTCTTGTGACTTTCTTTGTAGTGGTGATTCTAAGGGTTCTCCCAAGTGTGACCTCTTTTTTTTTAACGAGAAATTATAATGAATTCAGGGATTTCCTTCTAAGTTTTTTTTCTTGACCTAGACCGCAAAGTTAAAAACTGACAACTCATGAGTGGCCCAGAATCATTAACTTGGGGATATGACACTGTCCAAAGTACATCATACACTGGACAAAGCCCAAATAGGCAATGGAGAGATGAGGGGGCTTGCAAAAGGTGTGTGGGAAAACACTCTAATCTTTTCCCAGTTGAACACCCACTCTCACTTAAGTCTCTCAACCCAGAAAGCACTGACGAGAAGGAAGTGTTCACCAAACACACAAACCACCTTGAAGACTAGAGGTGTTTAAGATGATGTGCGCTCACAGGGAAGCTAACAGACTGCGTGCTGTTGAGGTGAGTTAAGAGAGGAGCTGGTATAAATCTCCAAGCTTGCTGGCACTGACACAAACCCAGAAACCTGACCGGTGGAGTAATTCTGGTCCAGAATGCACTGGAGAGAGGCAGACCGTCTCTGCTGTGTCTCTCGGGAGGGTGCATTATCCCAACTAGGAAGGGGGAGAGCCAACAGACAAACACTCCCTGGTCAAAGCAGGAGCACACAGTTCCTACA
>NW_022111320.1:25146516-25148860 GCF_000313985.2 Echinops telfairi
TAAGGAGCGGAGGAGACCACCAGCTCTTGATTCAGATCAACATTCCTGTACCACAGACAGACCAACTTAGAAGCTTTTGTTTTGGTTTTTCTCTCAGGAAACAGTGTGACACTCCTATTTCACAAGGCTGCTATGCATACAAAAGTGTCTATTTCAGTGCTTGCCCATTAAACAAACAAACAAAACCATTCATTTTTACTGATAAAGAGGATGTGGGGGGTGGTGGTGACTGCTTACTGAGACCTGAGATCATGAGCAAAGGAACTCAAACACACCCCCTCGCGTATGTTCACTACTGTGATTTGGGCGGTAGTGGATGCTCTCGAGATGAGCATTAACTGTGGCTCTGGCCCATTATGGAAAATGGGGATTAAAATGATAGAGATACCAGGTCCTATCAACGTTTAAAAACAAAAGGTAGGGGACAACGTCCAGAATCACAGAACTAGACTTACAAAGTTCTAAGTAAGGATGCTAACTTGTGAACGCGGCTTTCATTGTGTGTCAAGTGGCCACTATAGTTCTCTGAAGGTGAAGCGTGCCAACAGCGCTTACTTTTATCACTGGAGAAGGCAGCTTAGAATCACATCCAATAAATACAGCGGGTTGTTTAAAACATCCACTTTCGAATGCTATTGCTACGATCAACTTACTACTAATATCTGAAGAGTAATAGCTCTATTTGAGTTGAATCTATGGCATGATGCTTCGATAACAACTTGTTTGCAGGGGATATGCTCATTAGACTGGGTTTTGGTCAATACACAAAAAGAAAGGTTATCCAAAACTTTCTGTGCATAGTGAGTGGAACAGGGTCTGCTCAAATTGTAAAAAACACCAGTGGGAAGGCTGGAGCTGCAGCCACTATTCTTGGTCTTTCGGTGACTGCTTAATAACATCCAAAATTGAGGGGTAGCGCTGTAGGATCTTCCACTGCCCAATGACAGCTTTTTGTTTTAATAAAGAGATTAAAACATTGGGTGTTTAAGCTATTGATTACAGTGGCAGAAGAAGGTCTCTACTACGTAGCACAAAAGGCAACTTCTAAAATGTTAACAATCCAAACTATGACAGGAGATCAGTGGTTGCTTGGGTTAGAAAGAAAATGTATTAACATAAAGGAAAGGAAAATATTAGGAATGTTTACAATCTTGATTGTGGTATAATTTCAAGTACCTTTTATATAGGTGTGGCTCATTGTATATAAATTTTAACCTACATAAAAAAAAAAATCAATATGCTTCGTTCCAACCATCATAAAACAACAAAGCTGGGGAAGTCCCCATAATCCCAGTGTCTAATTATACTTCCAAATAAATGGACAAATTATTTGTAATACATAGTAAAACAACCCAAAATTAATGTTAATATTTGGTCTGTTTCCTTGCAGTTTTTGTTGGGGGGTCGGGGGTGCGCGCACATGCACTGATTTGGATAATTATTTTCTGAGCAACTTCATAGTGTGTTTTAACACAAACTGTATAAAAGCCGACTGTGTAAACTTGAGTCTATTTGGCTCAGTAAAACCCTGTATAGGGCTTCTGAGACTGAATCTTTATGAGCACAGCCCAACACCCAGGCCACAAAGTGCCACCAGGGCCCCTTGTTCAAAAGGTACTGAGACTCAAAAAGTACCAAACTCAATGGCATCTACTCATAGAGACCAGATAGGACAGAGAAGAGCTGCCTCTGTGTGGTTTCAGAACTGTAACTCTTTAAAGGTGCTGCAGGAGTGGCTGGTGGTTTCCAACAGTTGGTCTTGCAGGTAACAGCACAATGCCTAGCCTCAAATGCCACCAGGGCTCTTGTCTCCTGTGGCTGGCCTTTCACAAGGGTGAAATGACAATCCAAATCTTTCCAGCATGCAGAACATGGCTATGGTAGTAACCCAAAAGGGAGTATTGTCTTACTATGAGTTGAAGATAGGAAATGTTTCTGAAAGCATGCTCTTAGGTCTATAAAAAAGAGGGAAACCGTACCAAATTGATTTCACAAGAATAAGATGATTCAAAGTGTGTGTTGCTGTAGATGAACTAAACATAGCTATATTTTCTCTTTGCAAGATGTGTTCATGTCTTCCCTTCTTTTAGTGTGTTTTATTTAAGTCTGACTTAAATCCATTCCTTCTTTCTACCTACCTCATCACCACTTATTTGGTTTGATATCCTTTTTTTTTTCTTCTTTTTTTTTCTGTGTTTCGGATATTTTTTATTTCTTCAAATTTACTTATTTATTAGGAGTGACTGAAATAAAAAATAGAATTGAGTCCCATCATCATCATGATCATCGTGGAAATGGCTTTAAGAGAAAACTGGTCAGATGCATATTATTGCTTCCCATTTTC
>NW_022111320.1:25149915-25173252 GCF_000313985.2 Echinops telfairi
GGCATCTGTCATGTTGGAAGAGAATGAGGCGACGGACGACCGCTCAGATGGAACAGGAACCGGCTTTGACTCCGGGACTGTGGGGGGTTTGATATCCTTTTAAGTACGTATTTCAAGCCAAATAAATTCTACTTCCAGGATATGTGTTACAAATAAAATCTGTCCATTTATTTGGAAGTATAATTAATAAACTGTGGGATTATGGAGACTTTTCTCCAGCTTTGTCTCCCCCAAAGATATGCCAAACATTAGAGGCTATTTATTTGCCAGCATATGGTGGGAGGTCAGATGCTTCGAGATAGTCTCTCTGAAGGCAGTCAGTTGCCAGACTACTGTCTGGTTCCACCACAAGGAGTGCCCATTCCCTGCTGTTAAGGACAATGGGCTACTTCTCCTTAAAGACTTGTGACCATCAGTCTGGTCCCTTTAGGTGGGGTTCACACCCTACTGATAATGGTTTCTACAGTGATACAGAGAACAGGTACTGGGGCTCTGAAACATCCAAAGTTAGGCTGCCATCCTTTATCTAGGATTTGCCCTTGTCACATGTGTATCCCCAATCCCTCCTCTTCCTATTGCATGTATATCCCTAGATTTTACCCCTCTCATTGCTGTATAACCTATAGTGCAACCCCTTCCTGTGACTTATGCCTTTATCTGTAATTAGTGGACTTGCACGGCCCTTCCCGACCAAAGGCATATAAGCATTGGTTAGTGATAAAGATGCTACTTGGCCTCTCTCCACTCCCCCATCCTCTCTCCCCACGTCCTGGCTCCTCTGTTCCCTTTCTCCCTCCTCCTTCCCCTCACCCTCTCTCCTGCCCTCGGTCTCCCATTTCCATGTGGACCACCAAGTGAGGCTGAGGTGAGCATGCTACTATGAAATGTGTCTGACTCCATAATTTCAATCTCTCATGCTCTCTATGACTTTACTATAATCTTCATATATATTTTAACCGTACAATTGCACCTATCAAACCTGTGATTAGTTGTGGGGGGCTGGCCTTTCCCCCACAATAAACTTTAAAAACCAGATGACATGCTGCTTTGAAAAATACCGTAACAATACTGGGAACAAATGAAAAAAACCACCTAGGACTTTCTTTTTTTTTTTTCTGAATCCAACTGGAATTTTATTTGACACAGAACACGATATGGTTGCATGAGCACGACAAACTGAAAAGACAAGGCAGGAAGACATGGTTCTATCTAATTATAATTAACAGGAGGGCAAGGCAGTAAATGAATAACCAAACATTTAAGCTTGATAGAAGAATTCATTTTTTCTAATGCCCATACTTTTGGAATTCCCACTCTCTGTTGTCCAATGGACACACCTGTCGTGTTTTGAGCCAGCGAGAGATGCAGTGGAAATGAAAAGCATGGGTACAGACTCCCCAGGCAACGGTACACTCTTCCGACCTGGCAGATGCCTGGTTGACTTGACATTCTATGCAGAGATCCATGATGTGGTTCCTGCAGATGGCACAGTTATCAGCCACAATATCCCAAGCCCAGAGGGCTGCTGCATTCCACTGCCTGCAGTTGGCATCCTGACCCTTCTCTGCAGTCACTGTGCGGCTGAATTTTCGCGGAACTGAATGCCATTTCTCCCTAGGACTTTCTTAGACTAGTGCAGTGACGTGAGATTACTTGCTATGACTCTTCTATTCATATCTTTCGGAAACCCAATATATAACGTTGCTGTAAGTCAGAATCAACATTGTGGCAGTGTGTTTCTCAGATACACCACAAAGTCCGTGAAGCTTCTTCTACCAAATGAATGAGTGGGATCATTCAGTAAGGTGTATCAGGGTCTGAAAGACAGGACTGGTAAGTTTTGTCATTGTGCTGAGTGCAAAGGGAACCATTTCTGATTCAGAAACAGGAAGAGGGAATATTCCACCAACAGAGCAGTGTCAAGATCCCTGTGTGACGTGTCACCAGTAGCAGAGTCGACAATGTTATATCACCAAGACTTTATCAGCAAGGCCCTGTTTTCCACCAATGCTCAGGACCTTCTTCTGTACTCTTTCAAAGAGGTCTTCTGAGCCCCCCACACATCGCTGGGCTTTGAAGAAATTCCCGTTTCATCAACAACCTGCTGAAACTCTTCACACAGAAAAAGGTGTCTAATCCCACTCCAATGCTCAGATCATTGGCAGACTGTACGTTTTTAAGGAATGCTCACACATGGTGGGACAAGTGCTTTAAGTACACCAATCTCACCCAGAGGTGGCGCGTAATTTATTTCCAGCTGCACACATCTGGACACCGTGGCTGGTAACTGACTGACGACCGAATCACCTTCCAGGTGTGCAAAGAACTCAGTGCCATGCAAGTCCATTGTGATTCGACTCATAGCAACCCTACAGAACAGGACAGAATTGCCCCTCTGAGTTCCTGAGGCTATAACTCTATAGGAGTAGAAAGCCTGGCCTCTCTCCCTTGGTTTCTAACTTAGTTAGTTGGCAGCCCCACATGTAGTCACAAGGGCTCCTCCCATCTAAGGCTTACCATATTAAAACACGGAGCCTCTCTCCTCACGCCCAATGCTTCTCTTCCTCCTGGTTGGTCCCCCACAGGAGCAGCATCTAGAATTCAGACTAGTGCTTATGAACAACTAAGTAGTTAGAATTTCACTGCTATGCTTAGTTCTTCTCCAGTGTGCCCTAACAGCAGACTGCAGCACGTGGGGACAGTATTTCAGAAATCAAGTGTGGCACACATCCTCTGACCCTCTAATTCTCTCTATTCCACTTAAAAAGGTGGGATTTTCCTGAGATTTCACCATGTCGACCACAGATCTCAACCACTAGTTTTCCCTCCCTTGCGTGGATGCTCCCAAGAAGCACAGCGGTAGCGGTGACAGGCCCTAAGACAGGACTCGTGATTCGAACGCATGCTTTGAAGGCCCACACGAGACCTCAAGCTCGCAGGTGGCAGTGGTGCTCACACCTCGATGGACCTGTGAATCACCGGGGTGCTTTAGAAATACTGTCTGGCAGGTTACGGCCCACAATGCAGCACTTCTGCTTCCTGGGAGACACCAGCAATGCATGTGAGGTTGAGCACCAGAAGACTCTTCCAAGCGTCAAACCACGTGGCAAGTCCTAAGTATCTTACTCCACAGTAAAATAGAAGGCATAAAAACAAGTTTGCCCCTGGAAGGACCTGACCAGACCACCACCAAGACAGAGAGCCTGAGCAGAGCATATCCCAGACCCAGACAGAGATGGAGACACCCCACAACCCCAAGGAACCAAGGAACCACAGGCGCACATACACTGAAGGGAGACAAAGGTCTTCTCGCAGACTCAGCAGAGTGTATTTCCCCTGGAGCTGGCACCCTAAGTTTGGATGTCTAGGACCCCTGAACTACAAGAATAGATTTGCTTGTGAGCATCACTAGATACCCAGAGAATAGGACAGCATTCAACGTGGGCGGAGAATAGGAAAACAAGCCCACAGTGCTGACAAATAAGAACCTAGAGATCATGGAAGGCAGTCCAAAGACAGGAGCAATTGGTCCAAGACTCTGGTTTCCAGAACAGGAGCACCAGAGAACCACCGACTCGACAGCAACAGAACTATGACTTCCATGGAGGCGCATGAGCGTTACACCAAGGGATCAGTTTACCTTCTGCTTCATCCTTTAGGGAAGATGATCTCAAGACTCTACAATCTCCCCATCTCCCCTCAAAAAGCTTATTTTTACTGAATTCCTTTATGTACATGCTCTAGACCAGTGGTTCTCAACCTTCCTAATGCCACGGCCTTTAATACAGTTCCTCATGTTGTGGTGACCCCCGCCCCAACCATAAAATAATTTTCGTTGCTACTTCATCACTGTCATTTTGCTACTGTTATGAACCTGTGAAAGGGTCCTGTGAAAGGGTCCAGACCTACAGGTTGAGAACCGCGGCTCTAGACCATACCCAACAGCTGAAAGTGGTTTCTTACGCAACTTCTGCTGGAGCTGTGGCAGTTTTTCTTGACGTGCAAGTCTATCTTACAGCACGGGAGGGAACGATCCGTCCTAATTTTGTTTCACTAAAACCTTGTCCCCTGGCAACTGGCCAAAAAAACCCTTAACATTGGCTCAGGCACACAACTTAAAGAGTCCTGATCGTACGACCGGCTAAGCTGCTACTCTAAAGTGTGGTAGTTTGAGGTCAACCCTGTCGCTGTGAGGCTGTGGATCTGCTTCTGTAAAGGTGACAGCCAAGCACTCCTTCTGGGCAGTTCTACTCTGTCACAGGCGGTCACTCTGTCAGAAGCCATGTCAGAGCACCTCCATCACCCAACTGAGGTCAGAGAGGGAAGAGGCGCTCCCTGGGTGGAGCAATGGAATAATGCACTCAAAGGTTACAGATACGAGTGCACTCAGTAGCGCCCGGGAAGAACCACCTGGTCATCTACGCCCCAAAATGAGCCCTAGAAAACCCAGCACACGACTGACTTGATGCTAGGTCCTACGAAGACTCTGCTTTTGCCCTCACTGATGCCGCCGGAGAGAGAAGGGCATTAGTAGTAAGAGGTCTAAATGAACAGAATGTGACGTTTTAAATCACTATTACATAGCAAAGAGCCAAGATTCTGAATCTTGCATGCCCTTTTTGGCTCACTGATTTCTGCAACTACTGGTATCTTTGGAAAGCAGGAGTCTTCAGTGCTTTCTGCCAGTCTAACTGGCAAGTGCTGGCATCCACAGAATGGGATAGGAGGAACGACACTGAGTGGGGCTGAGACAGGTGATGACAGTTCCCAAAGTGTGTCTGCAGACTTCTCACAAACCTTGAGTAGCTTCAGCAACATCTGTGAGTAATGGGGTTCAGAGATTCCTAGTTTCCACGACTGATAAGAAGACTCCCACACTCAAGAGACTGTGGTATATGAGTATGTCCACAGAGCTCGTGTGGCTCTCAGTTGTCTCTCTCTCACACACAAGTCTGCACAAGAAACCAGTCATTCTATCTACAGGGAAGGGCAGGGTTTTTATGCATGAAAACCCTGTTGCCATTGAGTCCCGTGTCCACTGGCTGGGCTGGTGATCCCCCACCATGTGTTGGAGCAGAGAACTGTGCTCTCTAGTTTTCTGTGGATGGATTTTAGGAAGTACATCTCCAGTTCTCTTTCCAAACACACCCCTGGATGGGTTGGAATCGCTAATCTTTCAGTTAGCCAGCAACCAGCCCTTTGGTGCCAGGAAAATGATGCAATTGGGGCAGGGGACAGAGGGCAGAGGTGGGGAGGGCTAACCTGGATTGCCTGGCGGCCCTGCTGGGCATCAGCCAGCAGCTGGATGGTGATCGCTCGAGAGTCCTGCAGCGCCTCCTGGAGGTAGATGAAGCTGTGGCCTCCGTGGCGACCCATGGTGCACTCCCGACAGATGGGCACTGAGCAAGTGTCGCAGTACAGGTGCAGCACCTGGGGGCCAGAGGGGACAGACATTAGTGAGATTTTCACAGCGGAGGGAGGAAAAGCAGAACAGCCAGTGGCTCCCTGAATTTCAGCACCCCTCCCCAAAAAGCACGTACCACCACCCCCTTTTTGGCGGAGAGGGAGGAGATGAGCAAAGGCATACCTACTCTCTCCCACTGCCTTCTGCCCCAAACCATGGGGGAAACTCCCACAGGCCACGTGGTCTCATTCAGAGCCATCACCTGCGGACTTCAAAGGCAAACATGAAATACAAACCACCCTCCTGGCAGGAGATACTTCCCCGCATCTCGGATTAACTACCCAGGAAACTGGCGAGATTGTTTCTCTAGTCTGAGATTGGTGGCCTGCAGAAAACAATGTGCCAGGTAAGGCTTCTCGCACCACCCCAGTCTTTGGGTGTGAGAAGCCAGGTTAAGAGCCAGTATGAATCACTACCCCCGCCCCCCCAGAAGAGTAGCCTGGTGTCGAGCATGCTCTTCACAGGCACTCAAGCAAACATGGGCTTAAGCTTCTGGAACGAAGGCAAAGGGCTGGGAGTGAGGTCAGCCAGCTCCTTGGCTTTCTTCTTCCTGCCAAGTAATCCCAAGGAGTTGATTCTGGGAGGCAGCCAGTGCTGACAGAATGGCTTTATGTGATGTTATATGTTTCCCCAGGGCCCTGCATGCTGGGGGGGGGAGAACGGGGGCACGCCTGGCTGGCATGGGCTCCACCTGCTGATAAATGAGGAGCTCTTGAAAGCTTCTTGGCAAAGAAACTGGGCCAGTGTCGTTGCTGGATCCCCCTCCACCGCGCAAGGGCACTTAGCACGGTCTCTCTGTAAATGTTTGGTGGATTGCTTTCAAGGGCAGAGCTTAAATTCACCTCGGGTACACCTGGGTGTGAAGGACACCGGCCAACAGGCAGGGAAAGCTAGGTCCAAGGGGAATGCTTTCACATACACAAAGACGAACTTAATCCCCAGATGAAGACAAGGGGTTGGGGCGCACTCAGGGCCACACAGCTGGCAAGGACAGAGCAGGACAGCCCACCTGAGCCTTGCGGAGAGCTGTTTCTAGCATTCTAGCACGCCCACAGTCCCAAGGACCCCAGTGGAGTCCGATCCGAATTCCACACGACATTGCTTCCGTGCAGAGAACCCCAACAGCCTCAATCGAGGTGAGGTGGTTCTGTGAGGAACAGAAAGGAGCATCCTCCTGGACTGACCTGAGTGGCAGACAGACAGAGGAGAGGGGCTACTGACAGCCCTTAACAGAGAGACATGAGAACACGGGATGGGGGGTGGGGGGGGCCCCCCGCCAGTGTGAGAACGTCCTCAAAGCTGCTGATTTTATTATTAACCGACCAAATCTAAGCATTCATTTTTCATTCGGAAATGCACTCCCACATACAGCTACTCAGTGAGTGGCTAGTGTGAACAGGTAGGGTTTGTAATCCAGTGTAATTTAAACTGCTCCTACGCAACCTTTGGATTCTGAAGCCGGGTGTGAAAGTATGCCCCTTTTCCCCAAACCTTCTGATGTAGTTGGTGATGGTCCTTAGTCTATGCAAAGGCAATGCCGCCCTGTGTTCATTTGTAACACTGCAGTTCTTTCCCAGCATGCAAGGCACACAGAAAACGGGTCGCTGTAATTTTGCCTTCTTCAAACAAGGTCAGGGGCTGGCCATATAGAAATGATTTCAGTCCCCTTGTAGATTGAGAGCACCAAACTTAACTATTAACCAAAAGAGCTGGATAAATTGAGATGCTGTCCCTTTCAGTGCGGTGGTACAGGCACTCCTACTAGGTTCAACAGCCTCCCCTCTGCTTCCCTTGGCTCTTTTCCATGTGTGAGGGGATTGCTCCTATGCTACGTGGGAAAATCTTCCACCGAAAGGCCGCTTTCAAACTATAAGAAAGCGGGCCCCTGACGCCTCTTTGGCCCCTCTTTCTGCCAGACAGCCAAGCAAGCTTCTGTCCCCTCTCTAGGTCTTCTCCTGACAGGAATGGGGCAGGCCTACGGGATGCACTGGCAGCTCATGTGTCTGGGAACACCTAAAGCACACCCTCTTTTGTGATCGGGGAGCCAGTCCACACGGGTGGGTGGGAAAGAATCATCAAGTGCCAGGGAGCCTGGCCCTGAGCAGCCTGCTTAGGCTTCCGTCAGTGAGGACACACTACCACTACATCTGTCTTAGGTATCTAAGGTTGCTGTAACAGAAATAACACATGTGGGTGGCTTTGTTTAACAAAGAAATTTACTTCCTTAGTTTAAGAGGCCAGAAGCCCAGAATCAGGGTGCTGGCTCCTGGGGAAAGACTCTCCTTGTGTCAGATTTGGGGGAAGCTCCTCTTCTGGTTACTTTCTATTCCTGTAGTCCTTGGGAGATTGCCCCTAGCATCAATCTTTCACCCTACCTCAAAGGTAATTTCTTAGACACAACCATGCAGGGGAGAGGTTCCACAACATAACAAAAAGTGCAATTTTTTCCCAAGTGCAACCAGATCCATTTGGGTGGGGGCTCGGGTGTCGCCACACAAGTACTGCATTTCAATCCACTGGCAGGGTCTTGACTAGGTACCCTACACTTCTTCTGAAATCCCAGGAGTCCCTCCCTACCAGAGCATCAGGAACAAAGGAGGTGCCGGAAATGCAACTGCTGGGGAAGAGCAGTGATTTCTCTGGGCTAAGGTTAAAATACTGTTTGCTAACCTTGAAATACCGAACCTAGACGCTGTTGGGCACACAAACCTTACACATGCAGGTAGGCTTTAAAGGAGGGGGATGCCACGGGCGCGCGCGTGCAAAAAAACCATCCTGTTCAGGATAACAAGGGCATCAGCCAGGATCACTATCTGCTCAGCCTGCATGGCTCAGACACCTCTGAAATGGGGACAAGGGGTCTTTGCATGCAATCTCTTGTGGACCCAATGTACAGAGTAGTTTCAGAAGGGCTGGGGTGTCTGCGGTTCCAAGGCTGTGGGTTGGGGGGGGGCAGAGGGCAGAGTTGATTTTAAAAACAAAGATGGGGGGCGGAGGAGAAACAACAACAACAAAACAAAGATGGGTGGGTAAAGCAGTCAAGAAAGCTGACAGCATAATGCATTGGCCCCATCTGCTACACAGGACCTTTCAAGTCTTAAAAAGCAAAAACGTCACATTGAGGAACTAAGGTACATCTGGCCCAATTCATGGTCTTTCTTTCCCCTTCACCTCTTATGCAACTGAAAGTGGGAGGGGTGGTGGGGGTGGACGACAGAAAATTGATATATTCAAGTTGTAGTGCTAAGCAAAGAAAATGGAATATACCGTAGGCTGCCAGGGAACAAAACAAATTAATCTTAGAAGAAATACAACCAGTAAGGGAGGCTTCAACTTGCTTACTCTGGACCCCATCATAAAAGACTCTTCTGTTGTGTTAAGAGCCGGCCAGCGAGGACCAGAGACGACCTCGGTGGTGGAGGAAACAACAGCTCGGACAATGGGTCCAAACACCCACGGATTCTGCAAACTGCAGGACTAAGCAGGATTCTGTTGGCCACAGGGTCGACTGTACGGACAACAAAAGTACAGCCTCGTGCAGCGTTGGTGGTGTAGGGGGGCGGGCGCACAGCTGCCTTCCAGAAGTAGGACCTCAATTTTAGGATGGACAAATTGTCTTGTTTTACCCTACAGTCCCTAAACCAATGAAGCCAATTTTTATAAACCCTCTGGCCAAATTTGCGATGCATTTTGGGAACATTCCACTTTGCATGCATTAGCTCTATAGTTTCTCTACCTGCAATTTTCTAAGATGTTGGAGCTGGGGGGAGTGGCGCACATGCGCGCGCAAGTGGCGACTGCTCCCTAAATGGCTCACAGGGTATTTTAAAGAATAAACTGGGGGCCAGGTTTTCCATTTAATGGGCTATGCTGGGTGAGGGATGAGGTCCCAGGGGCAGGAATTCCAGGGCCTGTTCAGGGCTTCCAGGGCAGATGCATGGACACGCCTCCCCACCCCCGCCCTGGCGACAAACCGGCTGCCCCTGCTGAATGGAACAGGCTTGACCTCTGACCCTGCAAGTGACCACCCTCTTCCCAGCCCCCAGCTTCCAGCACGCCCCACCCAAGGCCTTCCTCTCCCCAAATTTCTAAAATACCAGGCAGAGACAAAGACCCAGGAATGTGGTCCCAACAGGAAGGGGGTGGGATAAAGAGAAAATAAATAAATAAAAATACCAAGCGGGTGGGGTTACCGCCCCTGTTTTAAAAAACATATCGTGCTTGTGTTCTTCAGGAATAGTTTTTATACTTCATGTAGTCTAACATGAACACATCACAGAGACTTGTGCTCAAACGTACAGGTTTGAGACAACTGACCACATCACCCTGAGGAATGTAAACTGGGGGGGGCAAGGAAAGGGGAGATGGTCTACTGACTGCCAGAGTACAGATGCAAAGTAAGCTGCCCAAATTATCTTTTAAAACTAAAGTACACTTGACGGCTGTAAAACCTTGAAATTTCTACATCTTAAAATGCCTGGGCTAAAAAAAAAAAAATAATAATAATAATAAAATGCCTGGGCACACGCAGAAAGGGGGGCAGGGGGAGGAGACGACACCATGGCAAGGAAGCCTCACTTGCCGTCTCCCCAGGGGGTGAGGATTGGTTTTTAAATGGTACCATTTGAGAGGTGCATTCTGGCTCAGGAACACAGCTCCCTTTGGTTGGGGGAAACACTGCCCTGTGGTCTCAAGCTGGCGTCCAGAGGCCCCTCCTCCTGCGGCTCTGGCCCCGTGTGGCCTGGGGGCTGTGATCTGGGAGGCCCAGGAGGCGCAAAGAAAGGGATCTGGGTCTCCCTCGATTCACACCAGACCACCGACAGTCCAAGGCAGCAGGCCCAGGCCAGCCAACAACTCCTGTCTCCAGGGTTGGTTGGTCTGTTTTAAGAGAGCAAGGATGATTCATACTTTTCTAATGCTTTTATTTATTTTTAAATTTTCAAGGGTATAAAAGTCCAGACACTTTTCCCCTGCCTATCAAAATTCCCTTTTTTAAAAATGTAACCACCCAAAATGATTCTATAGTCCATGCATATTCAAATTTTCTGAAGACACCAATGGAGGTGACATTGCACTGGATCTCTCCCCCCTCCCCCCATCTTGGAGCAGGTTCCAAGTCACTTCATTCAAAGCTGGCAGTTTTTTTAAATAACTGAGCGGTATGTTGTCACAGCTTATTTAAGCAATACCCTTCCCAACAAAATCTAAAGCCATTTCTCTGACTTCTGAAAGGGGAGAGAAATGAAAATCACCAACGGCGCTGCAGTGAAACCTGGTTCTTTATACACCCCTACCCCACAAAAGTCCCCACACTTGGTAATATTCAACTGCTACATTGAATAGGGCATGTCGGGGCGCGGGGAGAGAAAGAAGCCGATGCATTTGAATTGTGGTCCTGGCTAACAAGATTGAAAGTACTCTGGACAAATAAATCCATCTCGGAGGAAGTACAGGCAGAATAGAATGTGTCCCTTAGAGGCAAGGATGGTGAGACTCCATCTCACGTGCTTTGGACATGTTGCCTGGAGAGACAGACCAGTCTCTAGGGAAGGACGGACATCAAGCAAAGTGGAGGGGCAGGGAAAGAGGAAGGCCGCCTTCAACTAAATGGACAGGGGTATTGGCTGCCAAGTGGGCTGCTAAGAACGACTGAGGGGGTGGCACGGGCTGGACAGTGCTTCATTCTGGTGGACATGAAAGCTTGCTATGAGCTGGAATGGGCTTGCTGGCCCCCAACAGCAACACATCCCTGATGTCGTCCAGGAGAAGATCTCTCCTTCAAGTGGGAAGGAGTGGATCTAAGGCAGTACTTCCATCCATGAAGGACAGAGGGCAATCATAGTCGGGCACTTTAACCAAGACCAACATCCACAAATGGACAGCCACAGCACACAGGGGCGAGGCAGTCAAGGCACACAAGCTAAAGAGTTGGGCTCAGGAGACTGAAAGAGGCCAGAGAGGAGATACTGCCTGAAAGAGGTCCTGCATTCTCAGATGGGCGCAGGGGGTTGGTGTTGTTTGTAAGGGTACTCCAGAGGCTTAAGACTATTCAGGCTATATGTAAAGGGGACACTAAACACACTGAGGAATGCCAGCAGGTATCCCAGTATCATTCAGTGTGACAAGTATTAGGTTTCTTATACACATGCAGACTCACTTTTCTACCATCCCCTAAGACAAAGACAAAACACACAGGAAACCTAAGGTTTCCACATGAGCTGGCGAGCAGCAACACCTGAGTGGGCATGATGTGATCTATCAGTTTTACCTGATACAATGTAATGTTGCGGGAATATGAATGGCTATTTTGAGGTGATGCTACGTAAGAAGTATACATGTGCTGGATTGGCGTTCTCAAATGGAGAAATCTGAAGACTAAGGTGTGCATGGGGTCCTGAGGGTTAAAGAGGTGAGAGATTTAGAACTGGAATGCTGCCTGTCAGGCCAGTAGCTCAAACAAGCAAATACAGAGTGAAAGACAGAGAGAAAGTAAGAGACATGCTTGAGAACATAAAGTGGTACCACACCTCCACATATTTTTTTTACATTACTATACACCAACGGAGAACCATTTGTAGGAATTTTTAGGAACTAAAACCAAACGAAAGGGCACAGATCATTTCTTCCCATAACTGAATGCTTACAATGAGCCGAGCTAACTTGGATTAACACAGGGGGCAACTCAAATTCTGGCGAACAGCGTATCCCGATTTAACATTGAAAGTATAAAAATGAGTCCATCCTGGAAGAAAACCATTTCCTCTCCGTAGCACTTTGAAGATGAAAACTCAGAGTTTACCCTGGGGAACACCAGGATAGTGCTGTTAGCAGTATTGCCACAGAAAACTGGGGTTTCCACCCAAGAAAGGTCCCCTGGGAGATAAGAGGGAGGAGTGATTCCCTGGGTAGCACAGGGGGGTGTCCTGCACTCAGCTGGTAGCTGAAATGCAGCCATCTGCACCCACCCAGAAACAATAAAATCCAAGGTTTTGCTTTGTTTGTTTGTATGGTTCGGGGCATTGTGATTGGTTTGTTGTTGTTTGGGAAGTGGTCGTCCAGGAAAGAAAGGGCCAGTACAACAAATGTACAAATTATGCTTGACACAATAGATGGATGTATGGACTGTGTTAAGAGTTGTACGAGCCCCCAATAAAATGACTTTAAAGCGGGGGAGGCGCCCCATGAGGAGGCGATGGATGGGAATGTGTTAGGGTAAACAAGCACACAGAAAGACCAGCAATTCCCACTCAGTCAAGTGAGTATCTCCCAAGGGTCTCTGTGAAACCAAGAAAAAGACAGAGGAATGACTCTTAAATATAACTGTGATATTGCACCATACTGGGCACTGGTCCCGAGGTGCTGAACCTCTGCTCATTCCAATTCCACTACCTGGCACGCCCATCCTCATCCTGGGGCCGTGAGCAATTGGGCTTGACCCATGGTAGCAACTCCATTGTGCCTGCACCTTGCTTCCTCCAGTCTTTCAGAGCTGTCGGTTCACTAACAGACAATGTTGTTCTTCAAGATCTGCCTTGGGAGCTAAACCGGCCTGCACTCCCGTGGGGCTTGGAACCACTGCATTTGTCCCCTGGGCTGGTATGATTTGGAGCTAGAGGCATGTCCGTGGTTGGTCAGCATCTTCCTGACATCGTCAAGTGGCACGCTCGTACTTGGGGGTCTTCCTGTCTGTATCCAGAATTATGCTGGGGAGCACAAGTGGGGGTGTCCAAAAGAAACCCATGGAACAATTCAGTCTTTCGTTCGTGTTTCTATGCACTTTTTTGAAACAGGAGGCTGTAAGTGCCTTCTGCATCACGGTGGGCGGAGGTGAACACAAGGACATTGGTTCTGAGCGACAGAAATGCTCTCTATCCTCATTAGGTCGGTGGTCACCCAGGTGCGTCTATAATCCTCAAAAGTGTACTCACCATCTGGAGTTATTTTACATCACTCTGTAAATCCAACAGTCCCCCTCCAAAAAAACGCGCGTGCGTGCGCACACGTGCCAACACCCCTTCCTAAGGGTTGGTACACGGAGGCTTGGAGCCTAGCCTCAGTGTGGCACCTTCATGGGTAAGAACCAATAAATATGCACTGAGCCCATAAATGAGTTATTACTTCAAGGGGCCTACATAATTTACTTCAAATTGGTCACTACCAGTCTTTCCACAGTGTACCCATCAGTTATTATTTTTCCTTTGCCCTCCACTATAAATAATAACTCAAGTTCTGTCTCACCAGAGGGAAGCATCAACTAGCTCTCCCTGGGGGTCTAGGGGAAAAATTAGAATCCCAAGTCCGATTTACAGCACCACAGGCAGCCGGCGGTCACAAAGCCATATGAAATCATTAGTGTCCCGGCTGCTCACCCTGCATGCAGCTGACCTCTGATGTACTAATGAGTGGCCCAGACCGCTCCCAGCAGCAAATAAAAGAGGTTTGTCCCAACAGGGAGAGTGCAGTCCATGTAAATGATAGATTTCTTACACCAGACAGGGAGGGAGAGAGAGAGAGAGAGAGAGAGAGAGCGCGAGCGAGGGAGGGAGGGAGGGAGGGAGGGAGGGGGAGAGAGAGAGAGGTTTTGGCAGAGAAATCGTCTTGCCATTGCCTGCAAGGCTGCCTGTGCAACAGCACGGGTGGTACCTGTGTGCTGCTGGCTTTTCAAAACAGCCAGGCTCTGTAGGTGGTCATGTAACACCGCCCCTGCCTCTTAAACAGAGGGCAACATTGTGCACGTGAAACCTGTCACTCCCCCCAGAGAAGCAAAAGGCATTTAAACCGCCTGTGTGGCTGAGATCATGTGGACAGGTAGGTTTGAAGAGAGGGAGATACTCATCACTGGGAACAACTGGCCGGAGAAGAGGAGCAGAAATAATGCAGAGATGAGAAGTAAAATCCCATCAGAAGGTTAAGAGGCCATTTCAAAGTTGCTGGCTAACTTTACTCCCCAACATAATAGACAATGCTCCTCCCCCCTCCCCTCTCAAGAAAGCTCAGTGATCCCAGAGATGCTAGTGCCCTGCATCAATGGAAACCCTAGGTCCAGCAGAGAAGCTCACAGGCAGTGGGCCCTGCCTTGGTTAGAATGGGTGGCCCAAGGTTTAAGGATGATGGAGAAGTCAGCACATGCCTCGAGGTTATGCTGTCACATGTGCTTACGCTTAAGAGCTGAGTGGCTTCCAAGCACTGCCTTGAATATCAAAGAGGCTAATTTATGAACGTGGTGCCGTTGGAGTTCTGTCTTAATCAGGAAGGGGCAGAGATATCCCAGGAAACTGTGGAACGTGCACACATGCCAAAACAAAGTGCTGCTGTGGATTCCATTCTGATGAGAACTGGGATCCGAGGGGTCTTGGTTGCAGCCTTTCCAGAAGTCTCAGGTTAGCAGACGAGCCTTTCATAGTTTCCCCGACCCAGAGACCCACAGTGCAGTCTCTGTGAGCGCTTCCTTTAAAGCCAGACAAGTGCTCACTTCACAGCAGGAGTGCACCAAGGCTCTCTGCTGTGGCTGAGGCTCAGGAACGCAAGGCAGGCCTGTGGCTCATGGGGGCTCTGGTCTCCAAGCCCAGGTTCTCCTACAGCATTGCCTGCGCTGAGCCAGCAAGGAGGACATCTAACACACAGAGGGTGGATGGAGTCTGCCCTGGCACACCTGTCCTGCTTGCTGGTATTCAGGGTTCTCCCCCCGACCTCTCTGGTGAAAGGCATTTTCCTCTTGGAGTAAAAAAGCAAGCTGCTACCAGCCCAAAGGAGCTTCCAGTCAACCCCCAGCACAACAGCTGGAGGGACAGGAAAGGCCTTCATTTTAAAAGCCCTCCCCAAATCAGGAGCTTGTTAGTTGGGTCAGTGTAAACGCCTCTTTCCTCCAACAGTAGGAAACCCATTTATTACCCGTGGGCGGTCTCACAAATGCAAGGGACAACAGGCAGGGCCACAGAACCAGAGTTAGGTCAAGAGACCAGGCCATTACAAGCATTTGTCACCTACCCTGGGAGGAGAAAACGAGGCCCAGCGTTAAGTTCTGTGATCCAGGGGCAATTCTTAAGTGTGTGTGTCTCACCAGAGACAGAGTGACCCCACCCCAGGGAAAAGTCCAACTTGTGAAGGGCAAAGGAGACCCTCTCCCACCAATTCTCAACTAGGGAGCCCCTGGGAGGGGCAGTGGGGGAGAGGGCAACAGGCACAAGATTAAGATCCAGTAACACTTATGAAGCCCTTTTGAAGAAGAGGGTGGGAAACAAACCCCTTTTTTTGTTGGCAATAGGCAAATCCATGGAAACTGGTGCAACAGGAAAAAAAACGAAGGGGCAGAGAGATAAGTCAGCCTCTGTGCCTAAATTACATGGCCCAGGGAAGCGCTCACCCAGTGGTGGAGTCCCTGCAAAGGCAGAGATGACACCTTGGGATAGAGTATCCATCCGCCCATCCCCTTCTTCCAAAGGACCAAGCAAAATGCCCCCAGGAGACTCAGGGAACCACAACCCTTATTGTGCTGGCAGTATTTGAAGCAGGGAAATGCCAACTAACTAGCAACAAGATGTAAAACCAGGGAGGGCAGGGAAGAGGGGGAAGAAAGTGAGGCTCTGATACCAAGGGCTCTAGTAGAAAGAACGTATTTTGAAACGTATTTGAAAAGGACGATGGCAGTATATGCATGCATGTGCTCGACGCAATGGATGTATGGATTGTTGTAAGAGCTGTAAGAGCCCCCAGTAAATGATTAATTTTTTGTTAAATGTAAATACCACTCCTGGTTCATGGCCATAATACAAGGACAGCTCTGGGGGGTGGGGGTGGGGAAACCAAACTCACTGCTATTGGGTTGATCCCAGCGCAAAGCAAATCCTGTGAGGCTGTAGGTTTCAGGCTGCAGATCTTGCAGGGAGGGGGCAGACGTTTCTCTCCTGGAGCGGGTGGTGTTTTTGAACTGCTGGTCTTGAGGTTACCTCCATGGTAATAAGATAGAATCATAAAGGGTAACCTTTGAGACACCTCCCCCCAGTTCCCCTTTAAAAAAAAGCCGACTGCCATTGATTCAGTCACACCATTTAGGACATGGCAGAAGTGCTCCTTGGGGTTTCTGAGGTTGTAAATCATTTACAAGAGCAGCTCAACACAATAGATTCCTCTTTTAATCATTCGCTGCCATCAAGTTGATCCCACTCATAGTGACCCTATAGAGCTGAGTACAACTGCCCTTGTGGATTTCTGAGACGCTACACAAGCAGTAAGGCAGGCTGATCTTTCTCCCAAGGAGTGGGCTGGTGGTTTCAAACCACTGACCTTGGGGTTTGCAGCCCGTGTGTGTAACCCACTCCACCAACATGGCTACAATCCTAGTACCACTATCACACTCAGTTGTTTGCTTTCCTTATAAGAAAAATGACGAGAAACCATTGCTAAGAAGTATATCTTTCTCAGAATCCCACATCACCCCAACAAATGATGCTTGTGCAATGTTCAAGGAGGGCACCTCTTCAAAAACTATACTTGCAGGTGAACTCAAAACCAACTCAGCAGGTAATGGGCTCAGGAAGGCTCGGCAGAACCTCCCCCCCCATTCACCTCCAAGCAGATTCTCCACCCCACCCCACCCCACCCCATCCGCGCAAAAGTTGTAGAAACCAGGTTTGCAAGAGTGGGAAAAAATTGGATCCACCTGCTCTGCAGTGAAACAATCAGGTGGTACCGGTTATGTAATCTAAGTTTCTAAGATGAAAATAGAAGAGTAGGGGAGAAGTCTTTAAACTGGTCTCTACCCCGTCCTGAAAATCCTGCCTTGCTACACTGGGCCCTTTGCAGGCAGAAAGGGCCACCTGTCATCTGGCAAACAGCCAGGCGGAGGATGTGAGAAAATGAGGTGAGAGACATCTCACTATTTGGCTGTCACGGATTATCAAATAGGGTGCTTTCAGGGGGAGGGGAGGGAGAGGTGTCTTTGTCCTTATTCATCTGGCACATTAACCCAATGCATCTACACTGGAAAAGCCTTTCCTTCCCAGTCTCCCACGGCCTGGGAAACTCAGGCTGGCCTGTCCACTTACTGGCTCTGAGATCCCCAACATATGGCCTTCTGATTCTTCAAATGCCTGTTTTACAGATAACTTTCATATTCAGCCTCTAAGGCTACATTCTCTGATTCTACTATATCCTTATCATGCATGCTGTATTTACTGCAAATCGCTGGATTAGTTACTACTTACACGAGCTACAAGACTGGAAGATTTAAAACAAAAACTCAGGAAGCTTCCAGTCTCCTAGTCAAGCCCACACCCCACCCCAACCCTCCAGTTTGGCTTAGGACATACCAGATGGGCTTCAAAAGGTTCATAGAAAAGAAAAATCCATTCTCCTTTTAATTCCATTTCCCCACAACTTTTTGAAGCCCCCTCACATGTTTCTTGACATAATTTTTGACATCTCCACCACTGGCTCTCAAAACTGTCACCTCCACCCCAGCCAGAGGGGATCAGAGAGGCAAAGGGAGAAAGCACCAAATCCATGAATGTGGCAGGAAAAACATCACCCAGGAAAGCTATGCAGGGTGCTGCCTTCCAAAGGATGGAGGTGGCCTGCAGAACTACCAGTGTGTGGCTGTGGGGTGTAACTCAGAGGTGGCTTCCAGGAGAGAATGAAGGCAGCAGGGCTACAGGACTGAGGTGAGAAATTCCAAAATCCAGTTAAATGAAGAATCAAGTGGCCCAGTTGAGAACTCAAGTGTAGGGAAGATCAGCAGGGAAATGAAGAAGCAGGGAAGCCAGATGAAGGCTCTGAGCCCCTAGTAAGTAAGTACCTGGGGCTTGGGAGAGCCTGGAGGGGCAGAGATTACTGTAATGATCAGCCTTTGGGGAAGAGGGGGTGGGGGTGGGGGTGGGGGGGGGTGCAGGGGCTGCACTGTGCTCAGGAGCAGCCACCACCGCCCCCTTCCAGTGGTCAAACAGTGTCATAGCCCTCCAGTTCTGGGCTCCATTTCCACCATGGGGGGGAGGGGGGGGGTACGGCACATACTGCACCTAACTGTGAAGAAATCACCCTAAGAGAAAGGGCAAAGCCACGGAGTGGGGTATGGTGGGTGGTGGGTGGATAAGGAGTAGGGATTTCAGCAGACACAGGAAGCAAGGCTGGATCAATTAGAGGGCAATTAAGCCATTTAAGACCTCCTCAACGGCTATTTTGTCCCCAAAGAGAGGGAAAAATAAAGTAGAGACATTATTTGTGAAATTATCCAAACACTGTACTGACGGACAACCTCTCTAACCTGCGCAAGTCCTCCAATTCTGGAGTGAGTTACAGCGAGTGCCTCCTAAGGTCAGGCTCTCCCCCCTTCCGCCTTTGTGCTCAATCTGTTTCATATAAATTTGGTTATAGCTTTAAGGAATAATTAATGCTGCCTTCTATTGTTTCTTTTGTCGAAAAAGTTTTACTGGTATATACGCCACATCATATATTCGTTCAATTATATTGAGTTGTGCAATTAACACCACAATCAACTTCAGAACATTTTCCTCTTGTACTCGCGGTTAAGTTTCCCCATCTCCCCTAGGCAATAATCTATCCAGTTACGGTCTTTATGGTAAATCTATCCTAAACTTCATGCTTTTATGTACTTTTTGAAATACAAATTCTCAATCCTTGCACACTTAAGTTATTGCACGATGCTGTGTGTGCTACCTTTGACCTCTAAGATGGCCTGATTTTAAACATGACTCCATGCACGCACGCCTGGGCAATCCCAGCTGATTTCCTGGAAGAGGGCATGTCTGAATTTCCTTTAAAATTTGCCAAGTAGGAATTTGAAGGGTGAGGTGAACATTCCAGAGGATGAGAAGGAACTCCTGGCCCTGTTGGGATGAGAGCCACATACCTACCCTTTAAGACAGGCGTCCTCAAACTACGGACCACCGAGGATATTATCTGGCCCGCTGGGTGTTTTTACCCCGTTTGTTTTTTTACTTCAAAATAAGGTATGTGCAGTGTGCATAGGAATTTGTTCATAGTTTTTTAAAATACTATAGCCCGGCCCTCCAACGGGTCTGAGGGACAGTGAACATTTAAAAAGTTTGAGGGCCCCGTTTAAAAAGTTTGAGGGCCCCTGCTTTAAGACCTCCCTCTCTTCCAAGCTGTATGCTAACCCTTGAAGGGAAAAAGGGGGGGTGGCGCACAGCACACTGCCACAGTGCTCAATTTCCGTTCAGCACTCTAAACTCATTCCTCCCCTTTCCCAATCAATTGGGGGAGGCCCTGCAGTATTGCCCTAACACTGTTCCCCCCACCCACACACCCCTTCATCTTTATCCCAGAACCTGAATCTTCATCTAGTGCTTGCGAAGCCCAATTTCTCCAGTAAATCCCTTCCTCCCACAGGCATCCATCCATGAGGATGCTGCCTCTTTCCCGCAGGCCTGGGACCTCTCTGCTGCAGCGGCTGCTACCCTGAGTTGGTAGAAATCTCTTCCCATGCAGCAGCCATGTTAGACTCAGGCTGTGTTGCCATCCGCCAGGGTATGCAGAGGACTTCCAGCAAGAGAGGAACTGGACCCATGGAGTCACCTTCCTTCAGTGGTTTGGCTTCACCTGACTGGTGAGGCTCTGGTGAGAATCATCTCCCCTCTTATTACTTCAATTCCAATCCTCAGAGATGCCATCCCTGAACTCTGCACCCAGTTTTCTTTACAACACACTACACTACAGGGGAGTTCTAGCTATAAGAATGAGGGTTGGAACTTTTCTGTCTCGCTCCTTGATTTATCCTGGGCACCTCGCAGTGCCTGGCAGAGATGGTGTCCGGCAGAATGAACTAATGCACCAACAACATTAAGAGAACCCAGTGATTTTCCCAATAACATTGAAGAGTGAGAATGTGGCATAAAAGCTGTTCCTGTGTTTACAATTCAGAGAATCAGGCCTAGAAACAGGTTTAGCTTCCATCACTGGGTGGAATTTATGGACTTTTCCTAGAGAAGCCGCGGTGGTCTATTAAAAATGGATGCCCAAGTTTTTATTATTCCTCTCCTGAAAAGAGGCTGCCACCTTGCAAACGTGGTTGAAGTCAGGCTATGTCATTTCTGAGCAAGGCAGCCTTTGCCTTCATGCGCTTATAAAACTCACACTTGGAAGCCAGGAACCATGTTGGGGGGCGGGGGGAGGTCCGTCCACAAGTCCCACGGAAGAAAGCCCAGGAGCACTGATTGACGGCTCCTCTTTGTTGGACTGCTGGCCATCTTGGACTTTTCAATACAAAGTCTATCGAGGAAACTACAGCCCCGACCAACAGCAAGTTGAATGGTACACTGGCTCTGCTAAATCCAGCCAATCCACCTAAATACTTAGAAATGATCACTAACCAAGACAACATTGTATATCAACATACCCTTCCAGTAAAAAGAAACACATACATAAATATATATACTACAATATAAAATGAAGCTTTTCACCAAATTGGAGCTGAAGGCTGAGTGGAAGGCTTTCTTCTGCAGATAATCCCTTTTCTCCTCCTTGAGTAAAACCCAAGAAAAGCATGACGTTCATGGTCACTGCCTATCATTGCCAACACCGTCCAACACCAAGTGCCGGACTTGTTCATTCACTCTTTCATGGGTTCTACTCCAGAGCTCTGAATCGGGTTAGTAGCTACAGAAGAGATTATGTCCACAAACCAGAACTGAATGAGAGGGGGAGCAGGTACTTAAAAAAATAAACACCCTTTTCCTGTGGTTCTTCCCACAGGGAAGAGGCACCATCTCTCCCACAATCTTTCTCATCAAAATCAAACTCCACAATCAAACTGTAGGGCAGACGTATTATCTTTTTCTGGACCAATATGACATCAGCAAAGGAAGACCCCGTGTTACAAACAATCAGCTGCTAGGTGTGTCTCTCAGTCAAGTGTGTAGGTAGGTTAGACCAGGTACATATGGGTCCAGGGTTTTTTTGTTTGTTTTTTAAACATTTTATTAGGGCTCATACAACTCTTATCACAATCCATACACACATCAATTGTGTAAAGCACATTTGTACATTCATTGCCCTCATCATTCTCAAAACATTTTCTCTCCACTTAAGCCCCCGACATTAGGTCCTCATTTTCCCCTCCCTCCCCGCTCCCCCCTCCCTCATGAGCCCTTGATAGTTTATAAATTGTTATTTGGGTCCAGGGTTTTCTCAATGATATAGAAGTTACACGTGCAACAACTGATGCTGAGCACGATGGTGAATGCTACAGTCAGGGGTGCAGGGGCTGAGAGGGGCAGGGGCGATGGCGCCACTTCTTCTAAGGAAAGGCAGAGGGTGTCCCTGTTCCACAAGTCTTCATATTTGAGCCAGCTGGCTAGAAATGAGGTGTACCCTTAAAGACATAGGCAGCCCGGCGAAAGACAGTTGGCTCTATGAACCGTCACCCACGTCACATTTAAAAAGTGTTTTCAAAACGGAAACAGATTATTTATGGCATTGTGTTTGAGATGGAAAACAAGCTGGATGTTCAACACTTGGGAACAGGCTAAATGATCGTTACACCAGACTGGGAATGAGGGTGCTCTGAATGACACAGAAGGAGCTGCCTGGTCCAAGACTACAGAAATGCTAAGTGTCAGGCTCTCCTTGGGGTCCGGTTACGCTCCGCTTTGACAAACCTCAAAAGGAAGATCATGCTGGACACTATTTTGGGCAGTTTGCATTTGTCTGATCTAATTCCATTCCCATTACAACCCAACGAGCAGCATGGCTATTCCAAGCTACATGTGGAGAAACGGAGGCAGAGACGTAATCTGCTCTGTGACAAGGCTAGAAAGTGGCAAGTTTCTCAGAAAGAGGTTTGACGACCTCCCCTAACAGCAACAGCACTCCCTCCCTCCCCCTCTGCTTAGGAAACTCACCTCCGTAAACCTCTGTGTGTCACCAACTACTGCTAAATCAATCCCTCAATGGCATTTGTTTTGTTTTAATTTTTCTTTCTTTGCTCTTAGTTGCCTGCAGGTCAGGAGTAAATGCCTCTCAGGGTTAAAACCCGCACTTCAAGAACAGTGTCCTTCCCAGAGCTGTCTTTTTAAACAGGCACCACAGTTGGGAGTCGGTTCTGACTCCGGTGACAAGTGTGTGCCCCTTTGTGTCTTCGGCAGCTGTTGGTTCTGAAGCACATCATTAGGCTTTTCTTCTGGGTGAACTCCAACTTCCCACCGTCCACAGCACTCGGGAAACCCCGTGCAATAAAAATTCATCCCCATCCACAAAATGGGGTCTTTCTCTGGATTTCTGCTCCCACAAATCATTGCTTCTGGGGGACTCAGCCCACCCCTCTCCTTATCCCTCGCTGGGCCACTCACTAGCTTACAACCACACATTTCTCTAAACCATTGTCTTGGCTCCTAATACCTCAAATTTCTACACACCCCGGCTCAGGCACAGCCCAGTACTAAGACATGTGCGGAGAAGCTGGAAAAACCTATGTATCTGCCTCCCAGCCCCCACCCTCCTTCTGGTGGGAGGGAAGGAACACAGCCTTCAATGTCCTTCCCCAGGATGTGCCCCCAGGGGCTCCAGCTTAGGCCATGACACCATCCCTGGGTCCCTAATTTCACTGATGGCCCCACGATCCAGAAGCCTTCCCCCACCCCCAGGGGTGAGGGTGGTAGTGTCTGTGATCAATTTAGTCCAAAGCATAGGGCCAATCATAAAACAGCTTGGTCCAAGATGGCAGCTGGTCCAATACCAAGCCTTTGTTCCTACAGGCCCCCCAGGGCATGTTGCAGCAAGAGGGGGGCGGTGGGAGGTTCCAGGCATAGTCTTTTCCACTGAACAGGGCAGAAAATGCCTTCCCTGGAGCTCCCCAAAGGACAAAGTCTGTCCATGGTTTGGGTGATATTTGAGCTTTTTTT
>NW_022111320.1:25173676-25174706 GCF_000313985.2 Echinops telfairi
GGGGGGGGCGCGCGTGCCGCAGAGAGGCTAAGATCCAGCACTCATCAAAAAGAACTATCCTATTACCACACACAGAAATACTGCCCCAAAAGGTAGGAAAATGTGTGGAACTAACATTTCCGTTGTCACATCCTCAGAAGGTGAGGCTCTTGTTTGCTGTTTGTTTTAGGCCCTGCTCCTGGGAGGCCTTTAGATTAAATAGAAAAAAAAGAGAAAAGAATGAAAGAAACGGGAAAGGGGGTGGGTGATAGTTTTTGGAAATATTTCACAGGGTGTTTTGATCTAAAAAAAATTTTTTTAGTTGAAAGTAGATTTTTTTAAAATTAAGAAAAGCAAAACCACTTCACCCACACCTCAGGTTTTCTAATTAGGAATGGGTGGGGGAGGGGTGGAGAAATGGCTTGAGATGTCGGGATCTGATCAATGCAACATGTTAGGGGCAGAGCTGGAGGTCAAAAGGAAATGATTAATCCCACCACAGAAACAGGCGGATGGGGTGATGGTCGCCCCAACAAAACCCTTGCTAATAAGTACACCCCAGTCAAAGGGCAGGCACCCTGGCTAGAAGCGTTCTCTGCTCTTCAGCCACACTCGATGAGGCATCGAGTTCATCCTCAGCCTATTTTTCCAAACATCCAAAAGAAAGCTGGTGTCTACTTGAGTGCATTTTCCTTGGTGGTTAATGTTAAATGCCAATTACATTCCAGTCGCTGCAGAAGGAGGTCAGGAATGGAGCAGGAGAGAGAATGCCTCCAGTCATGGGGATGAGTAAAGCCCCAAGTGTTTCCACCACTGGTGGGAACCGCTTGACCACTGCTGAGGGGGGAATGTTTTAGGCCCATGCAAAAGAAGTGAGTTACCAGTCAAGGCACACAATCTCTCTTTGAAATGTTGTGACATCAGCACTCTTTTAAAGTATATAAATAGTTCAAAAAACAAGAGTTGGGGGTTGGGGGAAGAATGCCAGCAAAAAAGCTTGAGGAAACTTAATTTTTTTTTTCCCCTCTTGGCCTTTTCTCCCTTCCTAAGA
>NW_022111320.1:25176344-25180394 GCF_000313985.2 Echinops telfairi
GCGCTTTACACAATTGATGTGTGTATGGATTGGGATAACAGTTGTATGAGCCCCTAATAAAATGTTAAAAAAGGGAAAAAAAAAGAATAAACTGAAAAAAAAAGTTATAAAACTTAGTAAAAATTTTAAAATAATAATCACCAAATAAAATTGTTGCATGAATATAGAAATGATATAAAAATTAACATAAGTTTATCAAAAAAATAAAATAAAATAAAAACTAGTCCTAGTAGGGGGAAAGCTGCAACCCCGGGGTTTCTGATCTGAAGCAGATAGGAGGAACTCTGCTTTCACAGAAGGGGTGTCTGGGCCATCGAGTTTGTGGTGACCCCAACTGGCTCTGGTTCCTTCTGATTGTCTAACCAAACTCTAGATGGGTTGCCAAAGAAGCAGTTTTAATTAAATGGCTGGTCACCCCCTTCCTCCCCAGCTCTGTGCTTGAGGCCTCTGCAGCCTCCCAGGAGGGAAGTAAGACCTTAAGGCTCCATCCAGCTTCCTGACAAAGGGGAGTGAGTGCCCTCCCAGCCTCAGACCCTGTGGCCAGAGGGACTTCCGAGGCTTTGGGGCCTGGATCAGCGGTTAGGGAAGGCCTGATGTGTAACCATCAGGGAAATTTGCAATGAAAACCAAATAGTAGTCATCCCCACCTCTTGTCCCCCCCACTGCTAGCACTACTCCAGGAGAGGGGATACTGCACCTCACCTTTGCTTCTCAGCCCAGCCACTGTTCTCTGGAGGGCTGAGGGGTAAAAATGAAGACTGGGGTGGGAGTGGGGGACCTCAAGTGTGTGCTCCTGGAGGAAAGGTGTGTCATCCCAAAAGGGAGCGAGGTCAGATGTATAATTTATATATACAAAAGGATGAAGGAGCAAAGAATTTGCTAAACTACGGAAGTGTGAGGTGCTGTACAAGACGCCTTGAACCAACAGCCTCGTGGCCTGAGGGATCAAGGCCCCACACCCTCCCCCAAAAGGGTTGGACTGAGGATTGAATGGCCCAGTAATCTTAACTTCTGCGGCCTGGGACAGGAAGTTCTAGAGAAAAGATAAGTATTTATGGGCCAGACCTTGCAGAACTCTCTTAGTGGGATTCCAACCTGTATAATCAAAGGGGTGGGGAGAAGCCTGCCCTGCCAGACACACCCAAAGGGGGGGTGGGGGGGGTGCACGGCACATGTCAAAACTCCATAAACCTTTCAGATCTGTGCATTACAGCATATGCTTATGGTGTATATCAATGAGGCAGCCCTAGTAGCAATCTGCTCTCATAAAGCCTAGGAAATATGTGGGACAGTTCTACTCTATAGACTATCATCAGAAAATCCTATGGACCTGGCATTATCCTTATTCAACACACAAGAAAACCAAGGCACAGAGATATTAACATGTGTATGGTCCCATAGCTAGAAACTGGCTCCTGCAGATGGGCCTTAGCCACTCTAAAAAAACCAAGGGTACTCCAACTAATGGCCATCCCAGGGGTCACAGGTGGAACTAACTGCCTGCCCCATCGTGCTTACTTCATGAAAAAAGGTCATCAGGTTTCCCTCTTCCTTGTAGCTGCTGGGTTTGATCTGCCAACCTTTAAGTCAGCAGCCAAGTGCAAGCTGTTTGTACCACCCAAAAACCTACTCCTGTATAAAGTAACCCCAAACATGTCACTTCTAAATCGAGACCTCTCCACCTCCACTCAATTCTCAATTTAAAAGAAAGAGAAAATGAGGCCTACCACAAAAGCCCCATGATGGGAAGGGACCAAGACTAGAGGCAAATGTTGGTAGGGACAGGTGCTAGGGGATCACTCGTCAGCATATTCCTTTTTCCAAGGAATTGAACTTATACACTTCACTGAGCACCAAGCTAAGCTCGTAACAAGTACTTAATATATTTGTTCTGAAAGCAATTCATCTACTAAATCTGACATCGGGCAGATGGCTTTCCTATAGGATCTCATTAAAAATGCACAAATGAGCAGTAATCCCACCTCCACTTTACAGGTGGTGCATGCAAACTGAGATTTTGACCCAAGTCTAGTGGCGTGGTGTGCAATCCTATTGGGCACATGGGAACATTAGTAACCCAGATATATGCACACACCCGAGTTATAATCTTGTTACCCGAGAGTTCACAGCATTAAAGTAAAGGTTTTTACCTGTGTCCAGAATACGCTAAAGACACTAACACTGGAGTGTATATATATACAAACACTTCACAGCTTCACAGCTGGGCGGGGGCATGTGGGTGGGGGGGTTTGTGCTGCCAGAGTTGCTATCAAACTACCCTTAGGGGCAGTCACAGATGCTTCTGAGACATAACCCAACACTTGGCTTTCTGAGAAGCTTACAGGATAAATCTATCACCTGGATAATTCATATCGCTTAAGCCCTACTTTGCTGAGTCGTTTCTGGGTCTTAAAAGCTTGCAAGGATGCATCTAACACAGAATTTTATCAGTTTCTTCATCCACAACAAAAGATGACGAAGAAACCCAGAACTCAAGGGGCTAGTCCACACTGTGTCTAGCCTGAGACCATAAAGTTGCCCAGCTGCTGCTAACAGCCGTGAAAACATAGATCCCAGTAGAATGGGGGGAAAATGTAGAAAATAACCCAAAACATTTTCTAAGAAGTCCTGGCCTACTTGAAACTAGAAGACTCCAAGATGATCACCTGAGAAAATTAAACAAAAAACTGCCCCTGTGGGGTCTTCCTTTAGCAATAACAATTGGGCCCATACAATAAAATAGGACCTGTGAACACTGCACACCTTTATAAAACAAAATCACCTGAAATCAAGTGGGAAGTAATGACTCTAATGCAGAGATACAAGGGGGCAGGCGAACCGGGAATGCAGCTTAACAGAAAAGAAATGTTGAAACATTGTGAAAAATATAACCAGGGTCACTCGTAGCGCACACACCACACACCTGGCTCCCCCCCTAGAACGGTGAGCCTGAAGGTGTGGTGACCTACTTACTCAGCCTAGCCAGCAGCCAGCAGTTGCCATCGCTTTCCCTTCTGGTGATTCCCACATCTTTGCAGGGCTTTCTTGACTCTGGCCCAGAATACTTCATGGGCACTCGGCCTGCGCCACCTGCCTCCCACTGTTTCTCCCCAAGGAGCCCCAGGCAGTGCCTCTGCAGCCCTGGCTGAGGTCCTGGGGGCTGGGGTCACAAACCCAACATTTCAGCTCCATCTTAAAATCAGGGTGCCCCTGTCTACAACACAGCAGCAACTGTTTTAATACAATCTGCAAACAAAGGGGTTACTTGGGGAAGATGTGGCCCATTCATCCTGTGAAATTTGAGTCATTCCTTTCTCCACTTGTGGGAGAGCCTGCTGGGGGGAGGTAGATTAATTCAGGGTGACCTTTGCTACAGGAACAAGTGTGTCTGAAAGAACTAGACAGAGGACTTACAGAGAAAGAAAAAGAGAGGAGTTCATTTTACAAGGCTTCGGTTTTTGTGTCTGTTTTCACAGAAACCTGGTGATGATTTTTAAAACACTAAAATATAGCACCATAAATACCAATTATCCAAGGGGCAGTTATGGCTGTGCAAAAGGATTATTTATTAAGCAAATACGAAAATTCAGTGTGCGCTGTGTAACCAGCATGCTCGTTATCCAAGCGGGAGGAAGGCCTGAGCTTCCTACTGAGAACTCCAACACCCCCCTCCGTAGAGAAAGGTCTCTCCCACAAAAGTGCTGATTCTCAAGCCCACAGCTTCCCGATAGCCTTAAGTGCTGGCAAGCCCGGGAGGAGGTTCTGTGCCAATGAGACTGGTACCTGGAAGGCCTCCAGGTGGCTCCTGTTCAGACAGAGGTGGTGCCAACTGGCAGCAAGACCAGCAGCTGAACCACTTGGCAAAGAGCTGCAGCCTCTCCCTCAGCAGTTGTGTGGACAAGGAAAATTTGGCTCCAGTGTCCAGTCCAAGAGTCCTGATGGTACAGTGGCTGAGTGATGCAGCAGTGGGCTCTTGCATCCCTTCCATTTCCTTTGCTTTATGGTGGCACCACGGTTATGTTAGGCGGCTAAGTGAAAGGTTGGGGGGGG
>NW_022111320.1:25180535-25191923 GCF_000313985.2 Echinops telfairi
TAAGGGTCAAAATGGCTCTGCACCCTCCAGCAGGCAGCCAGACGCAGCGAACGAAGAGAGGACTCCTCCAAGAATGCTGCCTGTCCTCACAAGGGAGGAGGATGTAACTTGTCCCTGGGATGGCTGGAACAGAAGACCCTGGGAAATGGAGTAAAGCACACAGACGGATTTAAGCCCCCTTCCTGAAGAAGATTAAACAGTTAATTAAAAACCTGCCGAATGGGAGGTGAGGGGATTAGTTGGCAAGGAAAGGGAGGATCTGCCAGCAGGAGGTGTGGTGCCCAGAGCTCCCTCTCAGATTGCTTCTGCCCACAGTTTGACTGGTCCCCACACCCTTTACCTAAAGGCAATCCAGGAACCCTTCTAAAAAATTTTTTTAAAGCTGCCAGGGGCTTAGGTTGAGAGCAAATGTTTTGAGAATGATGAGGGCAATAAATGTACAAATGTGCTTTACACAATTGATGTATGTATGGATTGTGATGAGTTGTATGAGTCCCTAATAAAACGATTAAAAAAACTTAAAACACACACAACAGAGTTCATCTGTTGTCATCAAGTTGATACCAACTCATGGTGATCTTGTAGAACGGAGCAGAACTGCCTCATTGAGTTTTCAAGGCTGTAATTGTTAAGGCTCATACAGAGAAGCCTTCCTCCTGGGGAGTGGCTGGTAGGTTGGAGCCAGTTAGCAGTCCAGCACACAGAATCACGGTACCACCATGAAGTTTTCAAAGGAAATGGGAGGGCAGGGGCTCTCTTAAGTATCAAGATTAATAACTCAACCCTCAAATTGGTTACTTACACGGGCGCACACACCAATGTCATCACTCAGGCCACATCTGGGGACTGAAAGTCAACAGGAACCAGTTAGAAGGTTCCCCTGAAGGGTGCCGTTCTGCACCTCGCAGCTTCACCATGTGAAGATGCAGTCACACCCAAGAAGCTTTACCTAACACTCCAGTGTGCAGGGAACATTTGCCTGGTGCACACCCAACTGTAGGGCTCTGAAAACCACCTGGTAATTCCACAAAGACCACGGGCATCACCAAGCAAAAGCCGTTATTAAACACCTAACTGCCTAAGAGTCCAGGCAAAGATTCATGGGGGTCTGCATGGCCCCTTGCCCTGAGAGAGGGTCATTTATGGCCATTAAGGCCAGGGTAAGGCAGGTTCCCAGAGGCCCATAAAACTCCTAGGGAAGGAAGTGGGGATTAACCACTTCCTCCTGCCCCTAAGAAGGGGTTTCGAGTTGTTCCAAATTGCAGTGCAGAGGGCTGGAGGGGGGTGTTTAGAAGAGTGTACACCAGGCCACCCCCTCTATGGGGGTGTAACTACTGCTCCGGTTTCTCCTGAGTTTCAGTGGGCGGAAGAGGTGGTGGGGGGTGGGGGTGGGGGGGTTGTCATTCTCGCTGGCCCAGCATATCTCCGTGAGGCACATTCCAGCAGGAATCACCTGCCCCTCAGCCCAGGTCTGGATTACGTCCAAGAAGGAACAGAAGCACATATGAAAAGTGTTTCTTTGACAAGTGTAACTCAGGCAATGCTACAGTTGTTGAGTCAAAACTGCCCCTTTTCCCGGGGGCAATTAACCATCCTCTCATCTTTCACCGTGATGTATTTCAACAAATCCATGTAAAGCCACGGGCGAAGAAATCCACAATGAACAGAATCGGTGTGAGTCCAGACCCAAAGGAGGTGAGTGAGGCGCGCCGGTGTGACTTCCTGGAAGGAGATTCTGAGTTCTGCTCCTGGGATTCGAGGCCAAAAAGCGCAACACCATCCAAATGTGTGGTGGTTCAGACCACTGCCTCCCTTCATGTGAGAGGCACACAGCCACCAGCTATGTGAGCAGGTTTCAGCAGAGCTTCCAGACTAATTCAGCCTGGGCAGAAAGGCCTGAAGCTCTCCTCCCCCAAAATTCAGCCAATGAAAACCAATCACGAGACTCTGCATGGGGGTCACCTGGGAGTGTGGGCGTGTAGCTAACAACACCCTCCTTATCAAACCCCTCTTTTTTCCGGAAGTCAACCTTGCTTCCTGGCAGCAAACCCACACATGGGAAACTCACAAAAGACCTTCTTCCTGAAGCCACTACATACAGCTAGCAGCATGCAGGCATGACCCTTTGCCTCCCCCTGCTGAAATGGAGCCCACACTCCCTGAAGACGTCCCTTGTGACCTGAGACCCAGAAAGACTGGCAGGAACGGACCAGGATGAGGAGAGCTTTCATCCCACTTCTGGGCAGGCATTCAGACCACAGATTTCCAGTGAAAATTTGACATTGCTGGGACAGCATTGGTACATACTCTTACTAAAAGTACACTATTTTAAATGGGCTTCTTTCCTTCCCCTTCCTGACTCCCTCTCCTCAGTCTGAATCCCTGAGCAGGAGGCTTCCTTCTAAGCTCTGCAAAGTCCTGCTTAAGGGGAGCCCTGAAGAGCTCTGGGAATGGAAACCAGAACAGTATGAGCCCACTCCTAAGAATATAGAAGCCATGTTAGGCCACACAGTCGTATCGCATTAGCCCTACCAGAACAGGGGTTTCGTGTTGGGCTGCTGACCACAGGTTGGTAGTCTGAGACCACCAGCCACTCCACAGGACAAAGAGGAGGTTTTCTGCTCCCCCAAAGAGTTAATCTCGCAAACCAACAAGAGCAAGTTGTACTCACTCTGGACTGCATGGCAGTTAAGTTTGGGTTGTTTTGTTTTGTTTTTTGTTTTAAGGGGAAGAGAGATGTTCAGTTTCGTTGTGGTTAGGACTTAAGTCGGGGGTCCCTTCCACAAAAGGGTGTACTTAGTCTTGGTCCTCATCCCCCTGCAAGGACAGCTGAGACAATCATGGCCACCAGGAGCCCCTGGCTCCTTTTCCATGCGACCCTGGGAGCTCCCCAAAAGCTGGAGGATGAAGTTTTAAGGGTGCAGAACACTCAGATAACCTCTATGAGGCAGCTAGTCTTGACTGAGGGTAGCACAAAGGGCCTGGAAGGGCCAGCACCAGTGAGGGTGGTGTCACACGAAACTGGGCAGAGATAACTGGACCCAAGGAAACAGGCCCACAAAGCCCACTCCTCATTCTGGCAGGCCACGGAGAGCCTCCAGAGCAGATGTGGAAATTGGACTTTGTAAACACAGAATGCAATTTGGGGTCTGAGTCTCAAACGGCAACGGAGTAAAGTTCAACACAGAAATCACTAAAGGAAGCAGGCCTAACCCCGTGAATTTAATCATTAACTTATCTTGAGGGTCTTTTTTGTATTCAGGCTATGGCCTGGCTTTTACTGTAACCAATGCAAACATTTTACTGTCCTTGGAAGCACAGAAAGCAGAGTTTGTTGGCTTTTTTCCCCTTAAAAAAGAGAAAAGCCTCCTTCACTGCCATACCTACTGCGATCTGGAGAATGCCAACGCTTCACACCGTGCCCACCCTTGTGGTGACAATACAATGGCATCTTGAGGGGAGAATTAACAGGCACACACAGATGAAAGGTTGTCTCTTTGAGGGCAGCAGTGGTTCCTGAGGGTGACCTGTATTCATTGTATCTGTCCCCTCTCACCGTCCCCAAATGCAGCGGCCAATAGCTCCCTGGGGTCTGAATGGATTCAGTAAACACAGGCTGAACATAAACTTTGTAGGCAGTTGTTGCTGGTGGAGTGCTCAGCAAATGCTCGCCAAGTGCCCATCTGCTCAGAGGCCCCAGGTGATGTCTTCTGGAGCACCACTCCTCTTCCCTCTGACCAGGCCTTCCTGTCTGCTGACCTGGGTCAGCTCCGGCTCAGGACCACACTGAACATGCAGGAGCAAGATGGGGTTCTCAACAGTCGATCTCCCAGCCTTTCTTCTATGGCACCTCTGGGTGGACTCGAACCCTCCACCCTTAGCACTAACACTCTAACTCTAGACTAGCCTTGGTACCTCTCTCGGCCCAGCCACCACCTCCCTATTCCCTTCATTAGACGGACCCAATTTTCCTCTCACCGGGGACTGTGGGCCATCTGGGCTGGCTGACACACACACACACACACACACACACGAATAGCTGAACACACAAGGCTATGAGATGGCCCACAAAAAAGCTGAGTGCTCAACTCAAGACTTCAGAAAGTAAAAGCCCATCCATCATTTATGCACAGAGGAAATGGCCCGACGCTTATGGGTAAAGTCCTGTCCCTTTCCGTTCTCCATTGGGTCTCATCATCCAGTGAAAGGCAGTTCTGCCTGACATGTGACACGGTGGCCCTTGATGAAATCTTTTTAAAAATCATTTTATTGGGGACTCGTACAACTCTTATCATAATCATACAGACATCCGTGATGTCAAGTACATTTGCACATTTGTTGCCCTTGAGATCTTTTCTCCTCCTTTCACCTCTAGCTATCCCCCCTACATGTTCATCTGTTAAAAAAAGCAAGAAAACACTGCTATCGAGTCAATTTTGATTTGGTGCCCCTAAAAGGCCAGGGTAGAACTGCCCCGGCGAGTTTCCGAGACTACAGCTCTTCATGGAGCAGAATGCCTCAATGTTCTCCCAGAGGTGCTGGTGGGCTGACCTTGCAGCCTCATGTGCAGCCTACAATGCTACAAGGGATCCCTTCCTAACTGAAGGAGAAGCCCTGCAATGAGAGAGTAGAGATAGATTCCCCACAGGGTGTCCAGGGCTGTAAATCTTCGGTGCAGCCAACAGAGCAATCTGGTAGCTTCAAACCACTGGTCTTGTTACTTTTAGAGCCATGTGCTTCATACCACCATGCCACCAGGGAAGCGTAAAACCATAGCTCACAGTACCTCCTGATCAAAAGTAATGCCAATGTCCATGTCTGTCATAGACTGTGGCACCCACACTCTGTTCCCTCTACAGTGGGGGTTGTCTCCAGAAGCCCATCTCCATCCTAGTCCTTGGTGTCTTCAAACTCCCGGAGTGGCCTAGGCACATGCCAGATGCGCCACAGGAGTATGCTGATTGAGTGGATTTCCCTTCCACATTTTCCAAGCAATCCTTGAGGAATTTGCCTTCTAGCAGGCCTCTGCCTCACTGGGAAACAAAGGCTCTGAAACAGCAAATGGTTAAAGGAGCAGGGAGGGTCAGCTCAAAGGCTAAAGGCCTGAGAGGCTTAGGGAGTCTTACTGCTATCCCCACAGCAGCACTCAGTCGACTCCTGCAACTGCCCATCATAACCAGCACCCCCATTAAGGATCCTCTAGATCTAGTGTCAGTCAGTCAGTCCGTGCTCCTGAGACCCGGGCCTTGAGTAGCAGCATAAGTAGAGATGATGGGGGAGCCCATCTTGACCATGGGAGGGACAACATGGTTATATAAATTTATCAACACAATTTATGAAAAATTACATATAAAACTGAGCGCATTCCCCCTTAGGGGGAAAGGGGTTATAGTATAGTATGCAAAGATGTGCCTGACCCATTCTTACATTCTAAATATGGCAAATTAGACAACATTATACCTGTGTGTAGGATAGAGCAGAACTGCCCCTGTGGGTCCCTATGAGTTGACATCAACTCCATGGCAGGGAGGGAGGGAGAGAGGGTGTGTGTGTGGGGGTACATGATTAAACTATGGGGACCGTCATAAAGAGGCAGACACACAGAAATGAAATGGGGTGATACAATCCAAACTATTTCCATTGGCCATATCTTGGAAGTGGAATTGGCCTGTTTTACTATTTTTTTTTAAAGCCACTTACTGCTTTCCTGTGTTACAATGACTTCTCGATACTTTTGCAATGAAAAATCCAAAGGATAAGTATTTCAGGGACAGAAGGAAGGGCAGCTGTAAGGACAGGAGGTCTGTGGGAGTCAGGACCCATGCCCAGTAACTGGCACACAGGACGGTTGAGGAACGTGGGGCCTGAAAACAGACCTAAGCCAGTACAAGTGTCCCCAAGCCAAGTCACCTACCTGCAAAGAATAAACAAGTACTCATCTGCAGACAACCTGTTTTCCTGACAGTTATCAGAGATCTTTAAGGGACCTCCTATTTGAGGAGAATTCAAATAGTTTCTGGGAAATACCATTGTCTAACATTGCATTTGGGTGCTCCCTCATACAGGCAGTTCTCTAGGAAAATTACAAACTGTTTACGTTTGCCTCCTACCATTTATGCTTTTATCCTTTTAATGAGAGAAATACAGAACCAAGTCATTTTCTTCTAAGCCCTCTAATCTGGAAATTCTGTGTAACATACTTCTTTCTACAGATACATGTCAGTTTGATGTACACATAAATTGAGTATTAATCCCAGTAAATTGGTTTCATTCATGAAAGCATTACTTCAGTAATAAATATAAACAGTCAAACAAGTTCTTAGAAAGGAAACATCAAAAAACGCATACACACAACGCAGAAGACTGTCATAATGACCAACCTTTAAGATCCGTGGAACCCAGTATCTCAGATGCTGTATAATGTAACATTAAGTACACAGCACACCGGTTTCATTGATTAGGTGATAGTGTATAAATATGTTCTGGTTTTCCCAAGAATAGGTGGTTTTGCTCACGTGTCAATGTGACCTATGTCCATAAAGAAATGTCAGAAATGTCCTAAACCTAGTGTTAATTGAGGTGAATCAGAATTCAAACCCTTTCCGTGATTTCAATCTGCATGCAGTAATTAAAGGTGATGAGGAAGAATTTATTTTGAATGGGTGTTAGTAGGGATTGATTGGTTCAATCTTCCCAAGTAAGGGCAAATCTATACAACATAAAAGGATAAATGTGTAGCTGGGGGCTAACTGTACTTTTAAGCTATAAATCAACTGGTGCTTACAAAAGGGGCGCGGACCTTTGCAAAGCACCTGGTGGTACAAACAGTGAAGCACTTGACTGCTAACCAGGACGTGGCTCCTCAGGACAAGTCTGGTGACCGGTTCCTATCCAACTGACAGCCCTGAGACCTTCCGAGCGTCTCCCAGGGCCAAGATGGACTGTGGCCCCAACATCAGCAAGGGCCCTTTCGAACTACTCTTGCCTCCCCACTAACAAGGACTACTGGTTGTAGTTGGTGCTGAGTCAATTCCTACCCAGAGCACCCCAAATGATGAACTGCTGCATCTGGGAACAGATTGCCAGCTCAATCTTCAGAGGGGCGCCTCTGGGTGGTTTCACACTGCCCACCTTTCCAGCTCACAGTCACCCACTTATCCGTCTCGGGGACCAACTCCATCTGCTCAGAAGAGTTTCCCAAAAATACAAGGGTCAGAGAAAAGATGGCATCTATATCAAGAGGGAGAGAATAGGCTCGTTCCTGGTTGGAAACAGAATTAGAGCTCTTTCTCAAATACACCCGAAAAGCCAAGCCCACTACTCAAAGGAACCCTATAGGTCAGAGTAGAGCTGCTCCTTAGGGTTTCTTTGACTAAATCTTTATGGAAGCTGACAGCCTCATCTTTCTCCCTCAGAGCAGCTGGTGGGTTTAACTCTGGGCCTTGTGGTTAGCTGAAAAAGTTAAACTGCAGTGAGGTGAACCATGGCCACAGAGGGATCCTTGGACAGCTTATTCACCCCCACCCCCACCCCATTCAGCCTGTTAATCTTTGCAAACACAGGCTGCCACATTCTTCTCCCATTGGGTCTGAACCACTGATCTTTCTGCTCTCAGCCTTAGCGCTTTAACTCTGTACCACCAGGGCCCATTGCAAGAGACCCCTAATGCCCAGTAGTTGTCTGGGATGCCCACAAGTGGATTTTAAAACCCACAGAGAGCCAGGCCAAGAAGCTGAGGCAAGTAATTCAGGATGAAAAGCTGCTCACCCCACAATAATAGGGACATGCATTTTAACAGGGCCAGTGAAGGCCAGAAGGGTAGCTGGTGGAGTGCTGGCTCTTCAAGGAGCTGGGCGCTATTAACATTTCAATTGTGCCTCTTCAGGTCTAGAAATTCCCTTGGCTTGTGGGGGAGGTCTCACCTCTTGAAGCCAGGAGCAGTGCCACAAATTTGTTACAGACATCGGCCAAATGTGGAGCTGACCCCAATACGGTAACAGCTACATCAATTCTGGAGTCCTGAGTGGGGGCTAGGGGTAGAGGTGGGGTAAGCTCTCACACTGGGCCACTAGGATGAGTCCACTCAGACTCAGGAGGGCCTCGGAAGGCAAGCCTGCCAATCCATGACCAAAAACTCAGTAACTGGAAACCCGGTGACTGCTGAAGCACAGTGCCACTGGCCACCCTGAATCTATCTGAATAGGCGAGTTATACATGAAATTCCACTCTAGAGTGGACGTGAAGTAAGGATCAACACGCTGAGGGCAGGAAAAGCACTTGTTAAAAGGATTGGCCAAAAAGCACACCAGCCTCAGAACATCATATACTTTGGGAAAGAAAGCATAATGAAAGTGTTAATTTGCAGTTACATTTTTTTAGTTGTTTTATTAGGGGCACATACAACTCTTATCACAATCCATACATACACCACCTATTGTGTAAAGCACATTTTTACATTCACTGCCCTCATCATTCTCAAAACATTTGCTCTCCACTTAAGCCCCTGCCATCAGCTCCTCCCTCCACGCTCCCCCTTACAGCTAAATTTTAAGGTATTAAGTGCTGTGCGTGTATAATTCAATCAGGTCAACTAGTCTAATTCACTTCTGTTAACAACTACAAATCATGCAGAGGTATGCACGCTCATTGCCATCAACTCGGAACTCGTATCCACGCTATGGACCGTTTAGAACTGCCCTGGGAGACGTCTGAGGCTCTCCCGTTTCATCTTCCTCCTGCGGAGCCGGCTGGTGGTTTCAAACTGTTGACCTTGCCGTTACAGTCCAAGGTATAACCAGTACACTACCAAGGCTCCCACAGGTATATTAGAGGGGGGGGGGGGTAAATCTAAGAACATGACATGCATTATTATTAAATGTAGGTAAATGCCATGTTTAAAAGAGAAACTTTAAAATTTAAGAGCCCATGTGTGTAAGTGATACCCACTCCCCCCGCTTTGTAGCCCCTGTCCAGGGTTCACAGATGTTTGAGATCCTTTTTATTAAGCACTCATTTACTAGGGTCCCGCCTCTTGTTTGTTCACCGTGGGCAAACCCCGTCTACCTCAGGCATCAAAGAGGAGAAAGGAGCCCCTCACTCCCGGTAACAACATTTACAAGTACATGCTGAGTGAAAACCAAGGGGCCAGCATGAAGTGCTTTCACCCGGGGAAGGAGGACCACAGAAGAGGCAGGCAGAAGGGGCTTTCTGCTCAGACCACAGAAGGCAGGTTCCCAGGGAACATGGACCTCACAAAGCGTGAAGCCCAGCCTCCTTCCAAACCGCCTCACTGCACCCTCTCTAATTTACCTTGAATTTTTGGTTGTTTTTGTAGTTGACATGTAATTCACATATACAGTCCAATAGTTCAAACATATTAAAAAGAGTTGTGCCATCATCACCACGATCCACTTTAGAATGTTTTCTTCTTTTACTCATTAGCTCCCCATGTCCCCTGCAGTGGCTGCTTATGCTGCTGCTTCCATATTGGGTGTGGGGTGGCGAGGTGTCAAACAGCAGGTTTTGCTCCTATTTAACAGGCCAACAAAAACTTTAAAAATAAACTCTGTGAGGGCTGGGGAGCTTGATGAACTCAAGTTCTTTTTCCGAAACGTTAAATTCTGACCAAGCCCGTGCTCAAGGCTGGACTAGATCCTGTTCAACCAGCAGCAGGAGAAACCAAGCCTCTAATGTAAATTCTCAAACACCAAGTGTGCACAGCCTAACCTTGTACGGGAAAAGGTCATGTTTATTTTTCAAACTCTAGAACTTAATTGTACTAGGATGCAAAAAAATTCTGAATATGAAAACAATAACCTATAAGCTATCAAGGGGCCAGGAAGGAGGGGATGGGAGCTGGTACCAAGGGCTCAATAAAAAGTAAATGCCTAGAAAAGAATAATGGCAACATACATACACAAATATGCCTGATACAATTGATGTATGGATTGTAATGTGTTCTAAGAGCCCCCAATAAAATGATCTTTTAATTAAAAAATTCTTTCCTACCATACAAACACACACACACACACACACACACACACACACACACACACACATATATCATCTGAAGTACCAAATCTGTACATCATTGTGAGCACCTTTACTTGTACACTATGAATTGGCAATGGCATGGTGCTAATGGCAGGCCTTAATTTCAAGTCTTACCAAGGTCTCTATGTATTGCACACAGGATAAAAAAATTTCAAAACTAGTAGCTCCTATTGGTTAGTCCCAAATGTGCTAAGCACAATTCCCGCTAAAATAAAGGGTCCTGCTACCAAAACACCCTTTAGTTTCCAGGTATCACCGTAAATGAATCCTAGCAAGTCACCTCGGCTCCCCCACCCAGCCCCCTACCATTTCACCCACCTACCAGAAAAAGGGACTGTCCCCAAGACCTCCCCGTGAAACCTCAAATACATCAGTCCAGAGCAGCCCAGAGTTGGGGTTTTATTTCTAGATATTTGTGCACCTATGGTTTTTAATTGGTATATTTTTCTCTTAAAATGTTCCCCTAAATCCCAAGGAAACTGATAAAGCCACAATAATAAAAAAGAAAAAGAAAAATTAAAGGAGATTTGGTCACTTGTTAATTCAGTTACAATGAATTTTTTTAACGAGAAGGGCAGCGTTGGGGATGCTTGTTAACCACAAGGGCAGTAGTTCGAAATTGCTAGTCGCTCCTCTGGAGAAGGCAGCATACTCATAAGCACATCTGCCCCTGCAAAGAATTCTCGGAAATCCATGGGGGTGGTTCTACCCTGTCTTACAAGGCTGCTATAGTGGGAATCCGCTCAGCAGCAAGTTCTGAGTCCTCGTACTTCATTAGAACTGTGTAAGACCAGAAACAAGCAGAACTGAAGTAAGCTGGTCTGGGAAGAAAACCGACAGTCTCTTTCTAAAGCGATCGCTGTGAGAGCTGGGGGAACGTCGGGCAGGCAGGCGGGCGCAGAGTCCTAGCAGGAGTCAGGAGCACAGCCCAGTGTCAGTAGGGAGCAAGCAAGCCCGCCCCCAGGAACAGCAATGCTAGTTTTGGACACGTTCCAGTTCTGCTAGTGTGAGGTCTCCCCCGGTTTTCATGATGGTTTCAAGTGCAAACAAGGCAGGTGGTGGGGCCAGGATCCTGGCGGGACATTCGCCAATATAGGTAATGAGTTACTACTTTCTGTCTTCTGCTGGGATGCCAGGGCTGGGACTAAGGCCATCACATCTTTCCGGTTTTGCCAGCAGGTACCCTGCTAGAAGGAAGCAGAGGAAGCAACAGCATGCTCTCTGGGCGTGCTCAGAACTGTCAGCTTCCCATGCCCTCATACAGACTTCTTCAGCCCAGCAACATGCAACAGCCACCTATTCCTGTAGCAGCACCTGTTCTAGTTTGCAGGATGC
>NW_022111320.1:25193311-25205419 GCF_000313985.2 Echinops telfairi
GACAACAGAAAAGTGGGTGGAGGGAGACGTCAGACAATGTAAGACAGGGGTCCTCAAACTTTTTAAACATGGGGCCAGTTCACTGTCCCTCAGACCCATTGGAGGGCTGGACTATAGTTAAAACTATGAACAAATTCCTATGCATACTGCACATATCTTATTTTGATGTAAAACAGCAAAACGGGGCAAAAACACCTGGCGGGCCGCTGGATAAATGTCCTTGGCGGGCCACATGTGGCCCATGGGCCATAGTTTGAGGAACCCTGGTGTAAGACATGACAAAATAAGAATATATTAGTTATCAAGGGTTCTTGAGGGAGGGGAGGTGGGGGGAAGAGAGAAAAAATGAGGAGCTGATACCAAGGGCTCAAGTAGAAAGCAAATGTTTTGAGAATGATGATGGCAACAAATGTACCAATGTGCTTGACACAATGGATGTATGTATGGGTTGTGATAAGATTTGTATGAGCCCCCAATAAAATGATTTTTTAAAGGGAAAATAACTAAGTGACTTTATACAGGATTTTAATAAATCTCTACAGCAGCAGACAGCCTCATCTTTCTCTCGGTCAGAGACAGCACACAGGCTTCCTGTTCCATCCACCCATTCAGGGCCATGGATCCCAACTTACAGGGACTCTGCGGGACAGAGCAGAATGTCCATCTCTCCCTGAAGCAGCTGGTGACACAACCGGCTGGCTTCTTGTTTAGTTGCCAGACCACAACCCACTGTACCACCAGGGCTCCTCATCCTCAGGGGTGAAAAGGGCAGGGGTGCCCCTTCCACACGGGTGCTGAAAGATTAAAAAACAGTTCAAATTGCTATTGCACACCATCCGGCTAACCTTCTGCCTACATTCCATCTCCCTCTAATAGTCATCTTTTAAACTCAGCCCTGAAATCATCTGTCCACCTGATCCCCTCTATCTCTTCAGAAGCCATGAGCACTACCATTTGGGTGTCACCCAGTAATTTAATACCACACATACAGGGGGCTTTCAAAAAATATCATGGGCAATGATGGAATTGGCGGATGATGGAATTTTTGAAGGCCCTTGTAAAGAACACCCACACAGGTAAATGGGCATATACGCCCCCCCCTTCCTCATCTACCTTCTCCCCTATTCACTGTAGTGTTCCCCATAGACAAGCCATGAGGCTCAGCAGGGAGTGAAAAGAATGGGGCAGTGGGTGTTTTAGTACATCTTAGCAAGAGAAAGGCATTCAGATATTTACTTGGGGGAAAAGAACAACACACCAAGCCCTGCCAGCAATGAGGAATTGCCCTAAATTATTTCATGGTATCAAATATCACTTGGCCATCAACCAGAAAACCTTTAGGAAAGATAAGCAGGATTATTTCATTTCATGAAAAGGAATTTTATGCTTTTTTGGCTGCAACTTGCAGGGGAAACTGAAGTCAGAATATTTACATACAATTACGTGCACATAAATTTTTCTAGCTCCTTTTTCAAAGCACCTTTGTTGTAACTGTCCCATCAAGTCAGGCCTGACTCATGGTAACCCCAATTAGAGCAGTCAAAGCGTCTTCTGAATCTGCACAGCATGGCCGCTGTGAATTCCGAGTGCTTTCCAATCCAGGGGACTAATCACTCAGCACTACTTCAGACACTGTTCTGTTGCGGTCCTTGAGTTTTTCATTGGCTGGTTTTTGAAAGTAGATCAGTAGTCCCTTTCTTGTCTGGCTTACTCTAGAAACACTGAAGAAATCTGCTCACCGCCAGTGATCCTGATGATAGCTGAAATACTGGAGACCTAACTTGCAACAGTGTAGCAACATACAAACCAGAAAAAAGACCGCATTCACTGTCACTCACAGCAACCGTACTTGGGTTTCAGGCACTAAATCTTTGCAGGAGGCAAATGGCAGCTGAGACTGTGAATCACCAGCCTTGCAGTAGGTAGCCCAATACCTAACTCACAGCACCACCAGAGCTCCTTAGTAATATGTACACAACCTCCCTCTCAAAAAAAAAAGCTCTCTAGAAAGTTAAAGCTTCTACAACCTTACAGATCAGAAATTAAACTTTAAAAAGTTCAGTAACTTGCCCACAGAAACACAGCAACCCAAAATTCCTACTGCCACTTAAGCCAGCTCAGATCCATAGTATCTACTGGATGCAATACAATTTTCCCATAAATTCCCAGGCTATAAATACTCTTATGGAAGCAAGTGCCCACACCCTCCTCCTGTGGAACAGCTGCGGGTACTGGACAAGGTCTTCTTGCACTAAAGCTCTGAGTTTTACATGGTCCAGCCTATACCAGCAACCTGCAAACATATTCCAAACTATTCTCTCCGGTGGCCAACATTTCCCTGTGGGGCAAATATTCCATTGGAACCTAACATCGCGGAGGACAGTCTAGGACCTGGGTGGGCTGGCTCTACACCCACGTCACCAGAACATTCCTATGTCAAATTGGTCTGCAAAGGAAGGATCATTTGTACCCAAATACTGTAGGGGTTCTGCTGTGGCTTATCTTATCTTTTTTTTTTTTTAATTAAAACTCAAGGTGCCCCCCACCCAATGTTATATTCTTCTGGATTTACTTCCCATGTGTTCAAGACACGATGGGACCGTTTATAATCACCTGTATGCTATTTTAATTTTCTCTTCTAGTGATTACGAAAAAAAGGTGAAAGAAAGTAAAATTTTAAGGGAGGGGGGAGTGGGTTGATGAGACACCACATTTTTAAGGCCTAGTTTCCATCTAAGGAGCTCTGGTAGCTAAATGGGCTACACACTGAGATGCTAACCACACAATGGGGTTCAAGGCCCACCTGTAGCTCCAAGAAAGATGCGACTGCTTTCATGGCAAAGATGTACGTCTCAGAAACCTACACAAGAGGGCAGTTCTAATCTGCCCTATACAGTCATTCGGAGACCCAACATAACAGAGGCAGTGCGTTTTGGGGTTTTAGTTTCAATTACTTTTCAAGAAATCACCTGACTGAAATTGAATGTTATGTAACAGAGGTGGTGCTAAAGAACCAGCTTAAATTCCTGGAAAAATAAAAAGCTTATTCATTCAACAATCATGTAATTGCTACCTGTCAATTATCATTTGCCCATAAAGAGTACTGTGAAGAAGTGCTGGACTAGGCAGGGAGAGGGTGTCTGATGAGTAAGCCATTTCCTCTCCCTGGGCCACTGAGCTTCTCCATGTGTTAGGAGCTTTCTGGTAGCGATTACGTGTCTTCTTCAAATGCCTCTCAAAACATACACACACTCGCCTTACAATACCACGGAATTAGAGCTTCTAAACATGCCGCAGACCCTTCCTTCGCAAGTCCCGTTATTCCCTTGAGCAAGCTGAAATTCCTTGAAATGCCAGTTCTCAACGTAATTTTAGCTTGAGATTGTCAAGTGCCGTGGATTCCTACTCCTTCATTGACAAGAGCAGAAGGGTCCTGTAGGGTTTCATGTGCTAAAACCCTCAGGGAGCAGATCACTGGGTGGGACAGCCATTGACGAGCTTGAAACACCAACATTTACACCACTGGGCCTCCTTTAGCGATTCTCAAATATGTGTAACACATAAACCAGAAGTGATATTGTACCTTAAAACAAACAAAACATGCACATATACATCCTACCGCCTCTCCACATACTTGCCAACTAAGCAACACGTGCTTGTCAGTTGTACTGCGGTGACTTGCTCACTGTTATGATGCTGTAGCTAGATCACCACTATTCCTACACCAAGTCCCCCTTGGTGAACAAGTTTCAGTGGAACTTCTAGACTAAGACAGACTAGGAAAAAAGCTGGGTGAAGTGGCAGCTAGAAGAACAATAGCCATGATGAGGGCAATGAATGTACAAATGCGCTTTACACAATTTATGTATGTATGGATTGTGCTAAGAGTTGTATGAGCCCCTAATAAAATGATTTAAAAAAAGAAAGAAAGAAAATGCAAAATAAAAAATATATATATTGAAAGAAAAGAAAAAAGCAACAGCCACCTGGATGGCCTAAACACCTTGGTGATTGTGTGGATGTTGTAGGGGTGGTGGTGATGGAGGCACAGAGCTACGGTTTCATCCTGTTGTGCACCGAGGTCCCCAATTTGTCATGAGTCACAATAGCTACTGCATTCAACCATCTTCTAAAGGCATGCTTCCGGGGAGACCCGACAGCCCTAAACTTGTTCAGATCGAAAGTTGTGGGAATCCGGTTTTTCTGAACTGCCTCACCTAAAGGAGTCACCTGCACCTTTCCATTCATGATAAATGGCAAAGAGTTCAGTTCAGGCACAATTCTCAACACTGAAAATTAAGATATCCACCACCAATTCCCTTTTGGGTAGGAGAGTGAAAGCTCTTCAATTCTAATAGTTCATAAACCGCATCATGAGTGCTACAATCAACCCCATCATTTTAGGGCACTTTATGCCAGTATTTCTCATACTTTAGCTGCAACCTTTCTATTCTTATATTACAGAAGCCCAGAGCAAAACAAGACCCTGAACTTAGAATCACAGTTTCAAGCTCTGCTCAGCGAAAGCCAATTAAGTAAGCAGACAATAAGAAGTCACAAGATTATCGAGTTTTACAAGTTCCTCCCCCAACTATTTATTACCAAAGCTTTCTTTGCCATATCCAATTTATGGCTCAATACTTACCCACCCATTTTAGTTATTTTTAGTACAAGCCTATAGATAATCCTCCAAAACAAACTCAAACTCACTGTCATAGCCGGCAACCACTTAGGACAAGGTATGACTGTTGCTATGAATTTTCCGGACTGTACCTGTTTCCTGAAAGCCCTGTCCTTCTCCCCTAAGGAGGAGTTGGTGGCATAGAACTGCTGACCTTGCTAATCGCAGACCAGTGCATAAACATCAGGCAACCCAAGGTCTCCATTTTGATACTGATCCAGGAGAGCCACTGGGCATATAACGAAATTAGTCTGGTTAGAAGGAGCCCTGTTGACACGACTGAGTACTCAGTTGCAGAACATATAAGGTTGGTGAAACCTTAAACTCAGAACAAGTCCTTGGAAGAAAATAGCAGGAGTCTGCCTTATAATTATGCACAGCTTGAAACCCTGGAGCAGTTCTTTACTCTGTCCTACATCGCTGGCCAAGTCAGAATCAAGACAATGGCAGTGGTTTGCTGTGTTTTACTTTTTAAATTTGGTCTAGATGACATGTCCTAATAGTGATGCTGCTGTCACTTCACTCCCAATTCACATTTTAAAAAATGCTTAGAAGTGATCCTATGTATATTGTGAAATTGAGTGCATACTGAGCGGAAGATCTAATAACGCGGTTTTATAAATAGAGTGTTTAAAATAGTTATTCTAATTAGACAAAAAGGGTTCGAAAGAAGTTCCTGAAATTGGCTGGCATTTCAAGAACAATATTTTTTTAACTGTGAAAGGTTAAAACTAGAAGGAAACAGATGGCCAAACTTTCCAGAAGTAACAACTAAAGGATACAGCTGTTGATAGACATTTGCAAAGGCAAGGGGCTCTCATTCTCAGGGGCTCCTCACGGTCTCAGAAATACAGGGTGTCATAGCCAGGAAGGGGTGAGCAGCCTCAGTGTACACACATGCCCTGGGTCCTCTTCTCTCTGTTGTATGTACACCATGCTTCTCACCTATCAAATGTGGACAGGCCTTGCTGTGCAGCAGTTCTCTTAAGCATCGCCACCAAGAGTCGCCCTCTGCATCAAGATCTTCCTCTCCACAATCACGTGGCTACCACATCATCACTGCGAACTACAACTTATCAAAATCTCCCGCTTCCTTAGGGCATCTGTGTAGAAAATGTCCTGTGAGCCATTTACAACTGTTGGCTCCCATTTGTGCTCACCTACTGATGACTGACTATATATTGGGGTCATTACACAGATATTCTTTTCTAAGCTGCTTGTTGGAAATTAATTTGCAGGTAGGTTGGGAACTATCCAGGGTTGGTAGAATATTACCTAAAACTCACTGCCATCGAGTCCATGCTGACTCATAGTGACCCTGTGAGACAAGGGAGAAATGCCCTTGTGAGTTTCTGAAATCTCCCTTCTTTCTCCTGCAGAGCTGTGGTAGTTTCAAACTGCTGCCCTCATGAATTGAGGCCCAGTGTGTAACCACTAGGTCACCAGGGCTCGTCAGAATATTATCTAAGGAGGACTAACATGCAGCACTCCTGAAAACTCAATTGGGTTTGGGCTTGGAAAGGAAACCCTGGAGGTAGGTCTCCCCATTTTGCCCTACCTCCCCCCCCATCTGAAGCTACTGTGAGCAAATTGGGGTAGATGGCATAGAAATAAAAGAGGAAGGAGAAAATCACACTGGAATATGGCTGAAGCAAGAAGTCACTTCGCATATAAATAGCCAGTGCAGGACTCCCTTATACCCACCCCGCCCAATTTTTTTTTCTTTTTAAAGTCAGGGTCTTGTTAATCAAGTCAAAACAAGTCAATCTGGTTTCAGCCACAACTTGGTTTGTGGCATGGAGGCAATCTCAAAGGGGGAGGAGTAATTTAGTACCAAGCCAAGCAAGAGGTCACAGCAGCTCAAGAGGAAAACGGGCTCAAGCTGTAAAAGAGGTCAAGAAGAGACTCAGGAAGCTGAGGTGCAGGGAGATGGGTGGAATCTTGCCCTTGTGAGCAACCAAGTCCTTATCAGAAGGATCTTGCTCTCTTCCAAAATAGCAGAGGAAGAGTGTTGCTGGAGAAGGGACCACCACTACCTTGAGACCACATGTATGGTAGAATTCTTCAGCCTTTTCCTAGGTATTAGAATGAATGACTCAAAGGGGTGGGGGGGCTTTATTCAGAATGAATGGCTACAGCTAAAAACAAAAACCTTACCATGTGGACAATTGGATGGATAAATGGCAAGATTACGCAAATCATGTGACTTTTAAAGTGAACACCAAAGGAAACCAAATTCAGCCGGCAGTGAACTAAATTTTTTCCTTGAGTTGGTTTTTTTTTAATCGTTTTATTAGGGGCTCCTACAACTCTTATCACAATCCATACATACATCAATTGTATAAAGCATATTTGTACATTCATTGCCCGAATGAAATTTTAAAACTATAAAGATGGGTTAAACAGCCTTACACAATTTATGTATAGATGGATTTTAATAAGAGTTATATGAGCCCCTAATAAAGAAAATTTTTTTAAGGAAAAAAGAAAAAAAAAAGATGGGTTAAACAGCTGACATTCTAAAAAAAAATTAGCTGACATTCTCTCTTGAATTAAAAGAACTATGTAAAAAGGCTTTCTTACAACCTAGAGCAAACCGCTTCAAGAACAGTATTAACCTCATCTCTTACTCCTTTACTGATTAAGGTATAAGGTATTTCCCTTATCGCTAATATGCACATTTAAGAGATATTTAAAGTAAGACACACATAGAGTAGGCTTAAGCTTGAGATTTTACATGTGAGAAAAGTAACTTCCATTTTGAACAATGCTTTAGGAAACTAGTTCACTTTAAAGATAATTTTAAGCTTCCTGAAATCGAAAAGAACTTTCTGGAAAACACTAAAGGGGTGGAGAAAGGCAATCTAATGCAATCGTCTAAGACTTTTTCAAGATTTCTCTACCCCAAATACAACAATTTAGCTTAAAATATGTGAATAAGTGTAAAGATAAAAAGACCGAAAGTACTCATTTTCTTCCCTCAAAATCTTGAGTTTAGGACACAAACTCCCAACACTGGAGAAACAAATTTTAAGTCCATGCAACCCAAAATCGGTGTGGTTTACTTTTTTTTTTTTCTCCGATGGGAAGAAAACATCAAGTTCCCGAGACATGCTACTAATTAATGACCAAGAGCCTGGAAATTTAGAACATTTTATAACTTGGTGTTATGCCTTCGAGGGAACCATTCTGACCACAATCTAGCCAGTCACTAGCTGCTTCCACTACCCCCACACACACACCCTTGTCCATTCTGGGACACTAAGGGCAGATCAGGCACACTGCTCAGCTCTAGTGCTTTTAAACACTCACAAGTAGCACATTCAAAGGGAGAATTAAGACATCCACAATGAGTATTTCTCCCTCCAATTTTTATTAAACATAGTCTCCCAACCCAGAAACGTCTTATCTACTGAACAGAATTCAAAGCAGCAACCTCTGTAATTATTTCATATTTCAAAGGCCTGGGAAGTGTGGTTTCTGGCCAGTAGGGATGTGAGATCTGGTTGGGGGTGTGACAAATACAAACCTTATCCTGCAGTGAGAGACGGAAGATGAACCTTGGGGTGCAGACATACTAGAATGATTGTTTTGTACAGCCCAGGTATGTGTGCCTTAAAAAGATTAGACTCTAAAATGTAGGGCAAAAAACTGCTTTAATACAGGTAGAAATCCCCAAATGGCCAAATATCAGAGGCTCAAAATCTATCCAAGGAAAGCCTTGGTGGTTGAACACTAAGCATCTAATCACAAGGTCAAGAGTTTGAAACCATTTGCTGCTCTAAAGAAAAAAGATGAAGCTTACGGTTGAAAACTCACAGGGACATTTCTATCCTCTCGTGGTGTGGATATGCGTCAGATTCTCAATGAGGGTGAGTTTTGTTTGCTTTTTTTATTGAGATGCTAGAAATGCACCCAGAGGACCCTCACAGAAGGCAGACCTGGCAATTTGGTTCAGTCTTGGAAATCCCAGCGTTCTAGGGAGACTGCACCCATAGGGCCCCCCCCTCCAGGGGTAGGAATGAACTTCATGACAACAACATTGTTTTAAGATACAAGCAAACCACCAGCAACTAACATGAGAGGTTCTTTCTGGAGGGTGATTGTGTTAACCCCAAAGCCAAGGGAAGAGACTTTCTCCATGCCATCTTTGCTTTTACCTGACACATCGGAATATAAACTACTTCAACATACACAACCCTTTTTCCATCGGAAAATCCCACTCTTTAGCCTACCTGAGAGCAATATTGTATCCTGACCTGGGACGCACTACAATCTTTCCCTCAGCTCAAAATGGCAATTGCGTTACCAGTGCTATTGCCCCTAGGGACAAGGGCCTTCGATGGGACTGGGAAGGGATCACGGCCCTGAAGACACCCAACACGGCGCGCCAAGGGCACCGAAATATTCGGATCCTACAGGCCAACACAGCTAATACTAGCGGACCATGAGCCGCCAAAATAGGGCCTCAAGTCTCTGGTGGGGGGTCTCCTTAGACTCTAATTCCCCCCCAAGACCCACAGGGCCCTGAATAAGGACCAGACGCGGGGCGCCCAGAGGACTGGGTCAGGGTGGCCCGGCAGGAGCCAGGGATCCGCGGGCACAGCCTCTGGTCCTGGGTCAGTTGCAGCCAGGCCCCCGGAGCCTCCGGACTTCCGGACAGCCTGGCGACGCACAAACTGACCGCGAGAGCCAACTTGTCTTTGATACAAGTGGACACTTTTCACCATCTTACGGCAAAACCCAGCACCCGACTTTTTGGTTTCAAAACTATCACGTTTTAAACTACGGCAAGTTCTCAAGTGCCAATCCGGGCGACTTCCAAAGGGGTTCCGCCATGAATGCGTGTCTGTCCGCGGACCAGGGCCTCCCGGCGGCCTCTGCACCCCCAGGCTGGCTAAGTGTTGCGGCAACTTCTCTAAAGTTACCAGGAACAGCGTGCAGGCCTCTTCTCAAGGTCGGGTGGCTTCAGACTCGGTAAACAGGGGTGCCTTGAATTATTTAATGGGGCCTGTTGACTTGGGGTGTAAGAGGCGAAGTCAACACATGGTTTAAAATCAAGTTAAGTCCTCCCCAAGAGTGGACACCGCGGATATTCCATCATCCAGACTGCAATCAAAAGAAGGGCATCGTATATCCCCTGAAGGCCAGGTACACCCCCCTTTTCCCAGTCAGGGGCTTGGCTTTTTCCAAAGAGGCGTATTCTGAAGCTTAAGGGAGCATTTCCTCAGAGGGAAAAGAATTTAACCCAAAGGCTGGAGGACTAGGCAGTCTTCTATTCTTAACCTTGGAGCTTATTGCTTTTAAATTCAGATGTTCCAGCAATCGAAAATGCAGGGATTAATTAGGAGGCCTAAAAACGAATTTCCACGTTTTCTCCCCCCACTTTTTTTTTTTTTTTTTCCAGTAAGAAACCGTGAGGGTGAGAATTTCGGACGAAACTCGACAAATCTAATACCTTTAAAAAACATATTTAGTTCTACACCTCAGTCTTATGGGCAGCCATGTCAACTTAGTATTGCACGCATGTTCAAGTTAGAAAGGGAATTTTCAGGGCCCACAGCCTCCCAGGGCAAGAGTGCCTAGCTTCTTGCTCTTCCATGTGAAGGGCTTTACAACTTAAAAAGTTGAAGAAACCTTTCACAAATTTGACTGCGCTGAGCATCCTCTGGGATTTAGCCAAATGTAAAGTGGCTCTTTTCCTGTAAATAGAAATAGTAAAACTGTGCTGCAGAAAAAGGCTTTAATCAAGGCCCCCCCAGGGAAGGGAAATTTTCCTGGATTCTGGGAGCCCTCTACTCCTCCCCCCTTACTCTATCTGAACCTAATCTGCAAATACATTAGTTCAGGGTTTTGTGGGGTTTATTTCCCCCAATTCCTAAGATTTGGGGCAGTATTTATTTTAGCTCAGTCTTTTCTGAAGCCAAAAACACACTACAGACACGGCATGAGTAGGACTAAGAATCAAAATTAAACCCATTCAAACCTTAAAAAATGAAGGAAATGGATGATAACTTCCCTCCCCAACCCTCTGTTCACATCTAGAAGTTTAAAAAGTTGGTGCTCATCAAGTAATTATTAGAATTAACATCTTTCCTGTGGGAGAAGCCGACTTGTGGCCATCGGGCAATAGCTCAGTCCTCCTCCCCTCTAGTAACAGGTTCTGCGTGGAAAGGCAGCACGGGCTGTGTTGCTATGCTTTAAAAGTAGGATTTTTAAAGCCGCTATCGTCCCTCTCCCGCCCGCCAAAGGCAAAACTAAATCGATTACACACGCCAAATCTCACGGAGCTACAGGTAGGAAAAAAGTTAACCAGGATACTGTTTTGCCAATTTGCATCCCCTCCCTTCAAAAGGTATTCCTCAAATCTCTTTAGCCTCGAACTCCCTGGCGTCCCAGGGGGCGGAAGAGGAATATATAATCTACATACACCAACTCCCCAGAGGTGAGGAAGGAGTGTCACGTGATGTGCGGAACACACGCAGGAGGTGTTTATTCATTCGCCAGCCAAAAGAGCCAAGTGAACCACGTGCGGCTGAAACCCTGGGTGAAGGGGGTGGGTAGGGTGTGTGTCAGGCCCTCAACCAGGGAAACCGGTTCCCAGAGGGGACGCTGGGACGGGCGACCGTGGCCAGAGGGGAGCAATGGGCAAGCCATTTCCATCTCGGGGCTCAGCCTTCGGGCTTTCACGGGAGAGCCCGGGCGCCAGAAGCCACTTTTTATGGTGCAGGAACTAGGAACCAAGCACACAGGAGCCCCATAACCGCAGGTTAAAGATCCAGTTAAAGCTGCATGTGTGATGGGGTTTCTGTTAGGGGCGATGATAAACGGATACTACTCACGGATGTACAAGTCGGGGGGGCGCAATTAGTGTCGCTGAAACTGCACTAGGCAAAATGACCGATAAGAAGACCTTTTGCTCCTTATCTTACCATAACAAAATAAAAAATCCGCAAAAGTCCTCTCTCAGCACAAGGAGGCAAAGGACCTCCATGCTGCCCGAAAGAGTAACTACAGAATACTCATTCAGAAATCCGTCCGGGGCGCCCAGCCCCCCAAAATGCACAAGTAAAAACCTTATTTCGCATGCGCGCGCACACAACACCCCCCCACCCCCATCTCCTGCCTTCCTTAAAAAGCAAACACACAAACACGGATGAGAACAGAAAGGCGCGCGCTCTGGGCCAGGCCTCGGCCCCCACGCTCGGGGAGGCTCCGTCCACAGAGCCACGCGAACGCCCCTCACGCTTTATGAAACCGAAAAGCCTCCCACGGCTCCAGAGCAGTGGTGGGTGGGCTCCCACAAGCAGGCGCTCGCCAACTCCGGATTAACCGCGACGACGGTGGCCTCGTTTTGCATGATGGGGTGGGGGTGACTTACACGGAAACTGGGAGCCCCGCTCTTGGGAACCAGGCGTCCACCACAC
>NW_022111320.1:25207435-25215331 GCF_000313985.2 Echinops telfairi
TAGCCGCGCCGAAGCGCGGGGCCGCAGGTCCCCGCGGGCCGCCTTGAATTATTCATCGGCAGGAAGATATTAGATGTACCCGCTACCCGCTCCGCGCGGGCCGTCGTGCAATGCTATCCGAGCTCCGCGCGCGCCGCGCGCCCCTCCTCCTCAAGTCCGTCCTCTGAAACCTTGGCAGCAAAGAAGGATCACATTTCCTTTGTCATCGGGCCATTTCGCCCTCGCCTTGGTCCCCCCTCCGATCCCGAGCCGCGGGGACGGAGCCTTCTCCCGGGCGCGATGGAATCAGTGGAATCGGCCACGGCCCCGCGCGCCGAGCTCCGGAGCCGCGTGGTCCGCGCTGCCGGCCCGCGCCCGCGTCATCTTCCTTCGGGAACGAGTCGCAGAACAGGAATCGGGTGGTGTCGACCGCGCTGCGCCGGCCCGGGCTTTGCTCACGCGGAGCCCCGGCCTCCTGGAGCTTGCACAACACCCCCAAATTCGGGCCGCGTGTGTGCGCGCGCGCACCCCCTTTCTCCGCTTTGCCGCCTCTTCCTCCTTCACCTCCTCCTCCACCACCTCTGCTCCTTACGCCGGTTATTGGTAGTGATCGGAATTCGGAATCCTTTTAATCTCCAAAGGAGCAAACTCACTTCCGCCGGAGTGCTGGGAGGGGGCTCGAGGGAGGGGAGGCGGGGGAGGGGGCTCCAGGCAAACAGGAAACATTAGCCCTCTCAGCAAGGCTAGCTTTTGTGTGCTCCCTCCCTCCTCCCTCCAACCTCCTCCCTTCTCCAGGCCGCTAGGGAGATGACCGCCCCCGGGCTTCAGTGTGACGACCTTTGAAACCTTTGGAGCGAGGAATGGAGAGTGACTCTTCCGTTTATTTTAAAAAGAGAAGAAAAGATTTCATTCTGAATCCCAGCTCTACGGGGGCTGATAGCCCTTTCCCGTGAGATGTGGGTTTTCTGACCACACCTTTTGAATTTTTTACGTTTTCTTAAAGCCTCTAGATAATCTGTGCTGAACACAAAAACATCACACAGCTGTGTGCAGAGTTAAGCGAACCCAAAGAGCATGGACAGAGGGGCCAGTTTGGGCTTTTTAATAGGGCTGGGGGCAGCTGTTTAATGCATAAGGACAGAGGTGATGTCCCCTAGGTCATCTGGGTGGTGACAGAGGCTGCCTGGTGGTTCCGGGAGAGGCTCTTGCAAGGCTCTGGAAGCATGTTCTCTTGGAAGAACCAAGAAGGCCACTTTCCTTGTTTACGAATATCTGGCTTGACTAGCAGAACAGTTTCCCAGTCTTAACGTTGTTATGCCCCTCATGCTGCCTCATGGAACAACCTAAAGAAATCTCAAAAGCATGTCGGGAGAAAGGAGCCAAACACAAAGGGTTCCCGGTGTTTGGTTCCAGTTACAGAAAAACCTAGAACAGGAAACACTCACCTTGAGGTCAGAGAGGATTGAGAGCATTGATAGTGGAAGAGCATTAGGAGCCTTCTGGGCTAGTGGAGTACAGATCCATAGGTATGTGCATGTCTCAGAACTTGGAATCTGCCAGTTGAAACTTATGCAAAATCTTACTATGTGTAAAGTAGACTTCAATCAAAAGAAGAAAACAAAAACTGTCCAACCTGACCATCCATGCCTGAACCATAAAGATGGATGAAAACCTACATCAACAACATACACAGTATAGACATCCCTACCTCCTGCTCGAATTTTGCTCTCCAGAATTCAGTGGATTGTCTAGGGGTAAATCAATCTGGAAACTATCCTTAAGTCAGCCCAGCTGGACAAATGTGTTGAAGGCCTGGGGAAACTGCTAAACAACCCCCAAGCCAGAGACAAAGCCATTGAAAGGGGAGTGGAGGGGGTGGGTGTCAGAATGTGAGAAACATCTCAGTCTGAGAGGGGAGGAATGCACTGACAACTCCATTAGGACTCATGACTCTACAGAACAGGGTAAAACTACCCCTGCGGGTTTCTTGTACTGTAACTCTTTACAGGATAGAAACCCCATCTTTCTACTTCAGAGACTGGTGGTTTAAAACTGCTGACTTTAGAGTTAGCAGAACAGGTAACCACTACACCACCAGGGGCTCCTGAGGCAGCCTCTGCTATGGTGTAGGTCAGTGACCCTCAACCTGTGGGTCTTGACCCCTTTGGGGGTCAAACGACCCTTTCACAGGGGTTGCCTAAGACCATTGGAAAACAGAGTAACCAGCATAAAGACTGTTACCCTGCTACAACATGCTTCAAGACAAAATTTTAATTATTTGTCATTAGAAATAAATATTTCAAATATATAATTACATATTGTTTTGTGATTGACCACTATGCTTTATGTTCAATTTGTAACAATGAAAATACGTCCTGTGCGGCAAGGGAGGGGAAAAAGCTGAGACCCAGAGCTCAAGTAGAAAACACCTGTTTTGAGGATGATGAGGGCAACAAATGAGCAAATGTGCTTGACACGATGGATGGATGTATGGATTGTGATCAGAGTTGTACGAGCCCCCAATAAAATGATTTTTTTTAAATGAACATCCTGCATATCAGATATTTACATGACAATTCATAACAGTAGCAAAATTAGTGATTAGCAACGAAAATAATTTTATGGTTGGGGATTACTACACCATGAGGAACGAACGGTATAACAGGGTTGCAGCATTAGGAAGGTTGAGAACACTGGAGTAGGTGCTGAAGAGTAGGTTTTTACTCAAAGAGACACAGTGGTGTGACAGTGACAGAGTAGAACTGCCCGGTAGGGTTGGCTAGGCTGTGATCCTTAAGGAAGCAGATTACCAGATCTTTCTCCAGCAGAACCACTGGGTGGGTTCTAACAGCCCATCATCAGGCACTTAACCTTTGTGCCACCAAGTCACCAAAGCAGTCCCTTTGGGAGACCTGGATCCTCAGCTGTCCCTCGGGAGCTCTTTCCTCAGCACCTAGAGCCGAACACAGCACAAGGAATTTTTACTCAAAGGTCTGTGGGAAAGGGAACATAAGTAGAAGCAAAAACAGGCGCTCCTTTGCCAAATGAGTGAGGGGAGAAGAAACCTGCATTCCTTAAACCTTGGGCGCTGCCCAGGCCACCTTGTGTTGCCAGTACAAGTATGTTGCTTCCATAATAATTTTGAGTTCTGCTTATAAACATGAACACACGAGTTTTCTACCACACTGGCCATTCTCCAAAGATGTCATATATTTTTTTGCTTTGGTTTATTTTCCTTTCTTTCACTGTTTTTCATTCTTTTGTTTCTTCCTCTTTTCCCTTTAAGTGACAAGAGGAAACCAGATGGGGAAAGAATTCCCAGAAGGAAAATGGCCCAGAGGGTAAGGATAGGGAAGGGCCAGACCTGCTGTCTCCTTGGCTTGACCCCACCCACCAGCATCTAAAAATCACAAGAAGGGAAAAATCCCTCAACAATCCTCCTGGTCATAAGACTCCTTTTTTTTTTTTTTTTCATAATTTGATTGGTAGCTCTTACAGATATAACAATCCATAACTCAATCAAATAAGACTTTTTAAAAAATCACTTTATTAGGGGCTCATACGACTTATCACAATCCATACATACATCAATTGTGTAAAGCACATTTGTACATTCATTGCCCTCATCATTCTCAAAACAAAGACTCGTAAAATACTCAAATAACTTAAATATCTTGGAAGTGGACAGCAAGGGTTTCAAAGTCAGCGGCGCCATCACTGAGGCATAGGAAGGCTGAAACTGCAGGAACGGGACTCAAGCCCCGAGTTGATGGGGGCGATTTCTTGATGACAATTGCTCAGAAGAAGCCAAAAAATAAAGGGGGTGGGGGGTTTGGATTTCTCTTTAAAAAGTAGCTTCCCTTTCTTTCTGTTCTTGACAGGACACAGGCAGGAAGCAGGACTGATGGGAAAATGAGCACATTCCTAATTTCTGTTGAGACTTAATTAGCTTTTTGGTAGGAAAGAAGGAACTGTTTAGATCAACCACTTTCGTGCCAATTACATAAAAATACAGTCAGCATGATTTAAAAATAAGTAAGTGGGATCATGATGGATAAATAAATAATAAATTAGGGTTAGACTCTAGGAAGGTTGTAGGTTACCCAGGAGAGGAGCCAGACTACCTATCCAGATGAAAGACCGAAGACATGAGTCCTTTGTTATAAATGACATTGTATTAAATGTTTCATTGCTATCCTAGCTAATAAACACCCCTTTGTAGCAAGGGAGGAGCGCCAGCCGCTCGGTTTTTCCTCCACTGGTTGAACATTAGAAAAGTGAGTAAAGCATCTATTTGACAGACCTGGAGCAGGTACTGTCTGCTCTTCAGGTTTCCTACAGATGCAAGAGAAAATGTCCTCGCGCTTCCTGTCTGTCTGCTTGTGGCAGCCATGATTGAATAGGGGATACAGTAATGACCAGGAGAAGCAAGGAGAAGATTCCATGAAAGGACTCAATGTGATGTCACATAAGTGTTGCATAATTTGTCCTACACTTCTTAATTTAAAAGCGGAAACGTTAAAATATACAGGTGAGAGGCAGGCCAGGGAGTCTTCCCTTGAGTCTGGCATCGTGTGCACAGGGTGAATTAATTTGGCATTCTAGAATTTGCTCGTGGGGCTTCAAAATTCATACACCACCAGGAGCTAAGTCGAACAGCTCAAGAGGACCAGATGACAGTATTTCATAAAATTGTCCTCTAGGTGCCCAGTTTAGGGATAAAGTTGTCACTAGGTTCTTAAATCTGTTTACTGTAAATGCCAGTAACAGGGACGTTCTAGGGAGTGTCACAGGTTCACCCATTTTTTTTTCAACCATTATTGAACTTATGCTGTGAGGTGGTTAAACCTTAAAACTAATGTAGAAAGTTTTGAACTTCTGAAAAAACAAAAAGTGAGTATATATGCTTTCCTGGACCCTGAATGTAAATCATCTTATATCTTAGTAGCTCCATATAGAAAGCAAACAAACAAAAAACTCAGCTATGCAAATGATACACGGGAGCTTCAAAAAGTCCGTGGGGCATTTCCATTATCATCTCATTTCACATTTCCACAAACTCTTTGGAAGGCCCCTTGTCTCCGCAGTATATTCCTCTTCTTTCACGTCACATTTTGTTTGCAAACGGGGCTTCAAGCCAGTGCCTGTGGATGGGAAGTCAGGAGAATCTTGTTAAAATGTAGATTCTGATTCAGAACACCTGAGGTGGAGATGCAAATGATCGGTGCCAAAGTGGGGTGGGATGGGGGAGGATAGAACCAGAATGAACCAGTCTAACTCTGTTTTCAAAGAGGCCTTTAAGCCCATGCCACATTTTCATCAGAACCAACTTTGTATCTGCGATTTTCATCTGCTTTAATTAAACATTGATACACCTGTTTGTTTTCATATCAAAATTGCACCTACTACCATTGTCATTAGGGTGCATTCAAGGGCCCTGGTAGCATAATGGGTTATGAGTTGGACCGCTAAGTGCAAACTCCACAGTTCAAACCCACTAGCCCCTCTATAGGAGAAAGAAGAGGCATTTTTAGTTCCCATAAGAAGTGATAGTGTGTATGGATTGTGTTAAGAGTTGTATGAGCCCCTAATAAATTGATTTAAAAAAAAAAAAAAGTGATAGTGTAGAAAACTTCCAGGGGCAGTTCTACTAGGTCCTAACAGGTTGATTTGAAATCAACTTGGCGGCAGTGAGTTTGTTTTTTTGTTAGGATACTTTCACATAATTTAAAATACCCAAGTCACCAGAGTACTTTTAAAACAAACATTACAGTATCATTACTTATTTGAACCACTGGAAAGTGAGGGGGTACGTACCAACCTGACAATCTTTGCACCCTGGTGGTGTAGTGGTAACTTTGGGGGCTGGGATGGGCATGGTTGGCAGTTCAAAATCACGAGCAGCTCTGCGGGGAGAAAGAAAGACTGAGCTTTCTGCTCCCTGTAAACATTTAACAGTCTCGGCAAACCCACAGGGAGTTACGATGAGTCACCATCTATTCGATCGCAGGCAGTTGAGGTTTGAGGTGAGGATGGAGTTGTACACACCTCCACACGGGACCACCACTTGATTCTGCTAGATCTCTCTGGGGATAGATAGACCTTGGTCTTTGGCTCCGCGCGAGAAAGAATTCACTCTGAAGCCTGGTTTGTGATCCAAGTGAGTTTTATGAGCGTTAGAAGGAGTTTCAAGTTTACATGGGCATCCGTAGGGCTCCTCCCGAACATACAGCCTGCCTGGAAGGTGCTCGCAGAGTCCCCCAAAAGTGTCTCCCTTGACTCCGGGCTCCTGCCTTTTCAAGGATTCTGTGGGGAGGCGCGGTGGACGACCCCTGGTCAACCCCATTGGCTGAATTGAATTAACCTGGCCTAGGTGGGCCAATCCAGGTGCAGCGCCCTCCCATGCCTACCCATCGGGAAACCTGTACCTCTGAGCATGTGCAGTGCGCCACTCCTTTGTTTCCGTAGCTTGGCCCTCTGGGCATGTGTTAATGGACGTCCCAGCTCCACGCTAGCTTAGATAACAATTCCACCTGACTCTGGCCTTGGACTCATTAAGAGAAGTGTGTCAGCTGCTCTCAAAGGTCCAGAGTTCAGAGTAACAACAATCAGATGCCACAATTTGAGCCCTAGTTACCTAGAACATTATAGACTACAGTAGGAATAGCACTGAGGGGCTAATCGTCATATAAATACTCAAAGTAAATAGCTAGCAGGGCTAAATTACATCACAGCTCCACCACTCACCAACTGTACATTCACGAGCAAATTACTTTAGCCTCCCTGTGCCTCAGACATCTCATCTATACAACAAGAATGATACACGTGCCGAAACTATCAGGATTCAATTAGCTACGAACTGTAGTGTGCTTTGAATAGTGCCGCACGCATGTAAATACTCAATACGTATGAACTTTTAGTTTTATTATTATTATTCAGCAGAATTTTCAAACTGCCCACACTTAAGATTGTAATGGCAATTGCCAGCTTGCTCCCCTCCACTGGAACTCAGCCTTTGCCACTGACTCACCACCAGCCGCCCCCTCTGTTCCCTCCACAATAGAGACTTACCCCTCCCAGCGCATCACCTGCCAGTGGCTGAACTCTTGGCTTGGATTTTCTGAAATGAACATCTGTGTCTTTCATGATAAGGGACCAGGGGTCGGCGGAAGGACTACAAAGGTGTTTGTTAAATGAATATAGCAAAAATCATCAAGGGCTAAGCTATGATAAGTCAATACACATTGTTGTGTCTGATCAACTGCTTCTTCCAATTGTCCTCTGATGCTGTGACTGGAAAACTCCATATCGAGTATAGCATCTCCGCCTTAGCCTGTAATTCTTTGCTCACTCGTTTCTCCTGTTCCCGTCTTCAAGGGCTCACCTTGCCTAAATAAATAAATACACAAATAAATAAAATAACTCAGACTGCTAAATCTGACAGCCAAGGACCTTTCTGCCCCATCCCAAGTCTGCCTTCCAGCATTGTTTCCCACCACTGTTCCAAACAAGCCCTACTCGCCACCAGCATACACCCAGACTCAACTGTTTATGATGTCTTCTGCCTAGAAAGCCTACGCAGCCTTGTCCCTCCACCTGAGCTCTCATTGAGTGCTGGGGATGAGTGTGCTGTCTCTAGAATCTGAGCAGGCCTCAGAGTGTGTTGACCAACAAAGTATGGCAGAAGCCTTTTGAGAGAATTGGCGGCTTCTACATTGACCTCTTTACTGTGGCCTGAGCCACTGTGTAAGAAATTTGACTTCTAGAGAGACCACATGGCCAGACCCTAAGTCTCCATGGAAAGTCAGAAGAGCCCATTTGTACCCCAGCCCCCAGCCTGTCCCTACAGAACTGGGCTGAATTCCTAATCTACAAAACTGTGTGTTGTGATGAACTGGTCGTTGGTTTTTTGGGGGG
>NW_022111320.1:25216178-25233099 GCF_000313985.2 Echinops telfairi
TTCCCTGTGTTTCCAGTTCCTATGTGTACCAGTGTACACCCTGGTCTAGCCTGACTTGCAAGGTAGAATTCATATCATGATAGTGGGGGGCGGAGGAAGTATTTAGGAACTAGAGGAAAGTTGTATGTTTCATCGTTGCTGTATCACACCGACTGGCTGGCTCATCTCTTCCCCGAGACCCCTCTGTAAGGGGATGTCCATTGGCCTAAAAAATGGGCTTTGGGTCTCCATTCTGCACTCCCCCCCTCATTCACTATGATATGATTTTTAGTTCTGATGATGCCTGATACCTGTTCCCTACGACACCTCGTGATCGCACAGGCTGGTGTGCTTCTTCCATGCGGGCTTTGTTGCTTCTGAGCTAGATGGCTGCTTGCTTACCTGCAAGCCTTTAAGACCCCAGATGCTATATGTCTTTAAGTCTCTTCTTCATTTAAAAACAAAAACAACAAAAGTAGCTATAGTGAGATATACAGTGAATGAATTACACAGTTAATATGACCCTTGTCCTGAGGGCTCAGAACCATAGTTTCAGGGGACACCAAAATCAACTAGTCTAACAGTTCACAAAGACAATATTCTGCATCTATCTTTGGCAAGTAGCACCTGGGATCTTAAAAACTCACCAGTGGTCATCTGAGGTGCAATTATTGGCCTCTCCCTGTCTGCAGCAAAGCAGAGAGACGGAAATGGAGATGCATGGAAACAATTAGTCCAGTGGACTGACGGACCACTCACACATCAGTCTCCACAACCGAGACCAGAAGAAATAGAATGTACCCAGTTACCACCACCAACTGCCCTGAAACGCATCAAATTAAAAGGTCCTGGACAGAAGGAGAGAAAAATATGGAACAAAACTCAAAATTATTAAAAGACCACATTATTTGATCCTGGTTCCTTTCATTCAGAAAGATTATATTGTTATATGGATCATTTCTTTTTATTGTTGAGTTGTATCCTTTTATCTAGATTTCTGACCGAATCCTTGGACCCATTTCGGGTATGGAACAAAAGAAACTGTCACAAATTCTTAACTGGTGGCAGATCAATACACCAGTTACAGGTGGGACTACAGAAATGGGAACAGACAATGATGGGATACCAGACGATGATGGGATATGTACATTGTAAGAAAGGCTTACAAGACTGGTCCAGGGCCTTCCAACCAAGGCAGTCAGTGTACAACGACTAGGGCATGACTCATGACTATGTGGTTCCCAGCGCGCTCAAGGACACACTATCAGGCAGGCCCCTAAGAGACGGTCCCTGCCTGAGCTGGTTGGAAAGAGATGGAGGTAATCTACTTCCCAAGGCACTCTGCCTGAAGGCACGATTATCTACATCCTTGGTTACTAAATAGAAAGAATTCAGTGGTGGCCTAATCTATGCGGAAACTCTGCAAATAGATTTTGGGCTGTCACTGCCATCCATAGCCTTTGCAAAGCAGAGGTGCTCAGAATTTAAGCTCTAAAACCGTATGGATAGTACTGCAATGTTTGTCCATTCAGTTGTTAGTGGGCATTGGGTTTCATAAAGCTGCTCTGAACATTCCCTTTCAAGCCTTAGATGAACATTTATACTCTTTTCTTGGGAAACTATTACCAGGGTATGGAATTGTTAATCCTCTTTAGGTACATAATAACTCTTCAAGAAGCTGTTAAGTAGCTCTCTGAATTGGTGGACCAGTTTACATTTCAGTCACTCTAATACATGTGTAATAACATCTCATGTGTGTAATAGTACCTCAATGTAGTTTGAGTTTTTACTTCCCTAATACCTAGTGATGTTGAGCTCTTTCACATGTTTATTTGTCATCCATACATGTTCTTTGGTGAAGTGTCTGCTCACATTTTTTGCCTTAAAAAAATTGGCAATGGATATATGTATGGATTGTGGTAAGAGTTCTACGAGCCTCCAATAAAATGATTTTTTTTAAAATAAACCATTGTCTTTGGAAAAAAAATTTGGGACGCTTGCTTCCTTATTGAGCATGAAGAGTCCTTTAGACATCTTGTCCTTTTTTCAGACGTGTTCTATAAAGATTGTTCTCCCAGGCTGTAGCTTGTCTTTTCATTTTCTTTAGATACAAAAGTTTTAAATTTTGGTAGTCCAGTTTATCAAATTGTTCTTTTATGGATGGAGTGACTAAAATTTTTCTCTAAGCCTTATTTTCTTTTTCTAGAAAGTGGGGATAAAACTAGATTCTATCTTTTTGGGCACTTATGAGATTAAAATATTTTGTTCAGAGGCTGGTCCATCTGTCCTCTAAAGACTATCTCAACATCCACTACTTTCTCCAGGACCCTGGGTTGGAAGTCACTTCTCCTCCTCGTCACCTCGCACTCTTGTAGCGCGTCAGCTGTTACCTTCTGCAACTGAATGATTTCAGTTTCACTTGTTGGGGTACAGTGCTGCAGTATTGGCCCCAATCTGTTCATTCCTCCTTGTCTCTGTGCCCTAGGAAAGTGACCTCCCACTGGACTCTGGGTCATGTGACTGCTTTGGCCAATGAGACAGCAGCAATAGCAACACTAGCAGAAATCTGAAAAGCACTGCAGCATTTGGAGTTTGCCCTCTTTCTGTGCCTGGACCCCTGTGGACCCTTTGGGGGAGTCTGCTGGAGGGTAAGAGACACGTGACCCAGCTACCCCTATCAACCCACTGTCAGCTGGTCAACTGCTGGGAAGGCCCATGAGGCCAGGCAGGACCAACCAGTCACCGGCTGATCTGCCAACTGTCAGGAGAAGAGGCGTGCCTTTCTTAGGGTAACCCAATGAGACAATAAGGGAACAGGGGAGCTCACTCTGAATTTTTGAAAAAAGAGTTTTATTGGGACATAATCCACATAACATACGATTCAATAGTTCAAACATATCAAAGAGAGTTGTACATCCGTGAATATTTTTTGAGCACTTACTATGTCCCAGACCTTTGAGAACTCACCAGTGAGTAAAGCAAACCAGTCTTCCCCTTGACTGAGGAGAGAAGTAATAGATAACAAATGTGACGTGTATTGGCGCCTAGTGATCAGTGTGGTCAAGCCCAGCAGAGCTGGGCAAGGGGAGAGAGCAGAGCTGCTTTAGATGGAGAAGCCAGGGAAGGCCTGTGAGACCTGTGTGAGGTGAAGGAACCAGCCATGTAGGTATCCAGGGGAGAGAGCGACAAAACATGTTCCATTGTCTCTGAGATCAGCAGATGGACAACAATCCCCTCAGACAAGTTCTCTCAGTAATACACTTGTCTTAGTCTCATCAAAGTGCCTTAAACAAAAAAAGGATGCATTTTTCCATGGAGGGGAGGGGGTCGATCAAGGCTAATATTAAATTTTTTTAAGTCATTTTATTGGGGGCTCATACAACTCATCACAATCCATACATACATCCATTGTATAAAGCACATTTGTACATTTGTTACCCTCATTATTCTTTTTTTTTAAATTATTTTATTAAGGGCTCATACAATTCTTATCACAGTCCATACATACATCGAGTCAGGCACATATGTACACCTGTTGCCCTCATCAATCTCAAAACATTTGCCCTCTACTTTAGCCCTCAATATCCTTTGCTCATTTTCCCCCTCCCTCCCCCCTCCCCCCTAATATTAAATTTTTAACAATAATCTTGGATAGATTTTCTCAAAGGACATAGAAAGAACTTGGGAACTTATTATGAAGAAGGTTTTTGATTTGTTTTTTTAATTGAAAACTGTCCTGGGGAGAAAAAGACCAGGAAAATTATGCTGAGGGACTTTTTCATCACAACAATACACCTGCTCATTGGTCCAGGGTAGCAAGAGCTGTCCTATGAGAAGTTCACCGGGAAATTTTACTTCATCCTTGGGACGGCCAGCCCTGATCTTGACCCTTCAGATTCTTTTTGTTTCCAAACTGAAAGAACATCAGACAAGAGCACGAATCGAGTCCGTTGAGGACGCCATGATGGCCGTCTGACTTCTGAGGTGGTGTAAATGGGGGGTGGGGTTGGGGGGGAGATGGAAACCGGCCTTCTGCAGTGGTGAGACCTAGATGGAGCATGTGGGAAAACATCAGCATGGTTGAGAGTTTTATTGGCACATCATCCACATGTCACACAATTCGACCGCTCAATAGCATCAAGAAGAGTGGTACAATCATCCCCACAGTCGTTTTAGGGCAGTTTCTTCTTTCTTGTACTCACTCCATTCACGCCAGCCTCCCCTGCCCGACCCCTAAGACACCATTAATCTACCGTTTCCCCCAAAATAAGACAGTATCTTATGTTAATTTTTGCTCCCAAAGATGCGCTAGGTCATATTTTCAGGGGATATCTTATTTTTCCATGAGGAAGAATACAGTACACATTTATTGTTTTATTAAAAGAGACCTCGCATTTCCTGTCTGCTCCGGCTGTGCTGCGGCCAACAGTGAGCTGGGTAGCGGTGCACACTGCTAAGGTCCAGAGTCCAGAATTACGGTAGCTGGGGGGCCTTATTTTTGGGGAGGTCTTATTTTTTATTTTGTATGTTTTTCTGAATATTTCGGGGAGGTCTTATTTTTCGGGGATGCCTTATATTTTAGTGAGAGGCAAAACTGTAAGTAGGTCTTATTTTGGGGGGATGTCTTACTTTTGGGGAAACACGGTAGTTACTGGCTCTATAGAGCAGTGGTTCTCAACCTTCCTCATGCTGCGACCCTTTCGTACAGTTCCTCATGGTATGGTGACCCCCAACCATAACACTGTTTTCATTGCTACCTCATAACTGTAATTTTGCTACTGTTATGAATTGTAATGTAAATGTCTGATATGCAGGATGTATTTTTGTATTAGTCTGGGTACTTTAGAGAAACAAATCCACAGAAACTCACATATAAGAGAGAGTTTTATATAAAGGTTAAGTGTACATTAAGAAAACATCCCAACCCTGTGCTGCCCAAGCCCACAAGTCCAACATTAGCCCATATGTCCTCCACCAATCCACGAGGTCCTCCACCATCTCACAAAACACACGCAATGACACCGACTGCAGGAGGAAAGCCGAATCAGTGAAAATGTAAGCATCTCAGCGCTGGCAGGGGTCTCCACACGGGTGCTCCAGCACCCAGGGCTGCATCGGGGTAGGTCCATGCGGCATCTCCTCAGGGATGTCTTACAAGAAGTGAGCCTTGCTAGCTAAAACAGGGAACTGGCTAAGGCAGCTCCACCCTGATCCGACCATCAGAAAGCAAGAGACCCGAGAACTAGAAAGGTGAGGCTCACTGAGCCATTTATCTCTCCGCCCTTCAATTAACCCCACACGTGTTTATTGGCCAGGTTGGCACAATAAACTTTTAACTAACTCAATTTTCATTGTTACAAATTTAACATAATGAAAGCATAGTGTTTCATCACAAAAACAATGTCGTTACATATTGTGAAATATTTATTTCTAATGACAAATGAAATTTTGTCTTGAAGCATGGTGTAGCATGGGTAACAATCTTCCCGCCGGGGTACTCGTATGTGGGTGTATCTGCATGTGGGTGGACCCGCCTAGAGACAGATAGAGAAGCAGTGTCTTGGTTCCCAAGACCATCGGAAACATATTTGTGTTTTCTGATGGTCTTAGGCGACCCCTGTGAAAGGGTTGTTTAACCCCCCAAAGGGGTCATGACCCACAGGTTGAGAACCACTGCTATCGATGGACTTGGCCTGTATTTCATATTCAAAAAAACATACAAAAAACAAGCAAAAAAAACAAAAACAAGCAAACAAAAAAAATAACAACAATGCCAACGTGAAACAGAGAAAAACCTCAATAGAAAATTAAAAATTACAAGTTTAATATGGGTCAAAAGGCAGATCAAATGATAAGCCGTTTCATTTTTAACTTAACTACATCTGCCATAATCCACTTTCCAGTGCACTGTGCATGGGACTCACATCCCTGGTCTATGGTCAGAGGGGATTCACCGGAGACTTAATCTATGTGTGGACCCTGCAAATGGATTTTAGGTACACTGGATATTTTTAGTTAATAAGGGTTTCTATAATGTCGCCGCAATAGTTTTCCTGACCCTCATATCCTGTGGCAGTTTTATCACAGGTTCCCGGGGAGGAGGTCATCCCCAGTCTGACCCACTTCCGAGATTTGCAATACCACCAGAGAAAACGCAGTTTAACAAGATCCCCCAGGGGATTGTTATAGGTGCCCAGTTATAAGAATCACCTGGGGGATCTCGTTAAACTACAAATTCAGATTCAGCGTATCTGGGGTGAACTTAAACCAGAATGAACCAGTTCAAAACTTTGTTTGAAAATGTGGAGAGAGGAGGGGGCGCGAGAAGGGGTCCTCTGTGTGACTTCCTCTTGAATCTGGGTGGGCGGACGACCGAACTCAGCAGAGGCGCCACAATGCGCTGGGACTTGTGGGAGCAGGTCAGGAGAGATGGTGTGTTTGGGGATGGTACCTATGTTTCTGAAAAAGGAGCAGTCCAACAGGCTGGTGAGTAAGATCTAAGAGGTGTCCAGCTACAGTCCAGAGCAGTGGTTCTCCACCTTCCTCAGGCCGCGACCCTTTCATACAGTTCCTCATGTGCTGGTGACCCCCAACCGTAACATGATTTTTGTTGCTACTTCATCACTGTCATTTTGGTACTGTGATGAATCGGGTGACCCCTGTGAAAGGGCTGTTCGACCCCCAAAGGGGTCGTGACCCACAGGTTGAGAACCGCTGGTCTAGATGATTCCTGTAGATCTGTCTGTGATGTTTTGATGGAATAAATGTATCTAATGAAAACAAACAAACAAATGATGATGTAGCTTCAATGTGCTCACTGTAACAGTGATTCTTGGAACCCTGAGCTGCCATCGTAAGAGGCCACTTGGACAGTCCACATGGAAAAGCCCTGAGAATACGTTTATATTTCTAATGTTTCTTCACTTCCCAGGACTGCCATAAAAAAGATACCATATGAAAACATAAATGTAGGAGGGGAAATAATAACAAAATAAAATAAAAACAGAAACGTACTGTTTCACAGTTCCGTTGGCCAGGGTCCTGAACTCAGACCTTCTCCACAAAGCCACGCTCCCTCTCGTTCAGCTCTCAGGGAAGCTCCTTCTGTGTCTCCCAGCTTCTGGCTGCCCCAGACACTGATTCCTCGGGGTTCACCGGGGGTTCACCTTCCTTCTGTGCCTCTGTGTCGGGTTTCCACGTGTATTCCACTTGGCCTTACACAAGGCCAGCACTCTGGTGGGATTAGCACCCACTCTGCTCAGGGAAGACCTCATGCGCATCTAACGGAGAAGTGCTTCCAAGATCCCACTTCCACATAAGGTCACTCTCACAGGTAATGGAGGTTAAGACTCTAGCATATCTCTTTGGAGAACACCATTCTATCCACAACACTCTGAAGGGACAGGTAAATGGGGAGGGAGATAGAGCAATACAGAACGGGTATCGAGTGAGTCTCCAACCTTTCTTACCTTCCTCGTCCAGGTGCGCAGACTCCTGTCTCCAGATGATTCTAGCCTCCGACCTTGAGTCACCGCAGTCATGCAAGTCTTCCCAGAAGAGATTTCCGATATCGCGAAACGGAGAGACAAGCGATCCTTGCTGTGCTGCCTTATCTGGGTCCATTAACTGGTAAGCAGAGTAAAATGGTGGTGTCTTATGCACAATAAATAACTAAACCATCCACCATTATTACCTCCCACTGATAAAGGACCTCGTGCTTGGGAGAGAGTCAGTGAAAAAAGAGGAAGGTTCTCCATTACGTAGATTGACACAGTGGCTGCAACAATGGGCTCAAACGTAACACCAAATATGAAAAACAGTGCAGGGCTGGGCAGGTGTTTTGTTCTGTTGTACATAGCTGCTACAACTCTGAGTAGATTCGACGGGCACCTAACAACAATAACATACTTTATTTTTAAACCACGATCTGTTTCATAAAGGAGCCTTGGTGGTGTAGTGGTTACACGTTGGGCTGGGATCTGCATGGTTCAAAGCCACCAGCGGCTGCATGGGAGGAAAGACTGGGCTTTCTGCTGCTAAAGAGCCACCATCTTGGAAACCCACAGGAGGTCTCCGTGAGTCAGCATTGATTTGATGGCAGCAAGAGTTCGATCAGTTTTATCTTTTGTGCATTATTAATTTTTGGAACCATCCTCATTTCAGAAACATTGAGAATGAAAAAGTGCGTGTCTTTAGCTCTGGGGTGGGGAACCTTGTTTCTGCCAATTGCCCATTTGGATATTTATAACATCATTTGAGGGCCACACAAAATTATCAACAAAGTGCCTGCTGTATGTGGTCAAACATTTCATTAACTTGCCCCTAACGTGATGGCCGGAATTGCTTCTCTTTGCTGAGGTGGGTGATGCTTAGCTGGTATAGATATTTCTTAGGCCTTATGTGGCTCATGGCCAGAAGTTCCCCACTCCTACGTTAGATTGATGAATGAAGAGCCAGTAGTGCTCTTTATTGGGTTGGATAAAGAAAAAGGCAACAAATGTACAAATGTGCTTGACACAATGGATGGATGTATGGATTGTGATAAGAGTTGTACGAGCCCCCAATAAAATGATTTTTAAAAGATAGCTCACTGGAGGCAGGACACACACTCACTCCCTGCGAGACACTCCTGTTGACAAGCCACATGGAGCTATGCGGATAGCAGCCAGAGCCTTGGAGCTGGAGGTGCCACGTGGAGACCCACGCCAGCGCAAAGATGCTTCTACCACCGCTGGATCCACAAGACTTTCCACCCGCTGTCCTGTGATCTTCCTGCACTCTCACCATCACTGCATGTGTTGCATGAGTCTGAAGAGGAATTTACAGACTGGTACTGGACATATGGGCTAATATCGGATTTATGGACTTGATCTGGACTTGGCTGGCATGTTTTCTTAATGTACAATTATTCTTTATATAAACCTCTTAATATACCAAAAAGAAAAAGAAAAGAAAAAGGCAAGGGTCAAGACGTGAGAAGGAGGGTGTTACCAAGGTTTGGGGCCCAAGCTGCTAGATGAATTCTGGTGTCATTTCCTGAGCTGTAGAACACTTGACGATGGAATGAATGAATGGGTGCTGATTGGGAAGCAGTATCGATGACTGCCTGGTTTAGGTGTGGGACAGAAAACAATTCTTGGAGACATCCAGGCCTGTTTGCCCTCAAAACCCTACCTCTGCTCTGCTCTGTACCGCATCCCTGCTAGGGCTGGTCCTGGCAGGCTGCACTCCTGAGTCAGTTGATTTCTGGTCATTCCACAAGTCTGAGTCAGTTGATTTCTGGTTGGGTTTGGTCATTAGAAGGTTGGCAGTTAAGCAAAGAGCAAGAGAAGTGGAGAAAAAGCAGGGTCTTTCTCCTCTTCTCTCTCCGACTCAGGGCACAACTTCAGTCTACAGCGGTGGCTACATCTCTACAATGGCTCCAACTCCTGCCAGACGTACCCACCAAGGTTTCAGGTTCCAGCAGGTGAACTCTACCTCTGAGTTCTGCTAAGATCACCTCTCTCCCGACCCTCCAGTTTAAGGAAGTGTGGCAGCAGTTTCCTGCTCTAGACAATCTCTGGGCTTCATCACCTTGCCCAAGCAATTTCTCTATTAGTTTCCCCTGGTTATAAAGATGCATTCATTCTGTTTTCCTGGGTCAATCTTGCCCCTGGGACTAAAGGCTGAGGATTTACATGAAACCAGGAAGACTCAGGTGAGAGGCAAACACTTTGCACAATCCTACCTGATGCAGACTCTCAGGCTCCAGGGTGTTTACTAACCTCTCACCTTGGGATTTGCTCATCGCTGACCTCTGTGCTCTCCCATCAGCCATTCCCTCTCCGCAAGACCTGGTGTTCACGAATCTCTGGCAATCTCCTCTTTCAAACCCAGCTCGAAGCCTTATTGGTCATGATTTACCCGTCCAGTCTCCTGTCTAGTAGTTTTTAGCCCCACTTGCCCCAGGGACGCGTGCTGGACTATTGCTCAGTAAACATTTGATGCTGTTTCCTATTTCCATGCGTTTGCAGACTGTCTCCTCTACCTGGAATTCGCTCACAACACTCCTCTCAGGGACATTTTGACTTGGCCTTCAAACCCTAAATCACGTGTCCCACCAGGAAGTCGGCCAGAGTGCTCCCTCGAGGCAAGGACGGTGACCCTTTGTCTCATATGCTTTGCACATGCTGTCAGGAGAGACCAGTCCCTGGAGAAGGACATCGTGTTTGGTACGGCAGAGGGGCAGCAAAAGCAGAGGAAAGCCCTCATGGAGAGTTGGACACAGTGATGGCAGCAACGGGCTTCAACATAGGAACAATGGTGTGCATGGCGCAGGACCGGGCGGTGTTTCCTTCTGTCGTGCCTGGGGTCGCTCCGGGCTGGAATGGACTTGATGGGCCCTAACAGCAACCACATTCAGTTAGTAATTTATGAGGCTGAGATGCCCACTCGCACGTTCGTTCATGGTGCCACCAACCGCCCCTGTGACTCGGCACTTCTGCCATTTCATCCGTAGAGGACGGCCAGTTCCTTGAGGGTAGGGACCAAGTCATAGACATGGATCTGAGCACCAGGACCCGGCATGAAGACAGCTAGATAGCTACCTGCTAGATGCATGGTTAGTCACGTGTTTTCAATAGTTGGAAGCACTTGTGCCTCAGTGCCTCATTGTTTGGTGGTCCGCCTCCCTTGGGCAATTCCTACATTGGGCAGGAGGACACCAGTCAATGTCGTCTGACATGAATACTGCCCTTTTTTATCTTCCTATCCCCATCTCTTTTTCTTTTTTCAAGTTTTCATCTCTGGTTAGGTTGATGTGTTTTGTTTTACTAACTTTCGTTTTTCACTTTACATTTTGAAAGTCTCAAGTATAGGAAAATATTACAATACCAGTACTAGCCCCATACCAAACCCACGGCCATTGAGTCTAATCTGACTCATTGCAACCTCATATAAACTATGCATCTTTTTTTTTTTTTGGAAGCTGTTCAGAATTGCATTTTATTTAGCTCCACAATCGATACTCAGGGAAATAAACTATGCATCTCTACAGGAGCAGACAGCCTTGCTGGTCTCACGTAAAGCAACTGGTGGGTTTGAACCTTTGAACTTGTGGTTAGCAGCCCAACACATAACCCACAGGGCCACCAACTCAAAGTCACTGTCATCAAATCAATTCTGACTCAACCCTATAGGACATAACAAAACTGCCCCTGTGGGTTCCCGAGGCTGTAAGTGTTTTCAGGAGTAGAAAGTCTCATCTGTTACCCAGGGAGCAGCTGGTGGTTTTGAACTGCTGACTTGCAGTTTGCAGCAGAATCCAGAATCCACTACACCACCAGCGTCCCTTAATAGTACAAAGAACTGCCATCATAGCCTTTACCCAGCTTGTCCAAAAGTTAACATTGACCCAATTTGGGTTATCACTTCCTTTCTTCCTCCCCCCACATACGTGTGCATCTGTGTTCTTATTGTTAGGTGCCCTCAGTCAGTTCCAGCTCATAGTGACCCTATGTATAGGAGAACAAAGCACTGACTGGTCCTGAGCCATCCTCCCAATTGTTCTGTGTGTGAGCCCATCGATGCAGTCACTGTGTCAACTCATCTTGTGGAGGGTCTCCCTCTTTTTCACTCCCCTCTTCTTTACCGAGCATGATGTCTTTCTCTAGAGACTGGTTCTCCTGATACTATGTCCAAAGTACGTGAGACAAAATCATGCCATCTTTGCCTCTAAGGAATATTCTGACTGTACTTCTTCTAAGACCGATTTGTTCTTTTGGCAGTCCAAGATACTTTCAATAGTCTTCGCCAGCACCATAGTTCAAATGCATTGAATCTACTTCAGTCTTCCTTATTCAATGTCCAACTTTCACGTGCATAGTAGGCCAATGAAAATACCATGGCTTAAAAAATATATATATTTTAAAAAAAATACACACACACACACACACACACACACACACCATGGCTTGAATCAGACGCACCTTAGTCCTCAAAGTGACATCTTTGCTTGTCAACACTTTAAAGAGGTCTTGTGCAGCAGATTAACACAACACCTACTGCTTCCACAAGCACTGATTATAGATTCAAGCAAGATAAATCTCCATAGATCATGGTGCTACCTCCTGGCCCAGTTATGAGGATTTGGGTTTTCTTTACCTCAGTGAGTTAATAATCCATCTTGAAGGTTGCAATCCTTGGTTTTCATCAGCAAGTGCTTCAAGGCCTCCTCACCTGGAGCAAATAAGGTTGTCGCACCTGCATGTTTCAGATTGATAATAAGCCTCCCTTCAATCCTGATGCATGTGTGTACATATTACTGTATATTATGTAATATGTATTGTATATTAATATGTAGAATGTACACATACACACACACTTGGTAGAGGGTCGTCGGAAAACGAGGAAGACAGTTAACAACATGGATTGACACAGTGGCTGCCACTATGGACTCAAACACAACAATTGTGAGGCCAGACAGTGTTATGTTCTGTTATACACAAGAGTCACTATGAGTCAGAACCTATTCGACAGCATCTAACAACCTATATATTACACACTGTTGTCATTTGTTATAGAGTATTACACTTATATGACATATCCCAGTATTGTGTGTACTGTTTTCTCAAACATGATTCCCCTCTCGAGATTCAAATTCACTGGCTGCCACAGAGTTAATTCTGACTCATCACTCATACCAACCATATGGGAAGAGTAGAACTGCCCCTGTGGGTTTTTGAGACTGCAAATCTTTACCAGAATAGAAAGCCTCATCTTCTCTCTTAGAGTGGCTGGTGGTTTTGAACTGCTGACCTTGTAACCACCACCCACCAGGGCTCCTGTGATGCTCCCCTACCCCTAACTATTTCCTTGTTCACTTGTTCACAAGTGGTCATTATCTGATATAAGCCAAGCAGCATTATCAAAATCAGGAAATCTAACATTGAGACAAGACTGCTATCCAATCTTCAGACCATATTCAGATTCTACCAGGCCTCCCAATTCTGTCCTGTGTGGGTGCATTTGGTTTGTTTCTTTTCCCAGGGTACAATCTCGATCACACGTCGCATTTTCTGGGGCAACTCCTTAGCCTGCTTTCTCTTTCAGGACTCCATGTTTGTGAAGAGTTCAGGCCAGTTATCTGATTTCCCCATAGGTTCAAAATGCCCCTGCAAATGATAACGTACCCAGTTGTTACCACCCTCCCTTTTTCCACAATGAGAGGAGGGACTCTTTACAGGGCCTTGTAAAACCCTAAATAAAGGACACAAGGGCAAATTCCACTTTGGCCACTGTCTTGTTAAAATTCCTTAAAGAAAGTTAATTCCTTGGGCCCAAAGTACCTTAACACCAAAAAGACAGGCTTCTCCTCATAGTCCCTGCTCCTCCCAGGAGTTTATGTGCTGTTTAATGATTTTTCACAAATAGTTTCCCTTGCTCTTAAAGTTGGATTAATTGAACTTTAATTCCGCGGGATCACTCCCCAAAGAGGGGACCCTGGCTCCGCTGGTGGTGGCGCTATAGGGCCTTCAACTTCCCCAGGGCCTCTTCTGAGACCAGGAGACTTCTGAGGTGTTGCTACCCAGCCCTGCAGGACCTGACCTTTCTTTCTGGACAGCATCCCTCCTCAACTTCTCTCTTGAGCCACAATGGTAAAAAGAGAGAGAAAGAAAAACCCTCCTGCTCACCCCCCTTTATTTTAATCTTAGTCAAATGAAAAAGCCTGCATGAAAAGACCCAGGACCATGTGCTGCTTTGGCTGTCCTGACTCCCCTCCTCAGGGGTCCCAGTGGTTTTCCCACCTTCGGTGGGAGCAGCTGAGAGCACCTCTCTGCCCCCCAAGGGGCCCTCCTGGTAGCACCAACCTGGAGGTGCTGCTGAGTTCTCTCTGACCCTTCAGAATGTCACTCTTCAAACAAACACTAATCTTTTTAATTTTTAAAGTTTTTGAATAACTAAACATGATTGAAGTTCCAAAGATAGAGAAGACTGTACCCAGAAAATGCTCCCCTGAGTCCCAGCCGTCCTCCTGCTGGCTCACTAACCTAGGATCCTTTCAAGGAGACCTGGTGGGGTAGTGCTTGGGAGTTGGGCTGCTAACCCCAAGGCCGGCGGTTTGAAGCCACGGGTGCTCCATGAGAGAAGTGGTGGCTTTCTACTCCCGATAGAGTTATAGTCTAGGAAACTCATGAGGCAGTTCTACCATGCCCTATAGCAGCAGTTCTCAACCTGTGAGTCACGACCCCTTTGGGCTTCGAAGGACCCTTTCACAGGGGTCACTTAAGACCATCGGTAAACACCTATTTCCAATGGTCTAAGGAACCGAGACACCACTCCTCTATTGTCTCCAAGCGGGTCGCCCACATGCAGATACGCCCACAGAGGAGGAGTACCCAGCGTGAAGACTGCTACCCAGGCTATACCATGCCTCAAGACAAAAGTTCATTTATTTGTCATTAGAAATAAATATTTCACAATATATGACAATTGCTTTGTGGCTAATCACTATGCTTTCATTATGTTCAATTTGTAACAATGAAAATACATCCTGCATATCAGACATTTACATTACGATTCATAACAGTAGCAATATTACAGTTATGAAGTAGCAATGAAAATAATTTCATGGTGGGGGTCACCACAGCCTGAGGAACTGTATGAAAGGGTCGAGGCATTAGGAAGGTGGAGAACCACTGCCCGGGGTCACGATGAGTCGGCATGGACTTGATAGCGTGAGTTCGTCTTTTTTTGGTGGTAGGATCCTTCAAGCTATGAATTTCACTGGGTCAATCAGTGGATGAGGGGCTACGGTTTGTCATTTCCTCCCAGAATCCTGCTCTCTTTTTTCACATTCAGACAGGCCTAAGTTTCAGTACATGAATGAATGAATAGAAACTCACACATGAGAATTCCAGAAAACATTCTGCCTTTAGTTGGAGAGGACTGGGTCAGTGATTCACCGGGCCCAGTCAGTGGCCACTCAACTTTTATGGCTTGCAAAGATCGGACAGAGGCCAAAGGACATTGTGATTACAAATTCCTGATCCATGCAGCCATACTCCGGTTTTTCAGGTTTTCCCCTTCACTGTCCCTGTGATGGAAGCCGTGGTGGGCTAGTGGGTTATACTTTGGGCTGCCAACCTCAAGGTCAATAGATCAAAACTATCAGCCTGCTCCAAGGAACAAAGACGAGGCTTTCTACTCTCGTAAAGATTTCCCGGCTCAGAAACCGACCGGGGCAGTTCTACCCTGTCGGACAGCAGGAATCAACTTGCTGGCAGTGAGTTTGGTTTTTGATTCTTGGGTGAAATGGCCAGAAAGGAAGGAAGAGCCTATTTCCTCCTGAGGAAAGAAGCCCTGAAAAACTCAGGGGCTCCAGGGAGGATCAGGTAGGGGGAGGCCCTGCCCCACCCACTCCTTACACCTACAGCAGCTGCCACTGCTAGGTGGCTTGATTTGAACAGATACCGGGAAGCTCTGGGAACCACTCCTGCAATGAGGAAGGACCCTTGTGCAATATTTGCGAAGAAAGCACAACTCAGACCCCCTCCTAGCTACAGTGTCCTACCGAATCAGCATCACCTTCAGTCTACAGACTGAGGCTCAGAGAGGTCACAAAGCCAAGAAACAGACCTGGGATTTGAATCTAAGCACATGAGAAAAAGTCCGAAAGTATAGCTGCCAGGGTTCCCCGTCATAGGTAGACAGTTTTTTCCAAACAAAACCTGTTTACACATCTCCGCGGCCAGGGGATGGCTGCAGACAAGTTCACTCAGTGAAACCAGTGTTGAGGCTCACTAGGGGACCTTCCAAAAGAATGTCCCACCAAAGGGACGGTATCCAAGGGGGGTCGGATAGGCTAATTGAACTCAAGGCAGAGAGGTCAGCTTAGAAGGTATGGGGACTACGTTGGGGGGACTTTGAAGGGGTCATCTGGATAGGTTTTCTTGACGGGTACAAGAAAACCATGGTGCGTATTAGGAAGACCTTTTAAGAAAATGGAAAGCTGCATTGATGAGGAAAAATTAAGAACTTATGCCAAATATATATATAGATAGATATTTCCACTCTGGACAAAGGTCAAGAACTTATACCAAAATATATAGATATATAAATCTATAGAGATATTTCCTCTCTGGACAAAACACTTGCTCATTCTTTTAGGGTAGCAGGGGCGGACGTAGAATTCCATTGGGAAGCCTTACCCCATCCACCCTCCAGCCTGATCTTGCCCCAGCAGACTTCTTTTTCCTCCCCAAACTCAAAGTACTTCGGAAAGGAACCTAATCGGAGTCCCTCCTCTAGGATGCCAAAATAAAATGGTTTGGGCATCAGGAAGGACGGTGATATAGTTAGTTTATTGTGCCAACCTGGCTGATAAACACGTGGGGTTAATTGAAGGGCAGCGAGATAAATGGCTCAGTAAGCCTCGCCTTTCTAGTTATCGGGTCTCTTGCTTTGTGATGGTCGGACCAGGGTGTAGCTGCCTCAGTCAATTCCCTGCTTCAGCTGGCAAGGCTCACTTTCTGCAAGACATCCCTGAGGAGAAGCCACATGGACCTACCCTGATGCAGTCCTGGGTGCGGGAGCAGCCCTGCTAGTGCTGAGATGCCTTTTTTTTTTTGAGATGCTTACATGCTCACTGATTCGGCTTTCCTCCTGCAGTCAGCGTCATAGTACATGTTTTGTGAGATGGAAAACTTTGTGGATTGGTGGCGGACATATGGGTTAATGTTGGACTTGTGGGCTTGGGCAGCACTGGGTTGGGATGTTTTCTTGATGTGCACTTAACCTTTATATAAAACTCTCTCATATACATGAGTTTCTGTGGATTTGTTTCTCTAAAGTACCCAGACTAACACATTTAGATTACCCAATAACACAGGTATATTATTTCTTGTTTTCATTTATTCTTTTCTGTTCTCTGGAGAGCATTTTAACTGTAGCACTGGCTACCTGG
>NW_022111320.1:25236577-25240062 GCF_000313985.2 Echinops telfairi
CGAGTACAGATTAGAATCGTGCACAAGATCAGTTCAGGCCCTCTGACCACCAGGTTGAGTTATGACTCACGGCCAGTGACCCTAGTTCCTTCAGTTTCTTCAAGGACACACCCAAGCAAAGCCCTGAGGGCAAGGCTGTCCTTCACTGGGCTGGGAGAGTGGTAGGAATCCACTTCCAAACACACTCTGCCCCAGGGCAAAGCTTTTCACAATGCTGGTCAGTCCTTGGAGGAACACAAGGAAGGCTGCATCTTTGTGGAAACTCAAAATGGAGTCATGCCCCCCAACCCCCACCCTGTAAACGGGAGCCTTCCACAAACCTGGTGCTCAGCATCTAAGCTCTACTACAGCAGCTCCTTCATTACTATCCGAGCTCTAGAAAGTCACACATCTGCCCTCCCCTGGACACAGGACAATTCCCAACTCAGGAGCTGCTATCTGCCTTGCATCTCATTCAGGGTGGGCCCTTGAACAGGCTGCTCCTCAGCACATCCTTCTCTCTCTGTGCCTCTCAGTTAACCCCTTCTGGGTGCTGATTTGCTTCTGACTCTACAGAGTTCTTCCCATTAGCCTTTTGGTTATTGCATGGGGCTGCCAAGGTCAGCAATTCAAAACCACCAGCCGCTCCCAGGGAGAAAGATGAGGCTTTCTACCCCACTAAGGATTTAGTCTTGGAAACCCACAGGGGAGGTTCTACCCTGTCTTACAAGGGTCACTATGAAATGGAATCGATCCCATAGCAGGGAGTTTGGGTTTTGCTTTTTAACCACCTCTCACATTACTTTTTCCTTTCACAATGTTCAGTGATAACAAAAGCCACATCATTAAATGCGAACGAAATGTTGAATTTCTCAACCTGGAACACATGCCATTTTTAGAATGAGATCCTTACACGTCTTAGTGTGTTACTTATTGGTCTGTTTAAGGGAGGGTTGAAGGAGCTCTCATTAGCTTTAGTGGGTTACACATTGGGCTACTAACCACAAGGTTAGCAGTTCGAAATCATCAGCTGCTCCTTTGAAGACAGACAAGGCTCTCTGCTCCCATCAAGAGTTTCTCTTGGCGGGGAAGGAAGGGGAAGAAATAGGAGCTGATTTCAGGGGCTCACGTGAGAAGAGAATGCTTTGAAAATGAGGATGGTGGCCTATGTGCAAATGTGCTTGACACACTGGATGAATATGGATTGTGATAAAAGATGTAAGAGCCCCCAATAAAATATTTTTTTTAAAAAGTTCCTCTTGGTTGATGGGCCACAGATGTGAATAGTCCTGTAATTATGCAGAGGGCATTGAAAAGTGGATTATTTCAGATGCAGTTAGGTGAAAATTTAACACCTTATCACTTGTTCTCCCTTTTGACCACTTTATTCATTCATTTATTTTTAAAGTTTTATTGACACATAATCCATATACCATACACTAGGTCAATCATATCAAGATTTGTATAGTTATTACTACAATCAATTTTAGAATTTTCTTCTTTCGTGTACTCATTGTGTGTGTGTGTAAGAGAACTGTATATCAGAGTAATTGTACATTAAGAACATCCCACCCCAGTCCACATTACGTCCATAAGTCCAATATTCACCCCAGTCCACATTACGTCCCATAAGTCCAATATTAGCCCATATATCCGAAACCAATCTATAAATTCCTCTTAGACACACATAACACATGTAATGACACTGAGTACAGGAAGATCATAGGCCAGTGGGTGGAAAGTCTTGTGGATCCAGCAGCAGTGGAAGCATATTGTACTCATTGTTATTATATTGTTATGATATCCCCATTTCCGTCCATCCTCGTCCACCACTCCCCCCAGAAACCGTTAATCCAGTTACTGTCTTCATAGATGAACTTATCCTGCAGTTCACATACAGAAAAACACACAAGACGCAAAACCCAAAACCTCCCAATGACAAAGTGCAGAGAACAACATCAATGGAAAGACAGTAAATCAACCAAGCCCCCGCCCCAAGTGGGGGCAGGAGGGGATCAAAAGCAGAGATGGAGGGCAGGCACTCCCTTCTGGTTCCCCGGCCTCCTCTTTCCGGCCATTAGCCACGTGGATTTCCACGCTCTCCGGAAGCGGCCGTTTTTCAGTCTCTCCATAGTCTTCCATGCGGCCCTGCACGTTCCAAGGATAGCGTATGCTATCTGAAACTGTATTAACTGGAAACAGCTTCTTCCCTCATAAAAGTTATCAAAAAAAAAAAAAGTAAAAATTAGAACGAAATTGAAATGGGTCAAAAGGGAGATCGAATTGTTAGGTAGCCTAAAGCACTAGGGCGTCCATTACGCATGCCCAGAGGGCCGAGCTAAGGAAACTAAGGAGTGGAACACTGCACCTGCTCAGAGGTTCCGGTTTCCGCAGGGTAGGCAGGGAAGGGTGCTGCACCTGGATTGGCCCACCTAGGCCAGGTGAATTCAATTCAGCCAATGGGGTTGACCAGGGGTCAACCACCACGCCTCCCCGCGGAATAATTGAAAAGGCACCAGCCCTGAGTGGACCGGTGTCTCTGCGAGCAGTTTCCAGAGAGGCTGTACCTTCGGGAGGAGCCTTGCGGGTACCTGTGTAAACCTGAAACTTCTCTCATAAAACTCACTTGGATCACAAACCAGGCTTCAGTGTGACTTCTTTCTCGCGCAGAGCCAAGGACCAAAGTATAGCTCTCCTCCTGAGAGATCTAACAAAATGATGTTAAATTTTAAACTAATAGTGCCTGCAATAATACAGATTCTAATGCAGTCTACCTGATAGCAAGAGTATTCACATCCCTGGTCTAGGGTCAGAGACCATTCACCTGGAAGCTTTATCCTGGTGTATTTCCCCTTCACATTAAAAAAACAACAACAACAACAAAACCAATTCTTAAATGGTTCAAAAGGGAGATTAAATGATAATTTAATTTCAACCTAACTGCATCTACAGTAATTGACTTTACAATGCTCGGTCAGATAGCAAGGGGATGCACACTCCTCCCCTATGACCAGAGGGAATTAATCCACCGAGGTCTAATCCCATGTGGGAACTCTGGAAATGGATTTGGGTCTTCCATTGTCATCCCCATCCTCCTGCAAACTAGGTGTTCCTAATTTAAGCTCTGATACCATTCCAGTCTTCAGATTTGAATTCTATTATTTAGTTATTGGATCACACAGGCTGGTGTGTGCTTCTTCCATGAGGATTTAATGGACATCTCACTTCTTTGAAGACAAACCTTTACAACCCTGCCACTGCTCTTTCTGACAGCCAGGCACCATCTAGGTTCTTCGCCACACTTCACTGTGCCCCTCGTATCTCCCGTGATCTCTTCATGAGTTGACTCACTTCAAATTTGTTCTACGTTTTACATAATTTCTGCTTTTTTCCTTTGAGGCTTTTCTGTTTCACTTTGTCGCTGTGGTTTGTTTGGGTGGTGGGGGGAGAGGTTGGTATGTTTTTCTGTCTATGAAATCCAGTACAGCCAGGGTGCGATGTAACAA
>NW_022111320.1:25241499-25244429 GCF_000313985.2 Echinops telfairi
ATGATGGCAACAAATGTACAAATGAGCTTGACACAATGGATGTATGTATGGATTGTGAGAAGAGTTGTATGATCCCCCAATAAAATGATTAAAATTTTTTTTCATTAAATATACATATACATGTATATATATGAAGGAATGCATACACACTGCACACATCATTCTGTTGTGCTTCGTAGGTATTCTACATATATTTTTTACAAATGGAAGGTGGAGGGTTGGAGCAAACTTGTGTCCAGTCAGTGAATGGACTCATTTTCCAATAGCATGGGCTCATTTCATGTCTCTTACATTGTGGTCTAACTTTCCCAATATTTCACACTTGTTACAAATCATGCTAATGCTACACTCAGTAGACAACAGTGTAAACAAACATGTATGCATTGGTAAGCCTCCAAACTCATGTGATGTGCTTTATTCTATTGCAATAATATGGAATGGAAGCTGCAACATTTCTGAAATGTGCCTGTATCCATATGTACACGTACATACATGCACAGGCGCGCACACACACAGAACCTATTGAAGTAATTTTAGCAAGGTGTTAAGCGGTGAATCTAGAACATAAGGGTGTACACTAAATCACTTTTCAACTTTTTAATAATAGGGGTATTTAAACCTTAATAAACAGACAACGCCCAATTTTTAAAAATGGTCTAGAGCCTGAAGAAAGATTTCTCCAAAGAAGATACACAAATGGACGGTAAATACCTAAAAAGACATTCTACATCATTAGTCATTCTCACTCACTGCCAGTGAGTTGAAGCTGACCCATAGCAACCTAATAGGGTAGGGTAGAACTGCCCCTGTGAATTTAAGAGACTGTAACTGTTTACAGGAATAGAAAATCTTGTTTTTCTTCCGAAGAGCAGGCTGATGATTTCAAACTGCTAACCTTGTGGATTAAAGCTGAATGCTCCAGTAGCCACTATGCCATCAGAGCTCCTTCATTAGTCATTAGGGACATTCAAATCAAAACCACAGTATCATTTTATAAGCATGAGGATGGCTATAATAAAACCTACAATAACAAACCAACACTGAGAAGTACTTGGTTCACAATGTCCCTATCAGCATTATGTATAATATCCAAAGTAGAAACAACTGAAATATAAATAGCAAGGTGTGGTATAGCTATACCCACCACGTTAAGCTGACCCAGACTCAGAGTGACCCTACGGAACCGAGAGAACTGTCCTTTTGGGTTTTCAAGACTTTAAATCTTCAGTAGATAGCCTCATTCTTTTATTATGGAGCTACTGGTGAGTTTGAACCACTGACCTTGTAGTTAGCAGCCCAGCGAATAACCCGCTATGCCACCAGGGCTCCTTGTATAGCACAGTATTATCTATATAGTGTAATAATATAGTATAGCATAATACAGTATATTATTTAGCAATAAAAAGGGGTGGGTGCACTGATACATGTCACAACATAAACCTCAAACATATGTTAAGTGAAAGAAGTGAGGTATAAAGGGTCACTTGTGGTATGACTCCATTTAAATGAGATTTCAGGAACAGGTAAATCCATAGAGAGAGTGGAAGAGTGGTTGACAGAGGCTGGGGGAAAGTAAAACAGGAAGCAATTGCTTAGTGGGTTTGGGATTTCCTTTTGGAGTGATGAAAATGTCTTGGAACTAGACAGACATGATGGCTGGACAACACTGACTGTATTGAATGTCACTGAATCATACACTTAAAATACTTAAGTGCTAATATGTTACGTGAATTTCACCTTCCTAAAAATATTTTTTTTTTTTTTAAATAGGGATTTGGGGGAAAAGGTAAACACTCAGAAATAGAATTCATAGAGCTTTCTAGAAAACAGATGGCTAACATACCCTTCTCACAACCACTACCACAAACCAACAAAAACCATTCATGACACGCACCAAATTGTACACGGTATTTCAGGGAGAGACACAACCCCAGGCCCATTCATGGTACACGTGGAATCATTGGTTGGAGCACTGATCTTTGCTCAAAAATACCCCTCTGTTACTACTGAGACCTGGCCCCTAGGTTTCTTCCCTTGAGCAGGCCCTGAGAGTCCCCCCACAGCTGCGGTCTCCTGCCCTTCTCTCGCCCCACTTTCAGTGACACCTCTCCCTGGAGCCTGAGTGGAATCCTTGGGGCCTGGTCTCTCTTCCTTCCTTGAAAGGAGGCGAGGGCTGTGTGATCTCCCCTGACGATGTGCCTCCACCAAGAGCAGCGGCCCAGATGGAGTTTCAGATCAACCTGGCTTGCAGTGAGTGGCTTACCTTTCGGGGACGGAAGCCATATTTATTAATAACGTCTTGTCGACTCACTGATATTTCCCTGGGCCGAATGCGACCTAAGACCTAGTCCTCGATGTGAAGGCGCTCCGGGATTTAGTTAGTGAGGAGGAGGCAAAACACCCTGGACAATTAGCCAGGAGGCGTCTTCATTTCCACAGGAAGGAGAAAGCTATGCATCTGTCTCCTTTACCAACAAGTAAATGAAAATAATGACCCGAAACCAGTGGAAAGAAAAAAAAGGGGGGTGGGAATGAAATGAATGTAATAAAATTAACAGAATGAAATGCAGCACCAAATGAAGTGAGATAATAATGACGTGAAGCACAAGGAATGAAGCGAACCTAATGAAATCATTAAACCAAATGAAAGCGCTACAAATAGAAGCGAGTAAATCCATCAGAGGAACAGCGTGCTCCTGGAAAACGGCGTGCCCCGGTGGGTGGCACCAGCGTGCCCTGCAAGGGGTCTTCCACGGCCATCCCCGCATCTGTGGGACTCAGGGGACCGGCCATCGCTGAAGTGCAGCTCCAGGAAGGAGGGGCGCCACACGGAGCGAGGTGCGTCCCGAGCGAGCCCGTCCCCGCGCAGTCTTTGTTGGCGCGCAGGGACCCCGCCGGCTGGACGGCGCTCGGCCCCCTACGCGCGCGCG
>NW_022111320.1:25245053-25251285 GCF_000313985.2 Echinops telfairi
GGGGGGCGGGGGGGGGCGCTCCCATGCAAATGCGGCCGCCGCACTCGGGCCGGGCGCCGCGGAGCCTGGCCGGCCGAGGCGGGAACAAAGCATTAGCATTTTCTGCATGTGAAAAGCCCGCATTCCTGGGCGGGGAGCCCCGGGCGCCGCCCCCTGGCCCCATTCACGCCCGGACCACACAGCGCGCCTCTCGCGCCCGGTGCTGGAAGGTTCCTTCCAGCTTTTCTTTTCGCCCGAGCGACGCATACGCGAGGTAGTTCTTTCCCTAAACGTCGGCTTTGACATTTAATGCGATCCTAAGTAGTCTGAAATGTGGACGGGATTAGAAGGAAGCTGGGGGCCCACAGGGACCCTTGGCTAAATCCCTTAAATCCTCCAGGACAATTGTTTGTCACCACACGGATTCCCCTTGCCCCAAATGAGGGGGCTAATGAACTTCGTGGCCTCCTCCCGTGGCCCGTCCTTTCCCACCCCCTTCTCGCGGCCTGCATTTCTGCCCCCTCTCCGGAGGGGGATGTGTAAAGGCCTCGCTCCGGGTGTGGTTCTGGTAGGCTGGTCAGCTGGCCTGGGGAGAGTTTGGCCAGTCACCCACCCATCCGGAACCATTATCCAACCCTCCAGCTGAAAGCACAGGGGGTCAAGGATGCTGGGGTCCTGTGACCCCCGAGGTTGTGTTAATGGGCTTTCTCCACCTTGTGGGCCAGGCTGAGGATGGGAACGCCAACAGAAACTCCTTTCCTGGAGACACTTCCTGGGCCCCGAGAACAGGCCACACACTGTAATGTGTGACCCTGTCCTCAAAGTTGCTCACAGTCTAGGAGGGGCAAGAGGACTTGTGATACAGGGAGGATTGTGCTTCTGTGTCACCTCACCGTGTGGCTCCCTGGCCCAGCAACATCCCCTCAGTGAACTGGCATGAAATGAATCCAGTTGGGCATCTTAAGAATCTGTGTGGTCACTGCCATGAGAGGCAGTGGGTATTGGGGAAACATGTCAGGTGGGAGAGGAGACTGAAGCAAAGGATTAGGGGTGGGAAATGATGACACCTTTTGGGAGGTGGCAGAGAACTCAGTTTGAGGGTCAGGTCCAGAAAAGCTAAGCAGGGAGGAGAGAACAGTGATCCTGCCTGACCTTGACTGCCTCCTGAGCAAGAGTCAGAGCTGTGTCTTAAGAGGACAGCATGAAAGAAGGGACTAGAAGCAGGGAGAGGACAGGGTGTCACTGGATGAGGCCCAGGGTGAGGCAGGTGAGAATGGATGAGAGGCGATGATGCTGTCACTGCTAGGTGCCTTCAAGGCAGTTCTGACTCATAGAATAACAGCCCTGTCTGCCCATCCTCACAGTGGCTGTTAGGTTTAAGCTCACTGTTGTCACGCCTGTGCCGATCCATAGGGTGTCAAACCACAGCATGCCAATATTTATTGAGCAGCTGCTGTGCACTAGGTACTGAAGATACACAAAATGAAGGAAGCAATACTTTGCCTCAAAGAAGCCCTTCTCCTACTCCCCATCACCTTACCCTAGTACTGCCTCCGCAGTATCAGTGGTTCAGGGAAGGCTCTTTTGATTTGCCACAGTGACCATCATGGAATCTCATTTCTGGACATTAGGAGTTCAAGGGACATGCAGCAAATATAACAATGGCCTGAGTCTTCAACCTCATTCCAACCCTATGAAATAGATACAATGTGTCAGTCTGGGTGGACTAGAGAAACAAAATCATAGAAACTCATTTGTGTATAAGAAAGGTTTATAAAACACAACAACAACAACAACAAAATATCGTATTGATGTGATTGAATGGGGAGGGCAGAGGGGAGACCCAAAGCCCATCAGTAGTCAATTGGACAGCCCCTTACAGGTGGGTCACAAGGAAGAGATGAGCCAGTCAGGGTGCAGTATAGTACTGATGAAATACACAACCTTCCTCTAGCTCTTTAATGCTTCCCCCCACCACACTATCATGACCCCAATTCTACTTTACAAATCTGACCAGACCAGAACATGTATACTGTACTGATAAGAACTCGCAACACAGGAAATCCAGGGCTGATAACTCCCCCAGGACCAATAAAGGGAGATACTAGGAGGGTAAGGAAAGAGGGGCAGAGGAGGTAAGAGGGATTTGATCACAACAATTGACATATGCCCCTCTCCCCAGTGGGATGGACAACAGAAAAGTGTGTGAAGGGAGACAACGGTCAGTGTAAGACAAAAAAGAGAATAATTTATAAATTATCAAGGGTTCATGGGGGAGGGAGGGAAAAATGAGCTGATACCGAGGGCTCAAGTAGAAAGAAAATGTTTTGAAAGAGATGACAACATATGTGCAGACGTGTTTGACACAATGGATATACATGATTATGATAAGAGCTGTAAGAGCCACCAATAATTTTTTTTTAATAAAGAGGTTTATATACAATAGCAATTGGATATTGAGAAAACATCCCAGCCAGTCAGGATCAAGTCCTTAAGTCCAATATTAGCCCATATATCCAATACTAGTCCACAAATTCCTCGTTATACTCATGAAACACACACAATGATGTCAAATGCAGGAAGATCACAGGCCAGTGGATGGAAGGTCTTGTGGCTCCAGTGGTGGTGTAAACATCTCAACATTGGCAGGGGTCTGTCTCCATGTGGCTCCTCTGGCTCCAGAGCTCTAGTGTAGCTCCATGTGTCTTGTCAGCGGAAATGTCTCGCAGGGAGTCAGCGTGGGTCCTGCCTCCAGGGAGCTCTTTATCTCCTTAGCGCCTCCAAATGAAGTCATCAAGCTGTGCCAAGGATTGGCAGGCTAAACTCCACCCCTTCACTCATATGTAAGTCTCAAATTGACAACAGATTACAACGTCTCCCGGGGCTTTTCCAAGGTGGGAGCGATAGAAGAGCTTCAGAGAGGAAATACTGAGTTGGAGGAAGAAGTGCAAGCTGACTGGGTTGAACAGGACTTTGAGGCAACAGAAAGAACAAGTGGGTTCACCTGCCCCTCAGGTACACCTTGCATTCATTATCCCACTCACGACGTCCCTAAGGCAAGGTGTCCTTATTTTACACCCCAGTCCAAACACCTCAAGAGAAGTAGTCATTTGTGCTGAGCCCTGGTAGTGTAATGGGTTACATTTTGGGCTGCTAATAGCAAGATCGCTTGTCGTCTGTAGCAATTAGTTTGAAATCCACCATTCGCCCCTCCTGAGAAAAGACTTTTTGCTCCTGTTAACAAGGTCCAGCCTCAGAAACTCACAGTGGCACTTATACTCTGTCCTATAGGACCACCATGAATCGGAATCAACTCAATGGCAGTGAGTTTTTTGGTTTAGACCTCTAGTTAATTAGTCAGAGAAGGGATTGCGAGTGGTGGAAATACCAAAGCATGTTTTCTTATGAAAGGGTGGCACTTGGAAGTGGCAGAGGATGGACAGTGTCCACGTGCAGACAGGTGGAAGAGGGTCAAGAAAGGCCACAGAGGCTGCTGAGTTTAGCTATCACTAAAGTGTCTGTGTTAAGTAGAGCTCTGCATGGGGCCCTCCTGTGGGCGCTAGACCAAGGGGCATCCTGGAAGACTACTTCAACTGCTCCACCCCTACCTGTACCGGGGAGTATCTAGTTTACATAAGCTCCAGCTATCACAGATTTATAAGGTATTTTCGAAGGACACAATTCAATTTGTAATAATACCTTTGGGAAAAATGAGGACCTAATGCCGGGGGCGTAAGTGGAGAGGAACTGTTTTGAGAATGATGAGGGCAATGAATGTACAAATGCGCTTTACACAATTGATGTATGTATGGATTGTGATAGGAGTTGTATGAGCCCCTAATAAAATGATTAAAAAAATAATAATACCTTTGGAGGCATCTCAGAAATTAGACCTTTCCCTGCCTCCTATTGCACTTGTGAGAAAGCAGAAATAGCCAGTTGGCTCTGCAGGACCCAACACGTTAAACGTATTAGGCTTCCTATCTACTTTCCTGCCACACTCTGTCAAAGCCACTTCTCTGAGGTCATTCTCTTTGTTAAAAGTTTTAAATACCACTTCCCTGAAACATCCTAGCTGCTTCTAATTTCATGTCCCTTTGTGTCTCTCCAGGAACCCTGGTGGTAGCAGGGTTACTCATTGGCCTGCTAACTGCAGTTCGAAGCCACCGCTGTTCCTCTGGAGAAAGATGGGACATTCTACTCTCTTCTACTCCTGTAAAGAGTAGAAACCTACAGGAGCAGTTCCACCCAGTCCTATAGGGTCGCTATGAGTCAGCACTGACTCACTAGCAGTGAGTGAGTGAGTGAGTGAGTGAGTGAGTGTGTGTGTGTGTGTGTGTGTGTGTGTGTGTGTGTGTGTAAGAACAGGGCCGGCCAGGGCTGAGGGATGGAGTGTACTACTTAGATGGACTAGGAGAATCGGGCCACTCTAAACCTAGTGAACAGAGTGGCGGGAAGGGATGCTAAAGCTCAGGGCTGGTGACTTCTTCCTGAGTCCAGAGAGCAAAGTTAGCACCCAGCGTCTGGAGAGCTGGGCGACTGCCTAGATGACCTCAGAGTACAGAGGATTTTTTTCAAGCCCTGAGAATGAGCTAATGTAACGAGTTCTGCAAGGTTTTGAACTTGCTTGGTGCCCGTTTTTCCCTTTTTCCTTCCTTCCAGTTTCTCCCAGTGGTCATGGAAAACATGACAATCTTTACCTTGTGCCAGTTTTACCATTGTACTTTGGAACCCGGTAACTTATAATCTAGATCTCAAAGGCAAAAAAAAAAAAGCCTTCTTCATCTATGGAGTATGCTAAAGAGTCTTGTTAAAATTTGGGGGACTTACATTATGGGGTGAATGCATTTTACATGTGCCAAGGACATAAATTCTTTGGGGTGGGGGCCAAAGCATGTAATGTTACGGATTGAATTGTGTCCTCCAAAATTATGTCTATCACGTGTCCATCTGTGCCTATGGTTGTACTCTCATGTGTGAATGGGTTGTATTATGTAATGACACTGGATTAATAGGTTATGTCTTGAGCCATTTTATTTTTAACTTCTCATGTGAACTAGGTGAAGGTTTACAGATTAGTTTTCTATTCTATAACACATACATTTTAATTCTTGTTATTGATCGCACTCCCCACAATGTAATACTTGCCCTACTTGTGTGTTTCCGGTTTCCATTCCTGCTTCTTTCCCTGACAAACTTTGTCCTTGGGGAAATGCTGTCTTTTAGATCTCAAATGGTTGATTCTTCAAAGGTGTGTGTACCTTCCATAGGGTTATTGTTTCCCTTAACAAGCTGTTTGTTGAAAAAAGGGCTTCTGTCGTTAAGTGGCACACGTAGGGCATCTCCATTGCTCTACGTGCGGAATCGACATCAAGAGACTTCGGAAGCGTACTTTTTGTTACGTGGGCTGCTAGTGATCGTTGGTCCTGGAAAAAAAACAAAAAACAAAAACAAGCTGTTTGTTGTTTGGCTGAAAATTGAACCATGGAGGTGAGTTTATTTTCAGATCTGAAGAGTAAGGGTGATAGTCTGATGAGTTTCTACCATGTCTCTATCCAACCACTAAGCCTGGTCTTTGTGATTTTGAGTTTTGTTCCAAAACTTTCCCCCATTGTACCCAGGACCTTCTAATGTGATCCCTTTCAGAACAGTTGGTGGTGGTAGTCGGGCACCATCTAGATCAGTGGTTCTAAACTGTGGGTTGCGACCTCTCTGAGGGGTGTTGAACGACTCCTTTCACAGGGGTTGCCCGATTCATAACAGAAGCAAAGTGACAGTTATGAAGTAGCAATGAAAATATTTTTATGGTTGGGGGTCCGGTCCTCTTGTCTCAGAGTGGTGGAGACTGTGTGAACCATCCATTAGCCCATCACTCTAATTGTGTCCATTCCTCCTCCACTTTCACCACTCTTCTTCCTCCAGACAGGGAGGGGCCAATAGTTGAACCTGAGCACATGGACTTTAAAGTCCTCAGTTGCTATTGAATGGATCTCTTTTGAAATATGAAAGATTAAAGCAAGCAAGCCAGAAACATGGCGGGAAGGGATGGTAAGCCATGTGAAGACTACTGTGGTCCTTACATAATCTGCTGTCACGAAGGGATCAGTTATCAGGCATCAAAGAACAAAAAATCATATCAGTCAGGGTGCAGTGTAGCAATGATGAAGCATACAACTTTCCTCTAGTTCCTAAATGCTTCCTCCCTCCTACTATCATGATCCCAATTCTACCTTACCAGTCTGGCTAGACCAGA
>NW_022111320.1:25254068-25260609 GCF_000313985.2 Echinops telfairi
TGTGGTAAGAGCTGTATGACCCCCCCCATAAAATTGTTTTCTTTTTAAAAAATAAATAATCTGTCAATTCGAGAGGATGACTAGTGAAGGGGTGGAGTCTGGCCTATCAATCAAGATATAACCAATGAGGCATCTGTATGGGTATGGCCTTCTTAGAATTCTGGGAACTCCTGGGGTGACAGTTCTCTCTCTTGGCTCATTCCCTTGGAGACTTTACTGACAAGGCTCATGTCCTGTGAGCCATTACTGAGCAGAAGCCACATGAACTTACCCTGATGCAGCCCTGGAAACTGGAGGAGCCACATGGAGAACCCTGCCAGTGCTGAGATGCTGCTACCGCCACTGACTTTGTACCCACTGGCCTGTGATCTTGCTGCATTTAGTGTCACTGCATGTATTTCGTGAATCTGAAGAGAACTTTATAGATTGATATCGGACATATGGGCTAATATCGGACTTAGGGACTTGATCTGCACTGAGCTGGCATGTTTTCTCAGTATTCAACTGGGCTTGTATCAACCTCTTTCTTACATCCATGAGTTTTTATGGATTTGTTTTTCTAGTCTACCCGGACTAACACAACCACCCAGGAGCAGAAGCTCAAAAAGACAAGGATCTCCTCCAGAGCTGACAGAGGAAGCCTCCCCTATGATAGGCACCCTGAACTCTGATTTATAGCCCCCTAAGTGATGAAGAGTGGAGCACTAATAGCATACGGAGTTACCCATTGGGCTGCAACTCACAAGGTCAGCAGCTTGAAACCACCAGCTGCTCCTTGGGGGAAAGATGAGGCTTTCTACTCTTGTAAAGAGTTAGTCTCAGAAACCCACAGGGCAGCTCTACCTCACTGTGAGTCAGCATTGGCTCCATAGCGGTGGGGAGGAAAATGAGAAATGTCTGCTGAGTCATCCATTTGTGCTATTTGTTATAGAAACACTTGGTAACTAAGACGAATGTGTTGCCCCTAAGTATAGTCGCAGGCCTTCTTCCACCTCACATTACTAACACCTTACGGGGTAAAACTAAGTCTGTGGGCTCTTAAGGCCATTCTGTCTCTGAGGGGCTCCACTGCCTTTGCAGGCCTGGGACTTGGGAAATCAGTCTGCAGCTTGGACCAACACCTCACAGTCATCGAGTCCATTTCTGATGCACAGCGACCCCTGGTGCACAGGGCAGGGCAGAACTGCTCCTGTGCGTTTCTGAGACCGTAACTCTTTATAGGAGAAAGTCCCATCTTTCTCCCTTGGAGCTCTTCTAGTGGTTTCAAACTGGTGATTTTGTGGGTAGCAGCCCAACGTGTAACCCATGACACCACCAAAGCTCCTGGATCGGCACCAGTGTGGTTTAATCAGCCCTACTCATCTGCTTTCTGTACCCACCTACAGTGTGAGAGCAGAGGAGGAAGAGTCTTCCCCTCACAGTTAAGTGTGGGCGATTGCCGAGTTAAGTCACACACACTCAGTTTAGGTATATAGTACTACCCCAACTCTCAATATTTGATTTCAGAAACATATTTATGTAAAATTCCGGAGAAATCATACGCTGTCCCAATTGCCCGGAAGGGGATCCAGTATTTACTTGCCTCTCATTCTGAAACTACGGAACCTATGTAGCTAATGTTACTCCCCTCTCTAAACGGAAAACAAGGGAACTTCACTATATAAACAGCAAAAGATACTCCCATGTGGCAAGTTTGGATGAGTCTACCAGACATAATTGTTAACTAGGTCACCCAATGTTTCTAAAGCAAATTTCTATTATGAGTTTTTTTCCCTTCTAAAGTTAGCATATCCACCCTGTGGCAAATGCTGGCACTGTCAATACTATACCTGTATCTCCCTCTTGGGGAACCACAAGGGTTAGCAATGAGCCCTGCATTCCATGACAGACAGAAGGACCAGTGATTTTGACAGAAGTGTTAGAACCAGACCAGTGCACTGAACCTTGTTTGCCTGTTTACACCTTTTAAGCAAACAATTCCCATCAGATCAGTTATCTCTCCTGCACTTGATTTTAGGAGCCCTGGTTGTGTAATGGGCTACAAGGTGGGCAGTTGAACTCACCAGCTACTTTATGGGAGATGGGCTGTCTGCTCCCATAAAGATTCACAGCCTCAGAAACCTCAGAAGGGCAGTTGTATTCCTATAGAAACTGTCAGAATTAACATGGTGATAGTTTTAAGGGGCTCTGGTGGCACAGTGGGTTAAGTGATGGGTTGCTAACCCAAAGGTTGGTGGTTCAAATCCACCAGCTGCCCCTTGGGAGAAGACAGATAATGGCAGTCGGCTTCCATTAAGATTTACAGCCTTAGAAACTGAGGAGTGCTACTCCGTTCTATAGGGTAATTGAGAGTTGGAATTGACTCAATGGCATTATGTAGCCGTTACAGTGCTCAGCTGCTAATTAAAAGGTAGGTAGTTTGAACCCACTAGCCGCTCTGAAGGAGAAAGATGAGTTCATCTGCTTCCTTAGAAATCAACCCATATTCCATGATGCTCACCTTCCTGACACGATCGCTGAAGACAAAATGGGTGCAGAAGCAAATGTGGTGAAGAAAACTGATGGTGCCTGGCTATCAAAAAGATATGCGTCTGGGGTCTTAAAGGCTTGAAAATAAACAAGCAGCCATCTAGCTGAGAAGCAACAAAGCCCACATGGAAGAAACATACCAGCCTGTATGATCACGAGGTGTCGATGGGATCAGGTATCAAGCATCAAAGAACAAAAAATCCCATCATTGTGAATGAGGGGGAGTGCAGAGTGGGGACCCAAAGCCCATCAGTAGGCAACTGGACAGCCCCTTACAGAAGGGCCTTGGGGAGGAGACGAGCCAGTCAGGGTGCGGTATAGCACCGATGAAACATACAACTTTCCTCTAGTTCTTTAATGCTTCCTCCCCCACTATCACGATCCCAATTCTACCTTACAAATCCGGCTAGACCTGAGCATGTACACCGGTACAGATAGGAACTGGAACTGGAATTCAGGACACATGATCCCTTCAGGACCAGTGGTGAGAGTGGCGATAATGGGAGGGTGGAGGGAAGGTGTGGTGGAAAGGGGGAACCGATCACAAGGATCTACATATAACCTCCTCCCTGGGGGATGGACAACAGAAAAGTGGGTGAAGGGAGATATCCGATAGTGTAAGACATGACAAAATAATTTATAAATTATCATAGTGTTCGTGGGGGGGGCGGATAGGGAGGGAGGAGAAAAAATGAGCTGATACCAAGGGCTCAAGTACAATGAAAATGTCTGAGAATGATGATGGCAACAAGTGTGCTTGACACTATGGATGGATGGATGGATTGTGATATACAAGCCCCCAATAAAATGATTTTTTAAAAATCAACACAAAGTCTTGGAAACTCTACAAAGGGTTCTTATGAGTCGGGGCCGACTCTGTGGCAGTGGGTTGGCACTTGGGATGGGTCATTATGCATTTTGTGATCCTTTTAGTGTTAACGAGGCATCAGACTTATCAGCTCCCCTGCCTCTGCCAGCCACCTCCATCAGTCTGTGGACTGGTTATTTGTGTACAGCACCTGCTGTTCTCCAGCATAAATCACTCTGAAAACACTGACACTCAATCTCAGATGTAGAAGTACCCCAAAGGTGGCAATAAAGATAAATGTACGATACAAGACTCTCTTGGTAAGATCGTATTTTTATTGCCTATGACACAGATATATCACATAATGGCTCAAAATCAAAAGTTTGGTAAAGGTTAAAGAAAAATGGCTGGAAGTGGGTTTATGAATTCTTAATTTTTTGGTAAATTTCTGGCAAAAAAGTCAGGGGTAGAATCATCTCAAAACTTTGTCTTCAGAACTAGCACCCGTCATCATCTGTCTTTTATTCATCTTGCTGGGAAGGAACGATCAAAGCCAGGAAGAAATCAGTCCCTTGGGAGTGAGGTAGGGAGATGTCACTTTCTCTGAACTGTGGTGAAGGCCGGCATTTGAATGGGCTGGATCGGGTGCACAGACTGAAACACTGGCTTCTTCCTCATCTCCGAGAGCGTTTTCACTGTTGGGAGCAGCTGGTTCCTCTTGATGATCTGTAGGGCCAGCTGGGTATTACCTATAAAAACACTCCCTGTTAAAATACAAAACACAACAAAGCAACACAATACCATGACACCCCAAATAAGCCAGCCACCAGACTGCTAGCCAGAAAGGTGAAAGATGAGGTTGTGTCTGCCTGGTGACTGATCCACAGTGGAGGGAGGGGCGGGGTGGGGATGGAGGTGTGTAGTGTCGTGTGGTGTGTGTACTGGGCAAATAGGCCTTGGAAAGCTCCCTGGTGACTCTGCTCTACAGTGGAGGTCATGAACCCCGCTAGAGGTAGGCTGGATGAATGAAGGGCCCAGCAGTGGGACAAGAGGTCACATGGGAACCAGGCAGTGCCCTCCTTCTCATCACACCTTTCAGGAGGCTGCTGGGAGCCAGGCACTCCTCGGCACTGGCCTCCAGTGGGTTGCTCGCAGGGGTTCCCGGCATCACCAAGGAGGGATGATTTAGCACTCACACAGCTTCTTACCCCTCCCAATTCTCAGTCCCGGCTCTTCCAGGCCTCCCAAGGGCCCAACCCTTTCTATTATGCCCTGGCCTGGATGTCTTCCATGCCCTAGAGCCATGACCTGGACTTAGGCTTGGATAAATAATTCTCAGTAAGAACTAGCTTACTCATAAAACACATTAATGTCATTTACAAAACTCCTGTGTTCAGCTGAGGCAGCTGGCACTCTGACTGCTGTTCTCCATTAAGAGTCATTTGGCCGCTTGAGAGAAAGGCGAATTAGCAGGGATTTAACTGTAATTGTCAGAAGTTATGCAGTTCTGTGTTTTCACAGATGAAAGGGAGTATAATTAGCTGGCAAGAAGCAGGAGTTTGTAGGGTCTCAAGAAGGCCCTAATTACATTTTGTTTAGAAGAGTATTAGGAGGTAGTACTTGGGCTTTGCTAAGGGCCAGAGAGAGGAGCCACTCACCATTCTGCAGTTCCAGGTACACAGCCAGCAGGATGGCCTCGGGGGGTACCTCTTTAGGGTGGATCATGGAGGCTGCCTTTGTTCAAAACAAACAGAAACCCAGGGAGAATCACCAGGAGCGCCCAGCAAAGCCAAAAATAAAAAGGAATTATTAATTTACCAATGCCACAGTCACAAACATTCCTGCAGGCAAGCTGGAGTCTTGGGAGCCCTGGTGGTGCAGTGGGCTGACAGTTCGAGCCCACCAGTGGGGAAAGCTGGGGCAGTCGGCTGCCATGGTGAAGGTGGCAGCTCTGGACACCCTATGGCCCAGTTGGACCACACCCGACAGGGAGTCAGACTCAGTGTGATGGCACACATCACATTGACCCGCTCTGTCCTTGCTTTGTTACAATGCACTCAGGTAAAGAGGGGGCCCACCAGTGGTGGGATGCAGCTAGTTCACAGCAGCTGGGCAGAACAGATACCTATTTTTTTTGGTTGAGTTTGGCAAACAGTTGTTAAAATGGCACTTGTAACCAGGGTTCTCTCTAAGGTGCCCAGCTGCCCAATGTGGAAACCACAAATTTATATTCCTTACTCTAACATTCATCTGCGCAACAGTAATCTTCATTCCGTCCACAGGTATAAAAAAGAAGATGGAGCTATGCTGGTAATATTTATTCATTTCATAAAACTTGTCCTACTTTTGATGAAACACTACATTTTTATTCCCTTGCATTTGTTACTTCAGTAAACAAACATATATCGTAAAAAGTGTCAAACAATCTGAAAATAACACGCTTGTCATTCATTTCAACTTTGTGCTGTGCCCCAATTTCCCCTGAGATATTATGAGTGAGGTCTGCAAGTCCTGAATGTGTTCAAAGAGGTAGAGATATTGCCACAACAGTTGCTGTACGATCAGCAGACGCAGACAGGCCTTTTCAGGGATGAACGTGTTATGTTCAGAGAATAGAAGTCGCCTGTTTCTTTCTAGTCTGTCAAACACAACGACTATTCTCTAATTGGCCTACCTCTAAAGGAATGGGATCCCACTCCTACAGTGAAAAGATGGTTAAGGATAGATCACACAGCCGATGGTGCTTAGATAAAAGCGAAGACTATTGCAAGTGAGGAGGCCAATCAAGAAGTAAGCTGGTGGTGGGGGTGAAAGGGAGCTGGTGTCAAGGAGTTCAGGAAGGAAAATACGGGTTTGAAGGTTTTGAAACTGACCGTGGCAGCAGTTGTACAACACTGCTGAATGTGATTGAACTAGGGAGCAACACGGTATCTGTATTAGCTCCCAATAAGATGGTTTTGAAAAAAAGGGAAAAGAAGCAACATGGAACTATTTTAAGTAACAGTTTTATTGTTTTCTACCAGTATTATTTAATATATTTTTACTGATATTTTAAAACTTTCTTGATGTAACAACGACGAAAACTACAACTTTCCTCTAGTTCCTAAATGTTTCCTCCCTGCTCGCACTACCATGACTCGAATTCGACCTTGCAAGTCTGGCTAGACCAGAGGAGGTACACTGGTACAGATAGGAACTGGAAAT
>NW_022111320.1:25261043-25285346 GCF_000313985.2 Echinops telfairi
AAAAAAAAAGCAATAGGCTGTTTGGACAACAGACTTCTGGATGGCCATGTATCAGGCATCCCTTACGAAAGAGTGTTGCACGCTCTCCCATGCTATGCAACACTCCCAGCAGTGAATTTTGGCCTGTTCACACATCCTCACATACTTGAAGTCAATCTCATCATTCTGTTCACGTGCATCCAGAGGAACCTGGGTAGGGCAGTGGGCTACGCAACTGCCTGCCAAGTGCAGATGTCAGTGGTTCAAACCTACCAACTGCTCCACGGGAGCAAGATGAGGCTCCCTGCTCCATTCCCACCCTAGAGGGCCGTTCTTCTCTGTCCTATCACAGGTGTCTATGAGTTGGAACTGACTGGACAGGAGTGGGGGTGGGTGGGTATGTGCATAAAAATAGTATGAAAATGTTACGCTTGATCTTATTTCTGTAACCAAGGTATAGTCATGGTCAGGAAGTCATAGAATGAGTTCAGCAGTTCCTGATCAGTGGAAAATAAACCACTGAAATTGTGTGGTTGTTTCTACTGAGTGGGTAATACCTACCCTAGCTTGCATATGAACGGGGTTGGGAGGGAATGGCATAGTGAGCTGTTTTTTGTGCGTTGTACACACAAAAATGATGTGTACAAGAGGGGGAGCTTCGTGCAGTTGGCCAATAGGTATGTACAACCCAAAGAAATGCACTGCCATCGAGCCGATTCCAAAAGGATGGAGTAGACTCCAATAGGACCTAGCAGAACTGCCCCTGTGGGTTTCCGAGGCTGAGACTCTTTATGGGAGCAGAAAGCCTCATCTTTCTCCTGAGAAGTGGTTGGTGAATTCAAACTGCTGACCTTGCAGTTACCAGTCCCCCTAGTTCCCAGTCACACCACCAGGGCTTCTAGAACTATCCCCAGTATATGTGACTCATGCAGAGGTGAAAGCCCCACTCTGATGGTGCTCAGATCCCTACCAATTATGCTAGCGATGCAATTCAGTTAAATGATTCGCTCTTTCTTTCCCCTGGCTTAACCCAGAATCAGGAGCCCCAGATGGCACCGTGGGTTCAGGGCCAGGCTGCTAATGGAAAGGCCAGTGGTTTGAACCCACCAGCCACTCTCCACTCGGCAGGTGAAAGATGAGGCCGTTCTGTCTGGTCAGGTCAGGTTGCTATGGATCAGCGTCACCCCCAGGGCAGTGGTTGTTAAATGGATACTACATTCTTAATAAGGAAAGGGTTTCTTCCTTCCCTCTTAGTCTTTACTTGCTTGGGCTTCTTACTCCGCCTCGTGGCTTAGACTTGGTCTGAAATGAGCTATGGGGCACCCTGAGTCTGCACTCCTCTAGCCATCTGTCTGCGGGCGGCTCTTTACCACAAAGACAGCTGTGCTGACCCCCACATCTGCTTTCCTATGTTGCACCTCAGTACTGTAGGCTGCCACCTGCCCCTTTCAGTCTCAGAAGTGTGATGATAAATACGAAATGTACCACTGAGCACATTCCCAAAGACAAGGAGCTCTGGTGGCATAGTGGTTACATGTTGAACTGATAACTGCAAGGTCAGCAGTTCAAAACCACCAACTGCCCCCAAGGGAGAAAGACTGGATTTTCTACTCCTGTAAACAGTTAGTCTCAGAAACCCACAAGATTCAGTTCTACCCTGTCCTATGGGCTCTCTATGAGTCGGCATCGATTTGATGGCAGTGAGTGTGGTTTTGGTATTCCTACAGATATAATTTAGCCAAATCATAGATTTGTTTGCTTAGGCTACATGGGGTCCTCTTCTGGGTAAGGTCGAGAGCCAACCACTTCCTTCCCTGACCCAGTCAGGGGGAAAAGAACGGAGATGCAGGCTGGTTTCCTCAGATATCAACATCCCCACAGCTTAGTATGCACTTCCACCCAACCATCTGCGTTTAGGGACCTAATGCTTCCAGGCTGCTTTGCCTCGAACCCTGTGGCTCTCAACCTTCTTCATGCCGCCACCCTTTCACACAGTTCCTCGTTTTGGTGACCCCCAACCATAAAATTATTTTCGTTGCTACTTTATCACTGTCATTTTGCTACTATTATGAATTGGGCGACCCCTGTGAAAGGGTCGTTTGGCCCCCCAAAGGGTCACGACCCCCAGGTTGAGAACTGCTGCAATCTCATCAGAACGCTCAGAGGACGTGGATTCGACAAACACACATGGACCACAAGTGGACCGGGCGGAGTGAGGCAGGGAAGGAGGGTAGGGTGGGAACCTAACCTGACATGCAACTATCATGAACCAGAACAAGAGAGACAGTGAGTCCTCTGTGAATATGCAGACGCATGAAGAAGCATTTCTCTGAAATAAGAACTTCGGACAAGGAGGTCTGCCTTTGTCCTCGCAGGGCGATGATAGGTGGACAGTGGGTGGTGGTGGTGGAAGACTGTCATTGCAGCCAATGGTAGAGGATGTTTAAGGAGCCGGTTGCCGGGGGCATAAGATAAGCCTGCAGCCTTTACTGAAACACAAGAAGTCATGGCAACAACTTTAGGAGAGGTAGTAGCATTTTGCTTAAAATGGTGTCCTTTCGAACCCTCCCTATCACAGCTCAGCCCTCCCAAGCAGGGTGGGCTTCCTAGGGAACAAAGGGCCAGGGCTCCTTGGTGAATCGGAAACCCAAGGGGCCAAAACAAAACCTGTCAGACCTGATGCCACCAGTTTCTCCAGCACAGCGGGTGCCAAGGCCACAGGGCCTCTGGCTGCAGAGAATCTGCAGGGCTCACTGCACACTGGAGAGTCAGGCTGAAAGCCCAGGCTGTTACGGAGCGCAGTCTGCGGCCCTTTAGAGAAGGGATGTTTGACACCCTGAACTCTGTCAACTGCCAAGAGCTTCCATTTTGCCCCCTTTACCTGTGTGTCCCCCTCTCATACACTCGCCCCCGGGAGAGTATGCCGCTTCATTTTTTCTGAGTTTGGTTCAGAAATGCTGGCCAGATGTTGTTAAGTTGACAAAATCTCTCTTAGAGTTATTTTCAACCTGGTCCAAACCAAGCCCACTGCCACAGAGCGACCCTCTGACAGGTGTCTGGGAGTGTAAATCCTTACAGGTGCTGACAGCCTCATCTCTCTCCTGTGGAGCAGCCGATGGGTTTCAATCACTAACTTTGGGGTTTGCAGCCCAATGCTTAGCCCACAGTGCCGCCAGCCCCATTATTTTTAGGCACAACAGTGTCATCTTTAAAGATGAGAAATTTCTGGACGCCACCATGTCTCCCTGCGAGTAGGTTTCAGGCCCACTTTGGTGACTCTGGCTAGATGCAGGGATGGGGCTCTGTGATGTACTGCTGGTGAGTACACCATCTCCCACAAATCCTACACACCCTAAGATCTGGCAAGTTCCCTTCTAGGGAGGCCTCTACTTGTAAGGTCCATGGCAACAGAAAAAGTCCCACAGGAGCAGGTCTGTATATGCAGTGTCTTATCCCTCCAACTTCGCACAGAAATAAGTGCTCAGTAAGTAACTGCTGAATGAATTTCCTTTTCCTCGAACTCCCGACGGGACTTCTAGTTGTGTGCAGCTGGTCCCCTGCTACAGGTTTGAACCTGTTAAAGGATCGAATCTCACCACCCCCCGCCCCGCCGCCCCAATGTATGTTGTAAATTCTAACTCCTACAGCCCTGGATGTTACCCTATTTGGGAATAGGGTCCTATTTGGTTCTGCTGAGGAAGCCATGCCAGTGCAGACTGTGTTTTAAACAGGTTGCTTTTGAAATACAAAGAGCAGATTAGACACAGAAGCTAGCTGGCAAGAAGGAACGTCAGACAAATGGCAGGTAGAAATGCCAAGAAGAATGCTAGAGCAGCCCAGGCCAGGGTTCTCCGCTAGAGTGGTCAGAGAGAGCCTTTTCCCAGAGCTGGTGCCCAGAACTCTCATCTAAATTGTGAGAAAATAAACTTCTGTCTGTGAAAGCCACTCACTTGTGGTATTTCTGAGAGTAGCACTAAGACAGTAAGGCAGGGCCTAAGCCCATGGCTGGTCCCAGGATGGACAGGTGGCCCATAGTGGCCCAAGCAAGCAGGCTCCTCCGGAAGTCCCGACAGTGGAGTCAGCAGGCCCTCCCTTTGGAATTCTGACCTGAAGAATCTAGACGTGAGGGTGCCAGCAGACAACCTTTCTGTAAGTGGAGTTCTTGCTAGAGCTGCCCGTGGCACTTCCCAACTATATTAACTGCAGACACCCTTCTGTGTTTAAGCTCTCGTGAGCTGTTTCTGCCTTCTGCCACGACAGAGGACCAATCAGCAAGGGACACGAAGGTGTCTACAGAGTGGTCCCGGCAGCTTTAAAAATGCTAAGTCAGACAAGGAAAAGAACCCCAACAGCCAACCTTGGTTATGCTACCATCAGGCTCAATCAAAAGTGAAGGGCCCTTTCCGCCATCCCTCCAGCCGGGGCAAATATTCGTCGTCTGCTCAGTTTAAAGGCGACTTATAAAAATATGAACTTTTAATAATAATAATTTATAAATGATCAAGGGTTCATGAGGGAGAGGGGAGTGGGGAGAAGGGGAAAAATGAGCTGATACCAAGGGCTCAAGTAGAAAGCAAATATTTTGAGAATGATGATGGCAACAAATGTACAAGTGTGCTTGACACGATGTATGTAAGTATGAATTGTGATAAGAATTGTACGAGCCCCCAATAAAATGATAAAAAAAAAAAAGATCAACTTTTTCCTGGGATAAATTATCAGTCTAAGTACACACATATTTGGGGGTGAAAAATCAAAGAAGACTGGAAGGATACACATCCAAGTGTAAACAGTGATTATCTTTTGGCACTCTGATTTGTGTTGGTTCAGGATTTCTGTGTGGGTAGTGTGTGTGCATGATCTAGGTATTTGGCACTGAGCATGCTTTACAACAGGGCAGGGAGGGGGGGGACTCCCAATGACAGAAGTCCATGGGTACACACTGCATTGAAAGGCAGCCAGCTCTGAGAGGGTGTTGATTTCAGTGGTATTGACTTGAGGCTGGCCCAGGCTTGGGAAAGGAGTGGGAACAGACACTAGTGTCATGGCTGGTCAGTGCTGACTGCCACCTTCAGGAGGATCCTAGAGTCTGATCATTCCCAGGTAACAACTCTGCAACACGACCTGTGAAGAGACTTGCCAAGTTGGACATGTTCCAATATGACATGTACCCACAGATTGTTTCTCCCCCTACATCACATGCACACACTAGCCACAGAGAAACCCTTCAACAAACCCCAGTGCTAAAAGAGAATCACTGTCCCCCTCCATGGCCATCAAATCAATTCTGTCTCACAGTGACCCTAGAGCAGCGGTTCTCAACCTGTGGGTCTCGACCCCTTTGGGCGTTGAACAACCCTTTCACAGGGGTCACCGGATTCAGCACAGTAGCAACATGACAGTTATGAAGTAGCGGCGAAAATAAGGTTATGGTTGGGGTCACCACACGAGGAACTGCGTGAAAGGGCCGCAGCGTGAGGAAAGTGGAGAAGCACTGCCCTGGAGCCTAGTAGAGCTGCTGCCAGGTTTCCAAGGCAGCAGATCTTTATGAGAGCAAACGCCACCTCTTTCTCCAAGGAGCAGCTCATGGGTTTGAACTGCTGACTTTGTGGTTAGCAGCCCACTACGCCAGCAAGGCATAATCACGGTCCAGTCTCCTATAAATTGCTGAAATTGTAAAAAACCACGAGAAAACTCTTCACGTAGGTTTGTTTGCAATACCCATAAGTTCTGTTTGCCCTGAAAGAATAGTCCCAAACTGGGAAGGGTAATGTTCAAATACTAACTAAACTGACCAGAAGGCTATAAAAATTTACCGACCAAGGGGCTTCATAAAGTTCATGGGAAAATAGAATGAAATAATGATATAATTTCACCATGAACTTTCCCGAGCCCCCTCGTAACAAACCCATACCGCTAAGCCCTTGGCTGGCTGCTTTCGAAGGCCTGGCCCCGCCCGTCCTCTGGTCTCACCTGGTGCAGACACTTCCGGGCTTTGTCATACTCGCTCCGCAGGCAGTAGGCGCTGCCAAGGTTGAAGAGCATCACGGTCCTCGCAGAGTTGACAGAACTTGGGTAGCATTGAGGGGCCCGCTTCCCGGCTGGGGAGGAGGAGCGCACACTATGTGGGAGAGGCAGAGCCCCGGGCAAGGGTGTCTCCCCATCCACTACCCAGCCACCCGCCTGCCAGGAGCATAGCACTGCCCCCCAGGCTCCCATAGGACACAAAAAGCTGATTCTTTGGGATGCCAGCCAGGCGCTTAAATATTTACTCTGAACGTAGAAACGGCTTACTTACAGGATTCCATGGCTTCATTTTCACCTTTGTCTGATCCTACAAAAGACATGGAAAAGAGATTCGAGGGGGGGCAGGAAAACAGTTGACTTTCTGAAAAATGAATTTTCTTTTAGGAAACGGCTGTCAAGTATCAAAGCAATTTGTCTTATTTACTTTTCATGTGGTGGTTCTATTAAAAGACATCCAACATGCTACCACCCACCATTGCCTGAGGCCTGAGAAATAACCTTTCATAAGGTGCTTGCCACTTAGTCTCGCATCCTCACAACACTTAAACTATGATTTACAAGTGATTTTTGAATGCAATTATTTGTACTCCCCCTGGGGTGTGAAATCACTCCAAAAAGAAAAGTACAGCGGCAGTACCAAAACAAATGGTCTTAACCCCATCAGCTTGTCCAAATCAATTCTCAGGCTCACTTAGCAATTACTTCAAAATCAGAACAGTCTCAAAGTGGAGAGCTGCCGACAACTTCCTTCCCTTTACGGCTCTGCTCCAAGTCTCCACCCATCCTGAATCCCAGCAGGGCGGCAGCGGAGGCAGGCTGGCTCTGCCAGGCTGTGCCCTCATTAACCTTGGTCCTGCTCATTCGAAGAGATCCCTAAGGAGACGTCGGTGACATTCTCCGGGTTCAAGTGGGTGATGGCATCCGATATTCTGTCCAGAGAAATGAGGGCTTCTGCAGCATATAAGTGGCCCAGGAACCTAAAACGGAAAGGCAGAGTTCACGCAGACCAGCATGTCATCACAGAGTCCGGTGTACTGTGACACACTTCATACATTTCAGGTCTCTTTGAATGGAAATCTAGCTTAGAGAAATGATTAAAGGGCATCATACATTTTTGCTTTTTAAAAAATCTTAAAATAGGCAACAGCTTTTTTATTAACTCAGAAAGTTCAAAACGGACAAATGTGTGCTCTTAATTACACAGAGAATAATGCTAGCATCTAAAGGCAGTAGGGCTCTAAAGTGAGAGGCAGGCCCCACAGTGGGAGGGGTGTGGGTCCCTCGTGTGGGGACTCGGGACCCAACGCCTCCAGCCTGTGCTGTGGGAAGAGTTTGAAGGTGCTGGTGTGACCAGTCTGGCTGGAGGAACCTTCTGGGGATTCCAAAGGCTTCTTTCCTGATTCCAAGAGTTGGAGTCCAATTCACAGTGATCCTCACAGCGGGCAGAGTAGAACTGCTCCAGAAGGTTTCCCAGGCTGCACATCTTTATGGAAGTAGACAATCACCACTTGCTCCTTGGGAGCAGAGGGTAGGTTTGGAAATCTTCACATGCTTGCCTATTGCACCCCCAAGGACTCCTTGACAAGGTCTCTCAGGCCCATTCACGTCGCGAGAGGACGTCACCTGAGTCACAGATTGGAGACTCTAAGTCTGCATCAGGAGCCCTGGAGGCATAGTGGGTTATACCGCAGTGTCAGCAGTTCGAAACCATCGGCTGCTCTGAGGAAGAAAGATGAGGCTTCCTTCTCCCTTCGCCTACAGGGCAGTTCTACTTTGGTTAGGGCCTCTGAAAGTCGGAATGGGATCGATGGCAGTGAGTAATAGGGACAGAACCACAGGAAGCATGAACAACACTCTCTTAGTGCTGCATAGAGCACTGGGGGCTGTGGATAAAATTTTCCCTGTCAGTATTACACATGCATGCTAATTCCTACTCAATTTAAATGAAAGAAAAGATGCGAAGTTCTTCAGAATAGTTTACATGTGTGGAAAGACTGAGCCTCGTGAAATGGAACGGTTTAGAAAATACTCTTTTCAAAATTTCCTGTTTGAAAAACAATAAAAATAAATCAATCAATAAATTTCCTGTTTGTATACGTCAGCTGTATATTTCAAAACATTTATGATGCTGACCAAACTTCTCCCTCTGGGGCGTGAGTCTGCTCCTTACAGACTCATCTGGTGAGAGTTCGACTTGGTTGGCCTCTCGTTCCTTGTACATTTCCACTCTGCCTGGAGGTGCAACACGTGGGGAAAATAAAACACTACTACCAAGATACAAGTTGAAAAAATGTTTGTTGGGAATCAGTTGCTTTCCCTAGAAAATGTACCAGATGCCCTCAGAAAGTTTGTGGAAACATTTCCATCACCTTTTGATTGCACCTTTGGAAACCCCCTGGTGTATTCCACTCGGATGGCACAGGCCAATGGGAAAGCTTCCAAGCAGACTGGCCAACCGCGGACACGTACTGAGGGCAAGTCACACTTACTTCAGAGATCCTGACAGCTTGGGCTGCTGAAGAAGTTTATCTGCGTGACTCAAAGACACGAGGTTGTCACCCAAAGCCAGCGCCACGTAAGCACTGCAGGCGAGGATGGAGCACCTAGAACACGAGAAGGAGGGGCTGAAAACCGGGGCCACAAAACCCACACAGTCCCGAGTAGAGCTGCGATGTGGTCACCGGGAAGAAGACGGGAAAGCGCCCTGCTGTCAGCAAGAAGGAAAGGGCTTATGAAACCCTGTCTGAAGCTCTGCTTGGCTGCCCACCTAATTCTCCTCCTGCCCCAACCAGTTCACACCTCCATCCCATTGCCCAAGAGAATACTCTCTCGGAGTTACACGGTTAGCCTATAAAATACAATGTCCTCAACGGATGAGTGAGCACTTAAACCCATAGAAAATTTCTTTTAGTATCCTGGAAATAAGACTAAACACACAGATGTTATTCTTTTTTTTTTTTTTGCCCCTTTGATGTTATTCTTTCTACATACATTTATCGTTTTGTTGAGAAATACAATTAACTGATTGAAAAGCCTGTACAGCACAGCCTATGTGATTAAGTGTTCCTTTTCTGAACATATTAAGAAGTCTATTGTTCTTGCTCTAAGAAATATTATTCATGGTAACAAAAAATTAATTCCGGCAACTAATGTATAAGTGTGCTTTACACAATTGATGTATGTGTGGGCTGTGATAAGAGTTGTATGAGCCCCAATAAAATGAGGGGGAAAAAAAAGAAAATGGGGGGGGGAAGAGTGTTAACTGTGGGTAAAATTTTCTCAAATTCTTAAAACACATCTCACCTATTGGTATTTAAAATCAAATGAGGTGATCTACGCCAAATGTGTTTATAAAATTGATAACCGTAACACATGGCTCTTAGTAGATGGTGAACTATTATATTTTTTACTTCTTTTCGAATTTTGTTTCTTTTCTATTTAGACTTGCTAGAGGTTTATGAATTTTTAAGGTGTTTTATAAAATAAACACTTCCTTTTCCTCAAAAACAAACAAACAAACAAACAAACAAACAAACAAACAAACAAACAAACAAACAAACACACATTAATCCATGCAGCTACAATGATCCTAAATATTCAAGAGAGGTGGGGTGGAGAGGCTGACTATAATAAACACATGTGAAGGTAAAATTTTAAGTTAAAAAAAAAAAAATTTACCCCCTGCTCGCACTCTCAGTCCAGTGCTCTCCCCTGCCCTCGGCCCACGCTGTGCGTGGACCTGGCTGGTAAGATCATGGCCATCCAGGAGGTCTGTCTATCATCTGACTCATGGAAGCAGCAGTGAAGAAACCAAATGACATATTATATTGGGTAAATCTGCTACAGCGGACCTCTTTAATATGCAAGGATGTCACTTTGAGGACTGAGGTGCACATGATCCAAACCATGGTATTTTCAATCACCTCACATGCATGTACGTGAAAGCTAGACATTGAATAAGGAAGATGGGCGAAGAATTGATGCATTTGAATTATGGTGTTCTCAAAGAATACTGAATGGACTACCAGAATAACAAATAAATAGGTATTGGGAGAAACAGTCAAAATGGACCTTAAAACTGAGGATGATGAAACTGCACTGCACATACTTCGGGCATGATATCAGGGGAGAGACCAGTCCCTGGAAAAGGATACTGTGTTTGGTAAAACAGAGGGTCCGTGGAAAAGAGAAAGAAAGTCAGTGAGATGGATTGGTACAGTAGCTGCAACAATAGCTCAAACCGAACGATAGTTGTGAGGAAAGTGCAGGCCTGGGCACAGTTTCATGCTGCTGTATATAAGGTCTCTATTAACTGCAACTGCCTCGGGACACCTAACAGCAACAAGATCATTTGGCTAAAAGTTGAGCCATGAAGGGGGAGTTCAATTCCATGTTTGAATGGTATCTAAGAACACGTCTCCATTGGACCAGTAAGCCTGGACCTCTATGATCTGTTGCTCCACATTTCTCTCCCACTCTACATACGATCTTCTCATGTGGTGCCTTTCAGAGTGGTTGATAGTGGTCGTCAGGTACCATCAAGCCCAGTGGTTCTCAACTTTCCTCATGCCACCACCCTTTAATATAGGTCCTCATGTTGTGGTGACCCCCCAACCATAACATTATTTTAATTGCTACTTCATAACTGTCATTTTGCTACTGTTATGAATTGTAATGTAAGTATCTGATATACAGGATGTATTTTCATTGTTACAAATTGAGCATAATTAAAGCACAATGATTGATCACAAAAAAACAATATGTAATTTTATATTGTGAAATATTTATTTCTAATTACAAATAAATAAAATTTTGTCTTGAAAAAAAAAATTAAGTTACACCGATTGTGCTAAGTTGGATTGGAAACCTAAACTTGTTTGGTTTTCTTCTTAAAGGGCGGCTCATTTAAAACAAGCCTCCCTGAAGACTTGACACTAATAGATCACTTGAATGGTAAACACTGGCTCCACAAAGCAATCTTAAAATAAACCCGTCAGGTAGAAATGAGGCCTGAATGGCTGACCACAGATGATCCAATGTTGATACGGAGTTCTGAGTTATGTTTCCAAATTACAATACGTACGCCACACACCACTAAGTGCTTCTTGGTAGGCGGTGATTGTGGCCCACGGGAGAATGGGATGACCAGAGCACCAGTCTCCCCTAATGCTCGGAAGGTCTGGCTAGAAATGGCACGCCCAGGGAAAACGGAGTTTGGCAGATTTACAGCAGTCAGCTGTTTCCTCGCACTGTCCTCGGGCTCCGAGTTGCTGGAATCTTGGAAAATTATCCACTGAAGGAAAAGGAGCAACAGAAAAGGAAAGGAGGCAAAGGAACGTCAAGTGTATGGCCTTGAGGTAACACAACTCCTGTTTCCCCAGGCAGCAAATGAGACGCGGAGACAGGAAATGCATCTTCTAGCTTGGCATGCACGCTTGAAGTGAGAGCAGCACTCGACACTGTGGCCTTCGCACCCACTGCACACCACGTCCTACCACACTGTCCTGTAGCAGTTCACAAGACCTTCCTCACAAGGAAGTTCGCACATGGAAAAAGGTGACATGATGCTTTTTCTAAGTTCCATGCATACAAAGCATGGGCATCCGACCTTGTTAAAAAGGGGGCAGAGAGAAGCCGATACAGACATTACAGACAGACGTTTGTGAGAGCAGTAAAGATCCACACAGCCACCCAGGGTTTTTGCGGTTGTACGTCTTTGTGGGAGCAGCTAGCCTCATCTTTCCACCGAGGAATGGCTAGTGTGCTTGAACTACTTACCTCTTAGCTAGCAGCCCAACGTCTGGCCAGGGCTCCTTTTTGTTTGTGTGTATCACCTCAGATCTGAACTACTGTATGTTCACAGAAGAGAGGAATTTGAGAGCAGGCAGTAGTGCCACTTCCAAAAGGGTCAGTCAACATTCCACGGTCTCCAGGAGTTGGCTTCACAAGCAAGGCTGCCCTGTGGTCACAGCCCTTAGGGGGTGAAGGGGGAGCCCCCTTCTGATGAAAAATCAGGGGAACTGAGGTTGGAACTGGCTAATTACTTCTAGTTTTCAGAAAGCCCTTCAGTGGTTACTTCTGCATAATGAGGTCAGAGAGACGTTGTTTCTTCTTTTGGTTTATTTGTGGTTATTTTCTTTGTGTGTGTGTGGTTATTATCTTAATAATTTAGATCCACAACTAACACCCACGGAAGCAGCAACCAAGAAATCCAACAACACATTGCATTGCACAAATACTGTATGATCACACTTAAATGAAAGACCTATAATGGGCAAATGCTTAGCTTCCAGATCATTCAATTGTGCTCATGCAAAAGCTGTCATAGACCAAGAGGCACACATTCAAACACAACAAGGGGATATTGCATGTTTAAAATCAGGAAAGGTGTGCATCAGGGTTGTATAAGCTCGCCACACTTATTGACTCTGTGTACTGAGCAAGAGATCTGAGAAGCAGAACTATATGAAGAGGAGTGTGGCAGCATCAGGATTGAAGAGACTCACTGGAACCTGTGACATGACTGCTCCCAGGGAAGAGGATCTGAAGCTCCTACCGATGAAGATCAAAGACTACAGCCTTTAACAGGGATTACACTGAACATAAAGAAAACAAAGCTAGACATCTTCACCGTGAACAAAGAAATGATCCAAGTCGTCAAGGATTTCATTTTACTTGGCTCCACAATCAACCTTTATGCAAGCAGCAACCAGGAAATGCAAGGGTGTATTGCAGCGGGCAACCGTGCTACACAAAACCTCTTCAAAGTGTTAACGAGCAGGAAGGAGCAGTCAAGATGGCATGCAGATAGAATCACCCGCCTGGTGCTTCTGTTGTTGGACCAGACATTAAGAGACAGGCATGGCAAGGAAGACTGGGGAGAAAGCAATGGGACTCACGATTCTGGAGGGACCTGGGGGAGGTGGAGGTGGGGCTGGGAAGGAGTGGTGAGCAAACAATGCCATAGATGGAAACAACTAAGGAATTAATAGCAGACCACCAGTCCAGAACCTGTATGGATGATGATCACAAACTTTAATGCCTATATCTATCTTTAACTTTCCCAAAGGTTCATTCGCAAACACCAGAACAATTTCTCACCATGTGCAAATATCCCCAAACCAAGCTCAATGCTGTGAAGTCTAGAGGACAAAGTGTAACTGCCTCAGAGATTTCCAAGTCTTACAGGAGAAAGACTCATTTTTCTCCTGCAGAGTGGCTGGTGGATTCAAACAGCTGACCTTGCGGTGAGCAACCCCATGCATGCACAACCAGCTGTAGCACCAGAGTGATGCGATGACCACCGCCATCATTTTGAGTTGCTTTATATTGGAAGTGACTGGATGGCAGTGGGTTTGAGAAAGTCAACAGAAGCAGACTGCCACATCTTTCTCCTATAGAATAGCTGGTGGATTTGAACTACTGAAATTTTGAATGCTGACTGTTTAACCACTGCTACCAGGGCTCAGTTTTATCATGTACATAAGTGCTGAACAGGTACTCGCTAAAAACCTCAGGTTTCAACTGTTTAAATGGATTTATCCAAGCTTGCAGATCCCCACTTTGACAAAAGCCCACCTGGCGGGAGCAACAGCCTCTTTCTGACCTCCCTCAGCTTGGGGCATCTTCCTGGCTGCTCCAGGTCCCAGAGTCTAGGTCAAGGCCACCTTAGGCAGGCTTGCTGGGAAAAGCCTGCCCTGGCCTCTCCCGACAGTAGGTGGGCTATTACTGCCACAGCCCACTGTCAAGCCTACTTTGGGTCCAGAAATCAGTCATGTGGTTTGCAGCAGAATTCCGTTTCCCAGGAAGCCAAATTTATAACTATGGAGGAGAAGTCAAAAATCTGTTTCCTTCCACTTTTACCAGAAAGTACCACATCTAATCATGACAGGATAAACAATTCTAATAATACAATAATCTTTAATGCTAATCAAAAAATACTTAGATTTGTGAATCCAAAACACGTGAGAGGACCACAAGTGTCTGGCATTCTGGCCCAGAGTCAAAGGGGTTAATAGCAGGGCTCACTGCCTGAAACCCAGGCAGATGCATCTGCTGCTCCTTCTCCTGGTTGCTTATCGCCCCCCAACGCCCCTCCCCTCCCCATCACACTCATGCGCCTTTCTTCATAGAAAACAACACGTCTTTCTGCGTATTCCTGCAGGCTGGGAACACTAGAAACACACACGCAACAACTATTACAACCCCAGAGAAAGACTTCACTTTGCATAGTTGCTGCTTACAGATAGTTCCTCCACCACGACTTCCTCGAGTCACTGTCCAATCTGCTCGACCAACCACTCAGTGGATCTGACAGCTCATCAGACCGCAAGAGTGAAACCTCTGGGAGAGGCACCCTAGCTTCTCCCTGCTGGGGAGGTCTGACAAGACCCCACACTGTCCCCTTCTCACGCTGGAGGAATGTCAGGAATACTGAATGCCAATCCCTGGGAAAGGGGTGGTGGGTGGAAGAAAGGAAAGGAAGAAAAATTAAAAAAGGAAAAGAAAACAAAAAGTACTTAAAAGTTGCTTAAAGTGCTAAATGATGGCAGCAAACTAGGCAAGGCTGAAGTTTAAAATTTGTCGAAACAAACATCCCATGACTTACATTCATCTAAACAAAATATCTGAACTAGCTTAACCTTTACTAAAAGAAACTAAAATGGGATAAAGCAAGTCAGTTACCATTTGCCAAAGAAAAACAGATTTGCAAAACAACTCACAAAAAACATTACTTTGAAAAAAAAAGTGAAGATGTATGAATAGTTATACAAGCTGTAAGAACCCTCAATAAAATGCTCTAAAAAAAAAAGTGAAAACCCAATAATGTAATTTCTTTCAATAAATTCAATACAGCACTGTATTTTAAAAGTTAGAAAGAAGTCAGGGTGTTTCCAGTTATTTATCACATGTGGACATTTTGTTTTCTATAAGCATTTTGTTGTCTCCTGGAAGTTCTGGGCAAACAGAACCTTATTGAAAAACACACTCCAAATCAAACGCAAGTGAAATTCTACCACAAAGAGAATGGTGCTTTCCTCCCTGCCAAACCCAGCATCCCACAGAGCCCCCTCCTAATCCTGGCCCGCATATAGTGCATGAAAAGGCACAGAGACACAATGCATGTGGACAGGGCCCTAAAGACCACCTGATCCAACTCTCTCATTTGACAGAGAAGAATGGCAGGCCCAGCAAGGTCCCACAGCCCGTCCAAGGTTGGGAGTGGCTCCACAGGGTTTCCATGGAGTGGCACAGCCACAGAAGAACCACTCTGACTCCCCAGCTCCCTTCAACAGGATCCTGAGTGCTGGATGTGAGTGATGCTAAGGCCAGCACGACCTCTGATAATGTGCATGAACTGTCACCCAGCCAGGTTTCTTCTTTGTCAGAGTTCACAGATGGGCACACCACACTAGGACCACACAGTTAGAAGAATGAAATAGGGCTGGGTCTCTATGAGCAAGAGCAATTTGAGGGTTAAAAGATTAGTAGCCATGATCCTATTTTAGGTATTTCTCATTAAGTTTGAACATCACCACTGGGTTAAAATAAAAAAGAAATATGATCCCTGAAACTGCTCTGTGGTCTATCAGCCATTTGTCTGGCTCATCTTCTAATCAAGGAATGAAAGAAGGCTACTTTTACTTATTTATTTTAAATCATTTTATTGAGGGCTTGTATAATTCTTACCACAATCCATACATACATCCATTGTGTCAAGCACATATGTACATTTGTTGCCCTCATCATTCTCAAAACATTTGCCTTCTACTTGAGCCCTTAATATCAGCTGCTTGTTTTTCCCCCTCCCAGGAGGCTACTTTTAATTGAACAGGAAATAATTCACTGAGCATCACATTAAGAACAGTTAATGAACTATGTAATAACTCATTGCCACTGAGTAAATTCTGACTCATAGCAACTCCTACAAGATTGGGTAGGGGAGATCCTGACACTGCGATTCTTTATGGGAGTAGAAAGCCTCATCGTTTTCCCTTGGAGCAGCTGGTGGTTATGAACTGCTCACCCTGTGTTAGAAGTCAAACAAGTAATCACTAACAAACAAGTAACCAGGGCTCCTAGGCAAACTAACTAGGCTTTTATAATTTATACTTGTAGAATAATTTAATTGGGTTGAAATTTGGTCTGTAAATTTCTTTTTTATCTGGGGCCTCTTGTTAATAAATGAAAGTGACAAAATGAACTCAAGTTTCACTTTCATTTTGCATGCTTTGTGAATTCTTCTGGAGATACTCAGTGTTAGCCCCAACATCATTCCCTGTCCTGTCCCACTTCTGCTATCTTCCTTTCTAGAGTCTAGAGCAACCTTACATTTACTACTAGAAAATACAAGTTCAACTAGTGTCCTAATCTCAGAATGAGTAACAAAGGTGTTCTTTTAATATGCAACATACCCAGGGGTCATTAAAGCACTACAAAATGTCAATGTGACTAATGCTACGAATATCGTGAATATTAGCAATCAAACCCTTGTCTTGTAACTTGTACCATATATTAAGATTATAAAAATGGGTAGAAGATTTAAATGTAGGAAATAAAATATGAAAGTCTTAGAAGAAAGCAGAATGGTAAAATCATTAAGACCCTGGATTTGTGAAAGGATTCTAAGGCACAGAACCTAAAGTACGAGAAAGGAAAGGGAAAAAATAAACAAATTGCATTTCATGAAAGTGACAAACGTTGTGCTTCAAAGACACCATCATCAGAGTGAAAAGACAACTCGCAGAACGGGAGGGGAGGGTTATAGACCGTGTTATCTGCTAAGGGACTTGTTCCAGAATGTAGCGAGAACTCATTCTGTAATTCAAGAATAAAAACAAAGGAGCTCAATTTTAAAAAAGGCAAAGGACACTAACAGCTATTTTCCATGGAAGATATACAAATGACTTAATAAGTACATCAGGGAAATGCAAATCAAACCACAATCGGACGCTACTTTGCACTCACTAGCATGGCTAGACTCAAGACGTCAGCTAATACCAAGTGCGGGCATGGATGTGGGAAACTAGGGCCTCACATATTGCTAAAAGGAATGTAAAAATGTGTACAAGCTTTGGAAAATGGTGGAATAATTTCTTCTAACAGTTTAACACAGAGTTATATGGCCTCTGGTGATTCCATTCCTAAGTAAATAGCCAAGAGAAACGAACACAAAAGTTGTAAATGAATGCTTACAGCAGCGTTATTCACGAAAGCCCAAACCAGGAACAACCCAAATGCCCACCAACAAGTGAATGGAAAAACCAACCCTGGTGGCGTAGTGGGTGAGTTGGGCTACTATACACAGTCAGTGGTTCGAAAACATCGCCGCTTTGAGAGAGAAAGTCCAGGTTTTCTAGTCTCCTAAAGAGTTACAGTCTCTGAAAACCCTGTCCTATAGAGTTGCTATGAGTCAGAATGGAGTCGATGTCAGAGAGAGTACTGTGTCATACAATGGAATATTGCTCAGCAACATGCGACAACTTAGACAAACCTTGAGAACATTATACGAAGTCAAAGGAGCCCGGACCCAAAGAGTAAGACTCCAGTCATGTGAAAGTCCAGAATAGGGATAGCTATAGAGACAAGAAGTAGTAGTTGGGGGTGGGCGGGGGACACACACACTAGAACGGCACCCAAAAGGGAGTTTATTTTTGAGATAACTGTATCTCAAGAAAATTGTTCGGGGGGAGAGGGGGACCCCCCAGTAGACTGTATTTAACTTTATTTTTAAACACAAGTCTGATCTCAAAAGCTGTTGTTTGATAGGAACTGGAAACACAGGGAATCCAGGACAAATGATCCCTTCAGGACCAGTGGTGTGAGTGGCGATACTGGGAGGGTGGAGGGAGGGTGGGTAGGAAAGAGGGAACCGATTACAAGGAACTATATGTGACCTCCTCCTGGGGAACGACAACAGAAAAGTGGGTGAAGGGAGACGTCCAACAGGGCAAGATATGACAAAATAATAATTTATAAATTATCAAGGGCTCATGAGGGAGGGGGGAGCAGGAAGGGAGGGGAAAAATGAGGACCTAATGCCGGGGGTTTAAGTGGAGAGTAAATGTTTTGAGAATGGTGAGGGCAATGAATGTACAAATGTGCTTTACACAATTGATGTATGTATGGATTGTGATAAGAGCTGTATGAGCCTCTAATAAAATGATTTTAAAAAAAACAAAACAAAAAAAGCTGTTGTTTGTTGCCTTCTATTGTAACGCATAACAAGCTCCACAGGGATTTCAAGACTGCTACCTTTCAGAAGCAGATTGCCAGGTCTGTGTTCCAAGGTGCCCCTGGTTGGGCTCAAACCACAAACCTTCTGTCAAGGAGTCTAGTAAATAAGCATTTATGCAACGCAGAAACCCTTAAAAAAAAAAAAAAAGCACACCTTTAAAATACAACCAAACATTATCTAAGGATTCATTTTATAAGTGGATATGGCCAACATTCACACCAGTATCAAGGGCTAAATGCCAACGGTGCACAATACAGATCATCTCCATCACCCAAGGTTTCCTTTCACTATAAATGGTTTCGTGTGTGCTTCAACTGCATAGAAGTAAACTATACTGTATGAGCCTTATACTACGTCAGAAACCCAGAGATTCGCCCATGCTTATTTGTGCCTCAACAATTTTCTTTTAATAGCTGAGCAGTGCTTCTCAAAGGAGCTTTGATGGTGCAGTGCTTAAAGTACAAGGCTGCTAACTGATAGGTGTGTGGTTTGAACTCACTAGCATTTCTGTGAGAGAAAGATATTGCAACCTGTGTCCATGAAGTATATGTGACCTAGGAAACTCTTTGGTGTGGTGGTTCTACATGGTTGACCTACATGACATAGGGTCATTATGAGGTCTAACTTACTTGATTATAGTAAAAAATCCCAGGCACTGAAAATTTTATAGAGTATAGTTGTATTCTGCTACACATGGGGCCGCCATGAAACAGCGCCAACTAGTACACCTTTACAACTGGTTTACGCTTCCAAGACACAGGCAGTCTGCAAGTAGTGATGTGTTTACCTAATGATGGATACCTGGGCTGCTTCAGGTTTTTGGCCACCATGAATAAAACGGCTAGGAAATTCTTGGGTGGTCTAGTTTTCATTTCAGCAGTGGAGCCACCTTAAAATTGCAAAGTCATCGCTTTTATTGACTTCAAGGCTACAGAGTATGTCCCCGATTGCCCTCCCTCCACCAGTCCCCAACTGAATGAGACTCATGGCTTTGCACAGCTTTGAGTGGCTCAGCACTGAGACCATATTCTAACACTATAAATATATATATGTATATATATGTGTATACACACACACACACACACACACACAATTCTCCACCCTTCCAATACGTATTCATGTCTCTAAATTTATTGAGTCTCACAATTAAGGTACTGAATTGATTTCTCAGATGTTTTCCTGATTGGAGGATAATTTTTTCTTTGTTACCACTGTGGGGAAAAAGTTTTTGAAAGCTTCCTGTATTTTGACATAGAATTGGACAACTGACTTCAGTCTCTGTAAACATACCCACAACTTAGTTAAAATGAGTATTTCAAAAATCCGTCCTCATTTGTGTACAAAAATAAAAGAACAGAAAGGCTCAAGGCTGTGAATCCGTACTGTCAACAGCAGCCAGTACAACAGTCACGATAATTTACTGCATATTAGTAATGCTGGAGATAGGAAGTAGGGGCTCTGCATTGGTGTCTTGGGTATTAAAAGGTCAAGTGTAATAATAGTCTACGGAAATGAAGCTATTCACTAGTCACACACATTTCCAATCACGCAAAGCAGCTCAGGTCAGAAACACATGATGATTCCAGCAGTCCCCAACTGTAACAGAGCCACTGTGCTTCCTCCGCCTCCAACCAGGGAGGACAGCTGGCTCCTGACAGAGAACTGGCCTCACCACACCAACTGCTCAGAGAGCTTTATAGCTTTGAAAACGAGACAACTCAACTTTTATGACTTCTTCTCTGCCCCGTTTGTGTCCACAGCACCATTGCTACTGTCTGAAGCAGTTCTGTCTCTAAATCTACCCTCAGGCTCCTCCGTCTTTCCACTTCCTTTGTCCCATTTGTTCCCTAAGAATAAGCCGGCGAACCCATCTGTGCCTCATTTGATGATGACAGAATTCCTCATGGAGACTTCCTGCTCCTTTCCACAAAATAGGGAAGTACTTTCATTTTCTCGGACAGTCAGCAGTCCTGCTCCTGGAACGTATGAAAAGTAGAGTAGTGCCGTGAAAGGAACGGAATTCTTTGACAAGTATCCCTCTCCTTTGAAGCCATTCACAGAAGGCGACACTGACCCACGTGGCTCTGCAGCTGTCCAACCATACGGAACACTACACCTCTCAGGTTGCATGTTTAAATCGAGCAATCCTAAGATTAGTGCCATTCAAAGAAATTTTTCAAAAATTTAATGAAGTCTGAAACACGTTTCAAATACATTCTTTGTTAAGAACTCCCAATCCAGTGCCATATGGACCCTATAAAGGGTTTCAAGAGTGGGCATCTTCATGGGAGCAGACAGTCTTCTTTCTCCTGTGGAGTGGCTGGTGGTTTTGAACTGCTGACCATGCCTAGTCCAAGTCCACAAGCTGTTAAAGACACTCCTTAAAAATGTGTACAAACCAAAAAGGATAAAGAGCGAGAGAGGAACTAGACCCATACTGGCACACCAAGCCCTGAGGCTGACGTGATGATGCCCCTGCACGGAGCTGACAAGCCCGAGAGAGGACTACAGGGCCGACAACAGTTCGAGACACAATGTCCCCTGGCTGGAACATATTGCGACAGAGGACGATACTGGGATACATGGCCAGACCGGTCCGACCACTCCTACAGTGGGGCAAACAAAGAAGGGAATATAACAGATAAGCCACGGGAGCAACGCAAAGCCACAAAGCCACCGAAATAGACATTCAGGCTAAGAGGTGCAGTTCACGGGACCCCCCAGGACTGGTGGGGAAATAGTCATAAAGGGCAGGGGAGACCTAGAATTATGTATGCTTTTTGGGGTGGTTTGGGGGCTACTTTTCCTCCCTTTCTTCTCTCTCTCTCTCTCTCTCTCTCGCTTTCCCCCCATTTTTATTCAATCTTTTTGTTTTGTCTCTGTTAGTGTGGTTTTGCCTACCTATATAAGACAGGCATAGGAAAAACATCTAAGAAGAAAGCAACATTGGTCCTGGATGCACCTGGGGGGAGGAAGAGGCAGTGGAAAAAAGCAGTGGGCAAACAATAACATAGACAGGGGAACAACTGGAGAATTAAAAACGAGGGGGACATAGAGATTTCATTGGCATTGGAGCAACAGAAATCAAGCTGTGAGGAATTACTAAGAGGCAGAAGAAGGGCAAGTGTGATGGTGGGGCAGGAGTAAGATAAAAACATACAGAAGAAAGATGTAAGAAGCAAAGCTATTGATAGAGGTATAAATGTAGGTGTGCACTTATGTAAATATATTAATTCATAAAAATAGAAGTACTGGCCTATGTATATATATTTATATGGCAATACATTGAGGTAGTGGATGGACTTTGGGCCTCTGCTCATGCCCTCTCTCAATGCAAGAACACTTTATTCTAACAACCTGGCATTCTGTGATGCTCACCTTCCTGACAAGATCCCTGAAGACAAAATGGGTGCATAAGCAAATGTGGTGAAGGAAGCTAATGGTGCTCGGCTATCAAAAGATAAAAATGTCTGGGGTCTTAAAGGATTGAAGTTAAACAAGTAGCCATCTAGTAGAGAAGCAACAAGCCCGCATGGAAGAAGCACAACACCCTGTGCAATCGCAAGGTGTCAACAGAATCAGGTAACAGGCACCAGAAGACCCAACAACAAAACAAAGAAGACATATTACTGAGAACAAGGGGCATCAGAACAGAGGCCCTATGGGAAACAGACAGATTTCTCTCAAGTTGTTCCCCCCAAATATATGCCAGACTGAGTTGCTTGAGAATGACTATACACTTGGAGGTCATCAGGAGTAGATAAGGGGTCATTCTCCCTAAGAGCTATCAGCCATCTAGACCAAGCAGACACCATTGTTTATCCCACAACAAGTAGGGCCCATTCCCTTCTGATAAGGATAGTAGTTGTCTGTTTCCTTGTAGGAGACACCAGAGGTCAAACCCGCCCAAGGAGGACCAAGGTTAGGCTGCCATCATGAATCCAGAGTCTGCCGATCTTGTCACATGTATACCCCTAGACCTTCCCATTCCCATGGGCACTCCCCTAGCTCATCCCCTTCCTGTTTCGCTTATGCCTATCATAGATCCCCTTCCTACAATGTGTATACCTATTGTATTGCCCCTTCCTGTGACGTGTGGTTACCTGTAATCATGTCCCCCTAAAGAGATATAACACTTGGTTAGGAATAAAGGGAAAGCTCTCTCCGGCTCCCAGGGGGCCGGGAGCTCGCCCCTGCTCTAGTGGCTGGGCTACCCCCACATCAACCATCCAGTGGGGCTGAGGTGAGCAATGCTACCATGAATTGTGTCTGACTCCATAACTTGAATCTCTCCTCTACCTCTCATGCTCTCTCTGACTTTACTATAATCTTTACTTATTATCGCTGAATAATTGCGCCTACCGGACCTGTGATGATTTGTGGGGGACCCTCTCCTTCACCCTACAAGGCCCGAAACCCATCTGTAGACAATAGGTCATCTCCTCACATAAGGGTCACAAGGAGTCAACCAGGGCCCAGTACAGCACTGTTGAAACACACAATATTCCTCTGTTTCTTTAAGGCTTCCTCACCTGCCACTAACATGACCCCAGCCCTGCCTTTCAGTTCTGGCTAGATCAGATCATGTACACTGGTACAGATAAGAGATCACAAGAGACAGAATTCAGATCAGATAAACCCCTCAGGAACAGAAATGCAAGCTGCAATACAGGAAGGGTAGGCGAAAGGTGGGGGAAGGAGAAGACAAAGGGAGAACTGATCACAATGATCGATGCATAATCCCACCACCAACCCCCAGGGGGATTAGCAACAGAAACATGGGTGAATGAAGACAGCGGTTGGTGTAAAATATGAAAACAATAATGAAAATAAAACAAAACAAAAATGATTTACAATTCAGCAAGGGGTCATGAGAGTGGGAGGGGAGTATGGGAGGGGAAAAAGAGGAGTTGATACCAAGGGCTCAAATAAAAAGTAAATGTTTAGAAAATGATGATGGCAACATATGTACAAATATGCTTGAGACAATTGATTTATGGGTTTTTTTAAGGCCTGTAAGAGCCCCCAATAAAATGATTTAAATAAGAAATAAAAATAAATAAGAAAATGTGTACAATGTTGCAAAAGATGTTGAACTGACAAGTGTTATTTATATTTCTATAATAATAGAGTGCATATAATGATGTTAATATAGAATTATTAGTAAGAGCAAAATCTTAAAAACATTCTTTATGACCAAATATATAGGAATTCTAAATATATTACGCACTTATATGAGTTGGGCTGCTAACTGTAAGGCTGGCAGTTCAAAACCACCAGTTGCTCCTAGGGAGAAAGGTGAGGCTTTCTACTGCTGTGAAGAGTTACAGTCTCGGAAATCCACAGGGCTGGTTCTACCCAGTTCTATAGGGGCGCAACGGCAGTGAGTCTGATTTGGGTATATCCATATAATGCAATTTGATACACCTATTAATTGAGCTAAACAGTTGTCTGTTTTTGTTTTCTATTTCCCAAACTGTTGTCTGTTTTAAAGACAAGTAGGAAGTTTTGATTACAGGTTGAAAAATGATGGTTTTGTGTATGCAGGGAGTTTCTCCAGTCTCGATGGGTTCAGTAAGTTCAAAAACGTGAAATTCTGATGCACATTCTCTGCCTTTTGAGTGAGATCTAGCTATTAAGACTTTGATCCCCCAATCCCAACTACATGGACAGGTGCTCCTCCCCCCATAAGAATTTACTTCAGAGGACAGCACTGAAGCTACAGCTCAGGGAGAGGGACAGGTCTGATTAGAGCACATGGGAGCAAATGAAGGGGTAGGAAGAGAGAAATCCTGACCCACCACCACGCATTAAGGACGATATTCGCATTGAGAGAAGCCAATGCACAGAAAGGACCATATGGCCAGCCCTACTGACCCATAGCCCTACAGTGGACAACACTGGAGACAGTGTGGAAATTGCGCCTGATCTGACCCCACCACACTGAAGAACAACACTAATGGGTGTGCAACAGATCCGCAAGGGGAACAGAGTGAGGAAGTCGGGAGGGAGTACCAAAAGTAGACTGTGGGGCCAGGGCACGGCACTCCATCAGACTC